>NW_027491059.1:2380000-2980000 GCF_021521415.1 Bidens hawaiensis | reverse complement strand
TACCCATCAATTTTATTTTAATATTTCTCTTCTTTTATATATATAGTATATAAATTTATTTATATACATATTTAATAATTTAAGGTAAGTTGATCATGAGCCACAAGAGTTTGCTTTCATCTTCATCACTATATTTAATTTCCCTATTCCTATAAGTCATCTACACTTCATATATCTCATTTAAAGTCTAAAAGTATTTTTTTTTTATTTCAAAATCGATATAAAAAGGTGGCTTACATGAATATAAGGTGGTGTTTGTTTTCTGAAAAAAGCTTTGTGGGAGCTCTTCTGTCTGCACCGCGTAGACCACGCACAGACATGAGATTCTGCAGAGTGTTGTTTTATAGCAAGCGTTTCATTAAAAAACATTTGTGCGGGGGCTCTTTTTGGAGCAGATCTGGCCCAGCCACTTTTACCTCTTCTAACCTCATAAACCATCGTTCTCCTTCACAGACTCTCAACCAAAACCACCACCCCTCGCTCCTCCACCAGTCGTCGCCCCTCCACCGGCATCGGTCCTCCACAACCCATACTCCACCGATCGAAATCCAACACTCAAGGCATAAACCTACTGTACCCTGCTTCGCTACCTCTCATTCTAAATTATTATTTCAGTGTTGTATAACTATTATTTAAATTTCAATGTTGAAAAACTCTTTTTAAGTTTAAAAAATCGTTTTATTTAAATTTCAGTTTATTTTAACAGTCTACAGAAGTTAAAAAACAAACAACCTTATTATTACATACTACCGACCTTTGGTCCACCTCTTCTTCTACGGAGGTCTGCATATAGTCCGCATACTGCTGACATTCCTAAGTGATTTATCGGTCTATTAGGCTTATTTTGTCCAGAAACTGAATAATTATGTTATTTCTAGAAAATCAAATTTTAAGTTTTTAAAATTAAAATAGAGATAAAAAGTTGAAAATAATGGTATGGGCATAATAAGATGATGCCTGAGCCAGTCGTCATCTTCCCCACAAAAGTCTCATCTGGATAATAAAGGCATGACTCATGCCATTACTATTTGCATTCAACTTCATGCCATATCCAATCACAAATCTGTTTTCCATTTTTGTGGGGAAGAGACAAGTTTTCTTATCACAAATGTGTACTATCTATATATATATATATATATATATAATATTAGAAATTTCTTAAATTTACTCGTTTCGTTATTACAGAAGCACGAATGCAAGTGTAACCACGAACCAATGTCGTTGTATATATGAAACATCATTGAGGTGTCTGAATCTCAACCATTGGATAAAACAATCAACACAAAATGGTATGTTGCTAAAAAAAAATATGTAAAGAAGGCGGTGCGCGTATATGACAAGCAGTTATTAGATGTTTTCGGCATTGATCATCTTAATTAGACTCTTACATTGTGCTCTCATGTTTGAAATTAGAAAAGTAAGAATAAATATAAGAAAAATGATTCTACAAGAAAACATTATAGTCCAGCAAGTTAGGTTGCATACTCGGCTTCTGATACAATTTTTAAGAACCTTTAAAAACTCGAATCCTCTGTCGTCGGTCGCCTTAGAAAGTACCTTAAACTATTAGCCAAGACCTGAAAAATAGCCATAAAATGTTTAAATAATACACAAATTTTATATGATTAAATCTTGGATGTGATGATGTTTTACCTGTTGAAGCGGCTCGATAAGTGATCTGCCCTTGTAATTAACATGAAATTTGGCCTTGGCTAATAAGCCCTACATGACATAGATCATAGTCAATAAATAAAATTTTTATTCAAGATTTTAACTTTACTGAAAGATGATAAAATATACAGGTCGTGAGGTTGGGTGGTGGGTTAAACGGGTAATTATTTTAACCGATCCGAAAAGTTTGAGTCGGGCCCACTAGCCAATACTTTGTACCCATCTTTTTTTGTTTTATAAAATTGTTGTATTTAATAAGATTGTAAAAACTGTAGTTTTTTTAGCATTAATAGTCTATTGCCCCTTTACTCAACTTTAAATTATATTTTCCATGTAACCAACTTTAAACAATTTCTAGTTTAAGATAACCAACTTTTAGTTTTTCTTTCTATTTTGAGTATGTGTGTCAGTGTGTTCACCAAAGTACTCATCTGCATCTGTTTTCCCAATATACCTGAAATCGTAAAAATTTGAGAAAATACAATAGACCTAGATTATAAATTTGAAAAAAGATTGCCTGCTAATGCAGTTAGCTTTTGTTTTCTAAACTTTAAAATTTTTGCCCGTTTGAGCGGTTGGAAATTTGTTAACCCATATGGATTTCCAGATTGCTAAATTGAATATAACAGAGATTAATAGTAAATTACCTCAGTGTCAAACTCTCCTGATTCTACTGCAACATTTACATCAGTAAATATCTTTACAAGATCTACCAGTAATCCAGGCCGATCTGCGGTCTCCACCGACAGCAAACTGCATAAGTTAAGTATTTAACACCTGATTAAAATTCAGTTTTCATATTGCCAAATCAAGATGATCCTAATGTACCTTCGGTTAGGCCCATCATCATATACATGAATCCGGGTTGCAATGTCCACATCAAGCTGGATTAGTTAATCAACTATTAAACACGCTTCATTCATAAAAACTAAACATTTCTACAAAAAACTGAAGTTTATAAAAAAAAAAAAAAAACAATTGACTACCTTATGTTTTGGTGCCTCGATCCTAAAGGCTTCACCCATTGCTAACTGAGCACTTGATTCCTGAAGCATTAATTTCATAAACTTTAAATTAATTTTTTTAAAGTTAAAGGCAAAGTAGTGATTAAACACGAAAAAATATTAATATAATACCGGGTGATATTCAAGAAGATTGCTAATAATTGTTAAGCGTATCGCCTCTAGTAACTCTGGGTCCTCAACTTTACGTCCAGTCGAACTGCAAAAATTATAACCTCATATGAATAAACCAGTATATATAATATAATAGTAAAGAAGTGTTGATCCATATAAATGCATACGCTTTAGTTATCGAAAACTTGGAGTGTTTTCCGGAAGAATCCAGATGAACATTTGCTTTTACGACATTTAGTCCAAGGTTTGTAAGAGCTCTCATCTGTATTTATATCCATTTTCGTGAAACCAAATAAAAAAATGTAAATATAAGTTTTTGTTACAGATTAGTAAGGATTCATACAGTGTCGAGAAGAGCGCCGAGGCGATCTCCAAATGTAACTTCCACCACAGTTGCATCAATATCCGAGTCTTGATCTATGATCACTTTTGGCACTGGGATTTCATCAGTTTCTGCATAAATTTGATCCTGTTATGTTAGCCACCCAAATGAAATTAGATAAATTTGAAAATAATAATAATAATAATAATAATTTTTATAAATTAAATATTTTTCTTGAATCTTGATACCTTTAAAGCTGTGGATGAAGCTTTTGGAATCACAGTATTCAGTGAACATGAGTATGGCAATCTGGGTAGAACCCAAACATAATAATTAGCCCTAGATAATTTCGAGACTCTGATGCGAATTAGTAAATAATTTACAAAAATTATTTGATCTTAAATAGCATCATTGTTCATTATCATAATTAGGGCTGTAAAGGAACCGAACATTCGGCAGGCAGTTCATTTATATTCGTTCATTTAATAAACGAGCGGACATGAATAAGGAGTTTCGTTCGATTAACTAAATGCATCGTAAATGATGTTGAAGAGCATGTTCAAAGCTGAAATGTACAGTAATTAAAAAAATTAAATCAAAAATTTAAACCAACCCATTCTGACCCTAACCAAAACCAAATTGGCCCACCCTTTTATGAATCGACACGTTCCGACCCTAACCTGTTCTGACAGGACCCCTTTCAACCCGAACCCGTCTCAGCCCAAACCAAATCAACCCTTTTTTAAATTGAGTCTGTCCAACCCTAACCCGTACTGCTCAAAAAGCTCGTGGCTCGCTCGATAAAAGCTAGAATAAAACTTGATTTGAAACAACCTGGGCTGAGTTGGCTCATTTTTGTAACCGAGCCAAAATCAACCTGAGGGTCATGGCTCTGCTCGATGGCTCGAACTTAGGCTTGTTGAACTTCAAAATTGAGCTCGAGCCTAGCTGAGCTGCCTCATTTAATTTCTTTTCAAGCTCGAGCTCGAAACCACCCTGGCTAGACCAGGGAACAACCAAACTTTTTAATCTAAATTTTATTTTTTTTATATCCTTGCTATTTCTCATTAAACTCAA
The DNA here is from genome assembly GCF_021521415.1 of Bidens hawaiensis. Classification (NCBI taxonomy): domain Eukaryota; kingdom Viridiplantae; phylum Streptophyta; class Magnoliopsida; order Asterales; family Asteraceae; genus Bidens; species Bidens hawaiensis. The sequence goes on along the minus strand of NW_027491059.1, from coordinate 2,975,794 downwards.
AAACGAACCCGACCCATTTTCCAGCACTATACTATATTTAAGAAGGCCTAGAAAACCTAAGAGATTAAAATCCACACAATGAAAGGTAGCTTATTTAAATGTAAAAGTTGAGTAAGCAGCATACCTTGATCTGGGCAAAACAGCAATGTATTTAACAGGATCAGAGGGTAATAATGAGAGATTTAGTCGTGGGTTGCTTTGCATTGTAAACCTTAACACTGTAACCACAAGAAGCCATGGATGCAGGTTCACTATGTTGAGTTGGTGAACAAGGTGGGTGTGAATGATATTATTATTGTCCTAACATATTGATGATTGGGATGAGTTAACAAATAATATCTTAAAGTGCCAGATAGATCACAAGTCACAGTGTACTCATCTAGCTAAGTTTGAATCCGAATATTCCTCTACTTTTGTAAAAGATATGGTTTTCATTACAAGAGTTTTGACTAGTTATTATAAAAAATCACTGTTAAAAATTATTATTATTATTATTATCCACACTCCCGCACCACATAATCTATGGAAGTAGAGGTGATAGGTACGGTTAACCAGTTTTTGAAATATCACTTACTAACCGTTACCAGTTATTGATTAAACGGGCAAAACCAGTTACAGTTCCTAAGTGGTTTTTAGTGGAAAGCCCCTTACCTATGTTACCGGTTCGTTTTGGTTATTGTACTATACCGGTTATTAACCGGTTTTGATTCTAGTTCAGTTCCGGTTTTGATAGGATTAACTGGTTGAGATTTGCACACCCACACGGAAGAGCTACGCAATGGCCGGTTCAAAGAGCTGTCGTCCGTCAATGTCCGTAGGAGCCAAGGACCATCATTGCGAGTGGTCTAACAACTTCAATATACTATTTATTATATTTTTCAGTAATATATAGCATATAAATGTATTCGGTTCTATTGTGAATAATGGTTTCAGATAATCGGGCCGGTGTCAACAACCACCATACCTGTCTCATACCCGCAAATTTTATACACTACCCCATAGCCCCATCCCATACCATGATACCACTCTAAAAGTATTTATACATTATCAATACATTATTTTCAAGTTATATTGGTTTTTATTATCCCAACTAACTTCTTTTGGTCGCTATCGACTCAAACTAACGAATTGGCTGCTGATGGCCCCAACTTTAACATATTTGTTCCCAACGGTCCGCGACTAACGGAATCCTAACACCGTTAGTTGCAGGTCGCCGGAAAAACGTTTTTGTAGGAAAAGTCAAATTTTTTTTCCAGAAAACACAACCCAAACACCGCCACCACCACCAATTGACACACCACCAACCAACCACCACTACTTGAACATCACCAACCAATTCCGACAAAGGTTCTAGGGTTCCAGCAACCTCAATAATTGGGGCTTTTACTAGAAAAAGGTTCCTAAAGGTTCGATACAAAGTTACAAAAATGCTTGGGACAAAAATGTTGAGTTTTCTGAAAAAAAAGTGACTTTTCTAGCCAAAAACGTTTTTCCGGCAACTTGCAACTAACGACGGTAGGATTCTGTTAGTCACGGACCGTTGGGAACAAATACGTTAAAGTTACGACCGTTAGCAGCCAATTCGTTAGTTGGGACCGACAACGACCAAAAGGCGATAGTTGGGATTAATAAAAACCAATATTCCTATTGTCAACCAAGTAGTTTATAAAATATGAACAAGATATAGCATCCCAGTTTATGAAATCTGAACAAGATATAAATATAATATCCCTATTACAACACTGAAAAAGAATAGAATTTGGCACCTCTAAACCTATAATCACCTTTCTCTAATATATACACTTATACACCATGCATACATATGAATCACCATTTACCGTAAAGAACTCGAAACAATCATCAGGTTCTTCACAAATATTTACCTACGACAACGCTGATGTGTCAGACAAGTAGACATTCCGGCGAGACTTATTAACAACCACCGGGTTTCCCGACCCATCAAGGTCAATGACAGCAGTGTCACCTTGGTCAAACTGACCACCAAGAAGCGATTCGCTCAAAGGATCTTCGACTATTAAAGTGAGGGCCCGCCGAAGAGGCCTTGCACCGTAGCTTCTGTCGAAACCTTGTTCACAAATGAGCTCCATTACGGGTTTAGTCACCTCCAAACTTATTCCAAATGAAACGAGCCGTTTCTTGACCTCTTCGAGCATCATATTTAATATCTCGAGCATCTGCAAATAAAGTTATAACCAAAGTTTTATGTAATTTGATCGATTATTATTTAAATAATGTTGTTTTTGCAATCAAAGTACCTGAGTTTTTTCAAGAGCACGGAACACGACAACTTCATCGATTCTGTTGAGCAACTCGGGCCGAAAGTAAGCCTTGAGTTCTTCCATTACAAGTGATTTCAATCCAGCATAAGAAGATGATGACGAGTCATCATCAAGCATAAAGCCAATAGAATTATGTCGACCCTTGGCGATAGCAGTGGACCCCACGTTAGACGTCATCACCACTAATGCATTCTTAAACGACACTCTACGACCCTGCATAATTTTAAAAGGTTAAATAACTTTATTTTATTTTATTCTTTTGCTTTTTTGGATTTGGGAGGTGTACAAACCTGAGAGTCGGTGAGGTGGCCGTCTTCAAAAATCTGAAGAAGAATGTTGAAGATATCGGGATGGGCTTTTTCTATTTCATCAAGAAGGACGACAGTGAAAGGGCGTTTACGGATGGCTTCCGTGAGGGTCCCACCTTCACCATACCCTACATAACCCGGCGGTGAACCTATTAACTTGCTGACTGTATGTCTCTCCATGTATTCACTCATGTCTAGTCTTAACATAGAACTTTCCTATAATTAACACAACAAAATCCCGTCAAAAAAATAATAATAAATAAATAACATGTGTTTTGGACTTTTGGGAGATGTAAATAATTACCGAGCCAAAATAAGATGCTGCTAGGGCTTTTGTGAGTTCGGTTTTGCCTACTCCGGTGGGCCCACAGAAAAGCATGGCCGCAATGGGTCGATCTGGATCTTTTAAACCGACGCGTGATCGTTTAACAGCGCGACAGATGGCATCCACAGCTTCATCTTGACCACAAACGCGTTCTTTCAACCGTTCATCAAGTCCCACCAATAGCATTCGTTCATCAATGGTTAGCTGTTGAATTGGGATTCCGGACCATAATGATGCAACTTCTGCTATTTCTCCAGCTCCCACTATTGAAGGCCTAAATGTAATTCAAAAGCCAACAATTATTTACTATTAATAATTTATAAATCCAAATGAATTTGCGTAATAATAGGTATAATGTAAGATGTGCATACTCTTGGTCATCAGATGTGGAAGTCAAATCGGTCTCATTGTCGGTCTCCTGCGGGTCAACAAGATTGCTACGTCTGCTTGCTAAAACCTGATTTCAGATAACACTTACGTTAACCAAAGTTGTGATTTTGACCCATTTGCTTAAGAATGGGTCACTATATTAGAAGAGATGCCCCGGCCCATTAGATCTAGGTTCGTAAACGAACCGAAAGGAACATGCTCGTGTTCGTTTAACATTAACCGAACAAACGATCGGACATGAACAATTAAACGAGTGGGTTTTCTTGTACGTGTTTGTTCATTAAGAAAATAAAGGTGTTCATGTCCATTTATGTCCGTTCGTTAACAATATAAATGAATGGTTCATGAATGAAAACGAACGGACATAAGTCATAAGTGACATAAACAAACGTAACTGAGTTAAAAACCAACTAAAGGTAAATGTGAACAGCCATATGTTGGGTCTAAAAGTTATTAAACTAGATTAAATTGTAATGAGTCTAAAAGGCTTAAATGAATATTAACGAACAGACTAAACAAACGACCATAAATGAGCAAACAAAACATGTGTTCATGTTTGCTCGTTTAGCTAAACGAACATCAACGCTCATTTACATGCCTAGTTAGATCAAAGCAATCGAATGATTCATTACCACATCATGCATGGCCTGAACAGCTTTAATCTCTTGCCAATAATCATCAGGTGATTTTGAAAGTATGTCAACTTGTTGCTCTTTTTTCTTTTTAAAAGCAGCCATTCTTGCTCGACTGCCCGCTTCATCAATTAAATCAATGGCTTTATCTGGAAGATATCTATCTGGAATGTATCTTGCTGACAGGTACACAGCTGCATTTAAAGCATCAAACGTGTATTTACACTTATGATGCGCCTCATATTTTTCCTGTAATCCCGTCAGAATCCGAATCGCGTCTTCCTGTATATTTTATATAATATTTTCAACATTAATATCATATTTTATGATTGTGTACATACGTATAGTTGTCATTAAATTAAACCTGATTCGGTTCTTCAATTAATACAGGCTGGAATCGACGTGCCAAAGCTTGATCTTTGTCAAAATGCAATCTATACTCGTCCATAGTTGTAGATGCAATACACTATAATAGAAAACATTTTTTGGTTATTAAAATAATTAAATACCACATTAAATTAAAGGTTTTAAAATGTTTTGAGGGAGAAAAAATAAACCTGTAATTCACCCCTCCCGAGCGACGGCTTCAAAAGGTTACCAATGTCAAGTCCAGATCCTTTGTTACCTCTTCCAACAGTGCCCGATCCAATTAGGGTATGAACTTCATCAATGAAAAGAATAACGTTGCCTACAATGTCACATTACAAAACGTAAACATGTTAAAATTGTCGGTGTTCATATAGCACGATTATGAAGTTTAAAAATATATAATGTGCGCTTACCCGACTCCTTAACCTCTCTAATTAATGAAGTTACACGCCCCTCTAATTCTCCCCTCTCTTTTGCACCGGAAATTAATAAACCAATATCCAATGACATAACCCGTTTCGTCTTCAGTCAAACAAATAAACATGTTAACAAAATTTAAATTCAAGAAACTAAACATGTGTTAAATTTATAAAATAAAAACACGACCCACCAAGAGAAACACGGGAACATTTGCATCGGATATACGAATAGCTAATCCTTCTGCAATTGCGGTTTTCCCAACCCCAGCTTGACCAAGAAGAATGGGATTATTTTTAGTTCTTCTACAAAGTATTTGAACAATTGTTTCAACTTCAGTGTCTCGCCCAATTACCGGATCAATAAGCCCATTACTAGCACGAGCCGTAAGATCCACACAAAATTGTTCCAAGGCATTTTTACCTGCAAAATTCCCAATTATAAATCATCGACATGGCATTGTAACAAATAGAGTGGCCTTGCTGTCACGATCCACCGAGAATGTTCTAAGACCCAAAAAAGCGTTTACCTTTTGCGCTTTCTTGTGACTTGCTGGACGTTTTACCAAAAGACGATTTCTTTAACATTTGTCTAGACGCAGGGGGTTCCCTTCCATCTTTCGCAAGCTCTCCTTGTAATCTCGACACTGCCACGTCAGCTAACTCGTTCAAATTTGCCCCTAATCTGAGAAAACATAGTTGAAACATTAATTAAAAGGCATGCACAATACAGACACCAGACCCTTATAACCAGACACCATCTCCCATCTATATGACTCGTATAGGCCTATATCTGTCAATCTGTCGTATAGATGGCAGAATGTGTCGGGAGACGTTGACCAGCTATATACGACTCGTATAGGCTTATATGAGTCCTATAGAGCTATACATATCATATAGGCACCTATACTAGTCGCATGTTCATTATTTTATGTTTTATAATTGAAAAAAAATTTAAACTTTTAATAGGATTTCATAATAAATTCTAAAGAAATATAGCCTAACTTTTGTTAGTTTTTACACGATAACCGGGCAACATCTGTCTGAGTATAACGAGGCAAGAATATTGGACAACATGCAAACCTAGGCGTCCAGAGGCGGACCCAATGCTTTATATAGTGGTCGTCCGCACCCCTTAAATTTAATTTTTTTAGGATTTATACGTTAAAATTTCAACCACACCTCAAGAAAATTGACACCAACCCCATGGATTTTTAAAACTGACCCCGAAGAAAACATTTCCTGGGTCCACCTCTGTAGGCGTCTATATGATTTTTATAGGCCTAACGCTTTATACAAGACATCAGGCCTATACACGTCGTACAGGCGTAGGTAACAAAGTAGGGTCGTCTGGCACCCAGTGCCAGCTTTGAAGGAGGGCAGGTTGGGTGACGGCCCCCGGCCCAATCACCCAGTAGGCCCGAATTTTTCTTTTTTGAAAAAAAAAATTATATATATTTTTATGTATAAAAATATGTATTTTTAATGTTTAAACTCAATTACTCAACTCATTTAGCTTATTTTTATAAAAAGAAATTTTGCACAACCCAAATCATAACCAGGTAAGCCCATTTAAAAATTTAATTGTTTAAACACAAAAAAGAAAAATTCTTTTACTTAAAGCCCAAATTTTTCTTTTTGCCTTCGGCCCAAAAAGTTTTAACGATTCTCGGAGACGGCCTTGCTGGCACCTATGTACGGATGTACCTATATGTCTCATATAGGCCTATACGATCTGTACAGGCCCTGACATGCTCGTGTCTACGAAATGTGCCTAGTGTCTAAACTCTAAACATAACATCACAACTAAAACTCATCAAACACAATAGCACTACGCTTCTCAACTCACTTTTCAAGAACACGACTAGCACCACCATCGTCCACCGTCAGCAACCCAATCGCAATATGCTCGGGCGCAATAAACTTATACCCCATCGTTCTCGAATACTCCACCGCAGCTTCAAACACCCTCTTCGTACTACTCGAAAACGCCACATCTGTAGCCGAACCCGACAACATATCAACCCCCTTATTACCATCACCATCACCATCATTCCAAATACTCCTAACAGCTTCCCGAGCCAACCCGACATCAATCCCACTTTCAAGAAACCCGTTACTCGACCGGTCCTCGGCGATCAAACCCAACAACAGATGCTGCGTAAAGACGGTGTCTTTTCCCAGCGCTTTCGCTTCTCGCTGCGAAAACATCACCGCCTTAATTGCTCTTTCGGTGAACCTCTCGAACACACCGGCGATAATAACAAAAGACCGACGTCTTGTTGTTGATACTCTAAGCTTATTAGTATTTGATTTCAAGGGTTTGTGGGCAATTGAAACACCGAAGTAAGTGGATGTGGATCGGGTGAAGGGTTTTGAAACGGGTCGGGTTGAGATGGGTGGGGCGAAAGCGGGTCGGTGGTGGATTGATAACGGAGATGAATATGAGGATGATGAGACCACCTCCATAATTTAACAGTTACAATTATGTACAGAAAGAAATTGAAGAACACTGAGTTGGGTTTAATTGAGTTGAATTGAAATGAATAATAATAATAATAATTGAAAAGACGAAGATGATGAAGCTTGCACGTTAGAGATGAAAGAATTTGGGGGCTTGGTTGATTACTTGTGTGTTGTTTGGTTGATTGACGAGTTTATATTATATTAATAATATTGTTATTGTTATAATTATTGGATGCCGTTAAAGTTAACGTGATGGTGGGTCAAAACTTAATAGTAAGATGCCAAATTTGCATTGTTGCTTGTTTTGAATTGAATAGGAAAGGAAAGGATGGGTTTAGTGGTCAACCAAAGGCGCACGCAATTTTGATACGCTAACCCAAATCCAAATGCAACGGTGAAAAGAAAGAGTTTATCTTCTCTTCTTCGGTTTCTAGCTTACGTTTGAATTTTCTCTGACCACAAGGCAATTTTTCAGCTAGAGTCTTAACGGTTTGGATTTTGAAAAGAAAAATCACCAAATTGTTTTCGATCAATAGCTTTCAAAAATGTCTACGATAAAATCGTCCATTTTTAATATGGCAGGCGACGGTTTTTAAACCAGTTATTTTGTTTTGGATTTTACTAAATACCGTTAGATTGTACTAAACAGTTTCGGGTTTTAATAAATACCGACATACCTCACAAGATAATAATGTCATCTCACAATACATAATATCGGGCATCACAATAAACGAGATCGCCTCATAATAAATATTGTTAGACGTCACAAGATAATAACATCGTCTAATAATATAGTTATGATGGGTTAAAATGTTGACTTTGCTGGGTAAAAATGTGGAATGGATATGTTAGGGATATTATAAAAGTTCATAGGTTTCATACGTAAGGTTAGATATGGTTTGATGAAAATTATATTCTGGGTTAATCCATAATTTGGGTTTTGAAAGTATGCAAATTGGTGATTAATGGCCCACCCAACTGTTCTTTTAGCTACCTTTTTGTAAAAGAAAAATAAAAAAACATATTGTCGTTTGGTTGCATATTCCTGTGTTGGTAAAGAGAATCTGGGGTGAGGTGTCTTGGTTACGTTTGTGTATACTTTGGATCGTTTAAAAGTTAATAATTTAAATTATTGTATTTTCGGGAGTCAAATTGTTTATTACAATTTATTTTATTTAAGTATTTTAAAAATAGATTGTCATTTGAAAGTCATTGGTAGATTTACATACTTGCCTTTATGTACTGATATTAACAAGTCAAGCATTATACTTTTAGAAGAAAATATTATAATTACAAAAGAAATATTTATTTGTTACAATATTTAATTTGTTATAAATTTTATAGTTTATAAATTGATAAGTATGTTCTGTATTTTGTTTGTTTCTAGCATTAGGTGTACAAGTTAGATTGGTTGCCAACTAGCAAGAAAATTCTAAACTAAAAAGGTTAACAAAGACAGGTTGAAGCTGAAATTTCAATATGAACACATTATTCACATTTTTCTTCAAAATGCATCCTCACTTTGATCACACTTGTGTTTTTTTCCTTTTCTAACTTTGGACATTTGTTGGTGTTAGGTTTTATGCTATAAGAGTATCTCCGCTTAACGCATTTAAGCGTGTCACATCAGCTGACATATTAGATTTCAACCTATATTTCAAACATACCAATTTCCTCTATATGTTTATGTCGGCTTTCACACACCCATTATTTCATACACACACATATGTATTGTTTAAATGGTCTCACTCTCAATTTATTCAACCATCCAATCCCAAACGCAAAACTAGACACCACTTTTCAATGCGACTGTCCAGAACCAGATGCCACTTGGCAACCATGTCATCGTCCTCTTCCCACCGCTGGAGGTGCTCTAATGACTGCAGGGTTTAAAATCTATAGCAAGGAATGCTTCATGCCATTTATTAGTCTATAACATTGTTCTAATTTAAGTTTATCTATGAGATACAACTTCAATTCCTCAAAAATCTCAAACCAAATTCAACACATCAAAGCTAAAAATGAAATATTCAAAAGATGTAAAGACGCCCATAATGAAAAGCTCTAAGCACACTATCACATCATCCATGTCTAGGCTTTGCCTCTCTCATAGCAAAAATAAAAATTAAAAAAAAAATGCGCCGTCAATCTCCCCTCCCGTCTTACATATTTCATTCGATGTGTTTTTTTTCCAGCAAAAACACCCCTACCCCTCCATCCTCACAACAATCACATCTATGTTATTTATTATTTGTGTGAGCTCAAATGCCTCAAAATCATGTATCGGAGATGCTAAGATAATGTTTCATATCTTCCTAAGAGAGTCGAAGTGGACAGTCAGTAGCCAAAACTCCTATTTCTACATAATTTTTTTCTTATATGATTACGCCTTTTACGTTGTAGATAGTCTAAATTAGGCTTATTTTATCATCCCAAATAAGAATAAAGTGGACAATTGTTGGAGTCACTTCAAAAAAATTTATGGAAAAATACATAAATTTAAATTTTGGAATACCCTAAAATCGCTATGTCCAATAAAGTGATATTTAAATACATGACACACATGAGACATCCAAAAAAAAAAGCACTATGTTGTGGTGTCTTCTATCACTCTACACTTATCCCACAAGCTACATCTAATCAATAACGTTTTCAATAATGTAACCACCCTTTTGGCTAAACAAACGCATCCCCATCCCTCAGAACACTCAATAACACCTTTTGTCACAAAACATCATATCACTTGCTCTAGAGTGAGCTTGACAATTTTTATTTTTTGTCATTGAAATTAATTTTGCATCCTATGTTAGAAACCGGAAATCGAATTGATGAAATATAGGATAACTGGCGTGATCCGAGATAGGCTGTATCTCCAAAACCAAATGCGATTTTGATAGATAATACTTGAATGAGAATTGAAAAGAAAGACAAACCAACTAATACTGTTAGCAAGGGTGTTTAATTTCAGTGAAGGACAAAGGGTGTTTAGGCGGGAACAACAAACATCTCTTGAATATGTCCCTGGATGCATCGAGTCACTCGTTTCCCTTTTGTAGGTAACCGGGTTCGTATCAAACATGAGTGATTGAAACTTTAAACATCTATGGTATAAATAATGAAAACAAAGACAAATGCTGTTCCATTACTTCTAGAATACGAGGTAGTATTCATGAGTGGAAAGTTGCTTCCAAGGAAAGGAACGCTTTTAAGTTGCAAGATCATGTGTACTATAATCAAGATAAGTAGATAACATGTCATTATGTGTTCCATGCACCAAGTACTAGAGGTAGACTGAGTGAGTGGGTCAGTTAGGTTATCTAACAGGTTAACCTGAAACAAGTCAACCCGATATTACTTGTATACGTTTTAGGAAAAAGAAATTTATAACCAATTGATGTGCCGATTATTACTATAAAGTTATATAACATTAACTACAATAACAATCTAAGTCATAAAACGATTTAGGAAGTTGACATTAGAAAACACTCTTTCAGCGTGTTTGACCCGTTCCACTTTAACCCAATTTGTTTCAGGTAAAACCCGTTTGAGATCAAACACGACCCAAATAGACTCAATTTATAAGTAGATGGTCAATCAAAAGCTGAATATACAATTGCAAGATAAAGAATTATTAATGACATTCGGTAAGCAAATACATTCAAAATTATTCAAAATTAAACACACTGACATGATAAAACATTAAAGAGCATCAACAATACGAAGTTTCAATGTTCAACATGACCGTTTGTACCAGTACAATCCTTCGTCTCCGAAAGTATGTCAGAAATGAACTTTATCAAAGAGCAGAGCCCACCCAAGGAATTGTGATCAATAACACCATTACCATCTATCACATGAGCAAAATCAATAAGTTTGACTTTCGCGTTTGACCCAGAACATTTTAGCGTCAACCCTTTTTCAAACATGAATAAAAATGAACAAGCATAGAAGTGGTAAATTGTTTGATCTTCAAACCATGCTTTCAATTCCAGCAGCTGAGCCAAAATCCCGCTTGGCCCACCATAAACAAATGATGCCAAAGAGCAATCTGGGCCCGAACCCGTTTCTATCTCTGCAGATGGGTTAGAAGAGACAAACTTCCTAAGAAGCAATCTAACATCATCTGGGTCGGTTTTACTTATATAATCTCTATGAGGCTTATAAAACCCTGATTCATCATCAATATAAACTTGCAGCCCGGATAACCTGAATCCCAATGGAATGCTCGTGCTTTCCCGGTCCTTTTTTAAGCATTTTGCAATGTACGCCTCGGAGGCTGTTGGGGCCCATGTTCTGGCCCCGATTTTGATGTCCATTACAGACGGGTTGACACGATTTGATGTAAGATCTTGCAACACCAAGTGAGGGTGGTCAGACCCAATAGAAGCCTTAATGATTTTGGTTCCATAAAATACAGGGAAAAACTTGCGTATGCGATCGGGAATGTTAACGTTTGAAGAAAATGATTCATAAAATGCTACTTCTTCAGACCCACGGTTATCACCCTGCAGAGGCTTGTAAAACCGACCCGAATCGTCAATGAGTGGGCCCAGCTTCCCGAGCCCGGCTTCATGTCCAGCAACCTGATGATCTGGGGTCTTAAGCATGTCTATTGTCACAAGAACTGCAGAGAAATTAAAAAACCGACTATATAAAACGATCTATAATGAAAAAAATAGTTGAATGTTAATTTGCTGTTGGGAATATTAACAAGTTACAAGTTGCAATACCACTTGGGTCTTCCCATCATGCAAGAGAATGAGAACATATGCTTAATGAACCAATTATGTACAATGCGTGTTATAAAGGTCTAAAAATAGACCAATATATGATACGTAAGTTATATTGGTTGTTATTGATGGAGCATATTAATAGGCCTTTATCTCCTTAACTTTTACTTTATGTGCTCATAGTATTCTAAATCAGAGGACTGAATTATTCTTTATCAATTCCAGATACATCAGATATATATTCCAGTTCCAATTTTTTGAGCCATATTTCAAGATTTATAATTCATACAGTTTCATCTGTTCGCTTTTGCAAATTGTTTATATACTACAGCACTTCATAATCAAATCAAATCAAATCAAAAGTTATAACATCATGTTTTTAATACACTATGAAGAAACTGTGTGCCACTTAGGACACAAAATGACACCAAAAACGAAGGTTCATTTCAAAATTTTAAGTTTAAACTCCAATAACAAAAAGGGTAAGTAAAACTACTATCACTACGGGTACAAACAAGCCGAGCTGCTCTCGAGCTACTCGAGTTCGGATCGATAAAAAACTGGAAACGATCCGAGCTTTTTCGAGCTCAAGTCGAGCCCGAGCCTCAAATAAAGCTTGTTTAGTTATAGAGCCTAAGCTCGAGCTTTGTGTCTTTTTAAGTTTTACCTATGATCTTTTGAACTTCTATCATTCTATGTGTTAATTTCACACTGCATAGCCGAGCTCGTGCTGAGCTTTGGCTCATTTAAGGTACTACACGAGGTCTAGCCGAGCTTAAAAGTCTTTTAAGGTTTTTCTCAAAATATATACAAATAATTGAAATCATACATATATAAATTAATTAATTATAAAATAATAAACGAGCCAAACCCAAGCTTGAAACAACAACTCACGAGCCAAGAACGAGCTCGAGCTCTCGTAAGTCAAAAACGAGCTGAGCTCAAACCTAGGCACGCTTGGGCTCGGCTCGTTTACACCCCTATAATAACACCTCAAACCAATCAAACTTAAACGGAAAACATGTTTAAACTGGACCTAAAAGGCATATAAATTATCACAATTTAAAATGATCTAATCAGTTTAAACAAAACTAAACCGCAGTACCTTCTTTTAATCTAAACTAACCTCATATCATCTCAAAAAACATACATTAAGCATTATATAGCCAACACTTAACCTCAAATCACACCAGGTTTAACAAAGGCTTCAACTTTAACCTAAAAATGTTGAAAAATAAACAAAACAAACAAGAAAACCCATTGGGGCATTTCATCGAACACCTTATAGGCATAAACAAGTCAATCTCACAATCCACAAATTACCCAATTACTATAGCATACATATAACATATAAGATCGCCATTAAAAATTCATCGATCAAACAAATCATCAATTCAAGCATATGGTCAAATCGAGTTCAATCTTCAATGCATGAATTAAAACCTATTTCACAACGATTTTCAACTGAATTAACAACAATGGATGCACAGATCGAATGCAGAATTCAATTGGGTATAAATTATAATATGAAAGATTGTTAATGTAGTATTAAAACAGTGGAAAGTTAAAGATGATTTACCTGAAAGATTATGTAACTTTTTTTCTGCTTTAGAGAGAGAGGATGCCAACTGATTTATTTGATGAACTAGTTTAGACATTTTTTTTATATATTTATATTTGCCAATTGTTATACTCAAATTAAACCTTATCATTTCTTACAAATTTATAATAGTAAAATAATATTTAACCTCATCAAAATTTGTTTTTTTACAAATTTAACTTCAAAATTTATTAATTTAATATTTACTTCCTACGTTTTTCAAATATTTAATATTTATAATAATATTTTACTTTAAAACTGTTTTAAAGACTGTTGTACAACGACTGTGTACTAATAGTGTTATATGTTTACTGTTTCTTGTATATCGATTATTTATTAAATATTGTGTTTTCAATAACTACCCGTATAGTAGACGGGTCTCAAACTAGTATAATATATATAGGTTGGTAAATGAACCGAACGCTCCGTGTTTGGTTAATTGCTTGGTGGAAAGTTTGTTTATTAAACAAACAAATGAACACGAACAGAATTTTTGTGTTCGTTTAATTAAATGAACGAACATGAACAGATGTTTCGTTCGTTCATTTATGTTCGTGAACGTTCATTTATATTTGTTTATTTATGTTCGTTTACATATTAATAGAAAATAAGTAAATATTATCTTGAATAGTAATGAACTTAATGGTTTTATATATGTTCATATGTATTCATTTAAGTGACTTCAATTATCTTTGTTTATGTCCATTTATATTTATTCATTTATGTTTGTTTTATATGTTCAGTTGTAGTCATTTTTGTTCGTGAACTGTTCATTTAAAACTTAAACAAACACGAGCATGTTCATTTTTTAAATAAACGAACACGGACACAAAATATGTGTTTGATTAAGTGTTCGCATTCGTGTTCTTTTAAGTTAAATGAATGAACATGAACATGCCTTGTTCGTGTTCGTTCGGTTCATTTACATACCTAGTAATATATGAATCTAAACCTAATAAATAATTAATTTGTTGTGTTACGTATTTTTTTATAAAACGGCTAACGAATTCTTTAGATTGGCTACTAACTAAATTTACCACATTAGGATACACTCTCCTTTCGATTCGGGGAAAACCCTCACCTAAGGCCGTGAACACTCACCCGAATGCACGATAGTGCAATGAGATAAAAACTCCTTCAGTTCAAGAATCCAACTAGTGAATGCCACATATTCGCCTAGTCTTCCATCATCGCCCGATGCTGCCGAAACTAAACGATGGTGGCAGGAATCGAACTTGGGTCACATGAAACACCAAGTATCTCTCTTACCATTACATTACGTAATTTAAATCTCTATTTCATCACTTCGGGTTTAGCAATAAAACATAATGTATTAAATGTAAACGTAATTTTGATCTTATCTTGTTTAAAATATCGATTTATAATTTACTAATCTTCAAACTTCTTTTGTTCAACATGTATAATACAGGTTTTCAACTTAACAGGGTTATAAAGGAATAAACTTTTTCGTGAAAATTTCGTTTATTTAAACATATAAAATGTTGTTTAATTAAAACAAGGAAGACAAGTATATGTGTTATTAGTTCAAATTTGTTCATTAGAAGTCTAAGTTTATCAGCTTATGCTTGTTTATATATTGTTATTTTATTTTACTACACTAATAAAAGAAAATGATGAAGCTTAGGTGTCAAGCACTTAAGCCTACATTTGACTTAATTTCTAATATCTCATCTCATTTATTCTAGCTATTCATGAGTCATGGGTCAAAACCATTTTATCAATTGGGTTATAACATAGTGCGAATTTTATTCAATATTCAGTTAAATACCATTTTTATACATGAGATTTGATCAACTACACAACTTTAGTACATTCATAAGTATTTTGAGAATCATAATTAAAATAATAGGCCTTATTTATTTTATTGTTTGACAAATCACGTGTAATACACGGGTTCAAAAGCTAGTAGTAAATATTGATAAAGAAAAGCATTAGTAAATTATTGGAAAAAATAACTTAGAAATTAATAAAACATAAAACAAAGTACTAATTATGAGCTGGTGGTCGAAATTGTGTGATTTACTTTTCATCTAATTGAGTTGTTTTGGGGTTGTTGCTACCCTTGGGGTTGTTGCTACCCTCCTGCTTGTGGAGTGTCAAGTGTCAAGCCAATCAATAAACGAACAAAGAAGTATATCAAACTTCACTTATTATTATATCAAGGAAACTAGCTTAAAACCTTAATACAACAAACTTTAAAATATGAATGTGGTGGGTGATATCTAACTCTAACTTGTTAGTCTATTTATACTAGTTAACCAATTTGCCAACTACATTCATTTATGTCCAACTACTTGACATAAATGTCCAACCACATTAGTTATGGCAACTACTTCATTAATGTCCAACTACTTGACATTATGTCCGACCACTTGACATTATGTCCAACCACCAACTAGCCTCTTAACTCCATAAACCATAATGGAATACATAGGCCCGAACCTTATAGGTTCGACTCGGTTAATTACCAACATTCACCCCCTTAATTTCCGAGTTGGATTTCGAGAGGTCTTCAACATTAAGTAACTCACGCATCTCCTTGAACTTGAGTCTTCCAAGTGCTTTGGTTAGAATATCAGCTCGTTGTTCTTTCCCGTTTATATGCTCGACCACTACATCCCCTTCTTTAACAGTATCCCGAATAAAATGATATCGGGCTTTGATGTGTTTGGTCCTTCCATGAAAGACAGGATTTTTAACGAGTGTTATGGCTGAAGTAGTATCAATAAGCAAAAGTACTCCTTCCACTTGTTTCCCGGTTACCTCACTTAACAAAGCTCGAAGCCATACGGCTTGACAAGAGGCTGTCAATGCTGCCATATACTCGGCTTCACACGAAGACAAAGCAACCGTGCCTTGTTTCTGTGAGCATCACGAGATAGGTCCTTTGCCAAATAGAACACATGCCCAGTGGTACCTCGCCCGTCGTCTTCATCAATGTTGTGACTGCTGTCACTAAAACCGGTTAGCAACTTGGTACCGCCCCATCGATACCGTATACCCATGCTTGTCGTTCCCCGAACATACCTCAGAATCTGTTGCACACCCTGCATATGAGATTCCTTCGGGTCTTGCATATACCGACTAACAATGCCAACCGCGTATGCTAGATCTGGTCGGGTATGAAGGAGATACCGAAGACATCCAACACGTCTTCGATACTCAGTTCCATCAACCGAAACCCCACTGTCGTCTCGATCGAACTTAACCCTGGAATCCATCGGATATTGAGCCGAGTTACACGTTTCCAAACCGGCTTGCTTTAGAATCTTTAACGCGTAACTTTCTTGCTTAATCGAGATCCCATCATTACATTGATTCAGTTCAATACCAAGATAATACGACAATTTTCCTAAATCACTCATCCCAAACCGTTCCTGCATTTGACCCTTGAACGCCTTTGCTTCTTCAATTTTGGAACCGGTTACCAAGAGATCATCGACATATACCACAATAATCAATATGGACTTGGTTGATTTCTTCACGTATACGGATTTTTCCTCGATACATCTTTTGAAACCCATCTCATTTAGAACTCCATTTATCTTTGAGTTCCAAGCTCTTGGAGCTTGTTTTAGCCCGTAAAGCGCCTTTGAGAGTTTATACACTTTATGACTCTCTCCTTCCTTTACGAACCCATCCGATTGTTCAACAAACACTTCTTCTAGTAAATCACCGTGTAAGAAGGCGGATTTTACATCCATGTGATGTACCTCCCATACTTCACTCGCGGCTAGGGCTAGAATAAGTCGAATCGTTTCGAGTCGAGCCACGGGTGCGAACACCTCATCGTAATCGATCCCGTGTCGTTGTACGTACCCCTTTGCAACTAATCGTGCCTTGTACTTGTTTATCGAACTGTCCGGATTTTTCTTGACTTTGAAAACCCATTTTACCCCAATCGGCTTCACCCCATTAGGACAAACCATAAGCTTCCATGTGTTGTTTTTCTCGATCGAATCCAACTAGGCTATCATTTCTTGAACCCACTCTTTACTTTCTTTTGCTTCTTCATATTTTGTAGGTTCATCTTCAATTAAAAGCATTAAATCTTCATCGAGTACATAATCATCTAGGTATCTTGGTGGAACTGACAACCGTGTGGACCTTCTAAGTATCGGACCTGAATCATGATCCGAAACTGAGTTGCTGTTGTTGTTCGGGTTAGATGATGAGCTTGAGCTGTTGTTCGGTTCAGAAACAAACTCGTACTCGTTTTCGTTATCGAATTGCACAATTTCCTCTCCCCAATCGATAACAACATCTTGCCATACCTTTCCCTTCATCAAATTTAACATCCCGACTCACCACAACTTTCTATGTGGTCGGGTAGAACAAACGAAAAGCCTTGGAACCATGCTCGTTTCCAAGATACACCAATTTCTTGCTCCTATCATCGAGTTTCTTTAGGTGTTGGGTCGGAATTTTTGCAAATACAATATAACCAAATACCTTTAGATGGCTTATATTCGATTTCCGTTCTTTGAACGCTTCATATGGAGTCATGTCTTTTACCGCTCGGGTTGTTACTCGGTTTAGAACATAAGTCGAATGTCTAACGCCTTCACCCCACATAACTTGTGGTGCATTCCGAGCCTTCAAAATACTTCTCGTCATCTCTATTAAGGTTTGGTTTCTGTGCTCCACCACACCGTTTTGTTGAGGTGTGTATGGGGCGGTGAGTTGACGAGCTACCCCGTGTAACTTGCAAAATTCCTTGAACTCATGAGAAGTAAATTCTCCACCCCGATCCGAGCGAAAAGTTTTTATTGTCACTCCGGGCTCTGCTTCTACACTTGTTTTGAAACTTTTGAACATACCAAATGCTTTGTCTTTCGCTTTCAACATGAATGACCACATGTAGCGGCTAAAGTCATCTATCAAAATAAATACGTACCGGCTTCCAGTTAAAGTGGGAGGGGTAATCGGACCACATAAATCTCCATATATTAACTCCAAAATCTTTGAAGCCCGAAACGAGGCTTGGTCCGGAAACGAGTCCCTCGTTTGCTTTCCCATTTGGCAAGCTTCACACACTTCATGTGTCGGGTTTATAGTCAGTAACCCGACCACCAGTTCTTTGCTAGCCATTGACTTCAATGAGTCAAAATTGACGTGACCTAATCGGTCATGCCATGTTTGAGAAACCGGGTCTTCGTTTACGTGTAAGCACATGTTCTTTGCCACACGCATCTTGACCTTGTAAAGTCAGTTCGTCTTTGGTACTTTCATGATTAGCCTACCGCTAGCATCATACATCCAAAGATCGTTCCTTTTCAAAAGGACCTTACACCCATTATCCGTAGCTTGACCCAAGCTCAAAATATTACATCGAAGACTAGGTATAAAATAAACATTTGTGATTTGTTTTACCTCCCCGTTGTTGCAATGCAATATAATAGTGCCTTTCCCCTCAATTTTGTTCATCAAGCTTAGAAAAGAATGACCGCTAGCACCATTATCAAGGTACCAAATCCCTTCTTCCGGTCCTTTGGATTGGTACCGTCTTGGTAAAACTTTCTCTTCATTTAAGTAGACTGACTCATCTACTTGTTGTAGCATCATTAGGGTTTCTTTAGCCTCGGTTAGATTTGATTCCTTTCTTCATTCGGGACACGAGGAAGCGAAATGACCCATCTGGTCACATCGGTAACATTGTAACTTTGACCGATCTTTACCCTTATGTTTTTCATCGATTTGTTTGAAGTTATCTCGGGCTCCCCGACTTTGGCTATTATCTCGACCTCAACCCCTACTCCGATTTCCACCGGCTCCTCGTCCCCTTCCTCTACTTGATTCATAATTTCGGTTATCAGAATAATGAAACAGCAGTTTACCTTGATCTACGGATTAGGGTTCTTCGTCTTTGGTTCGCTCTTCATAAGCCTTGAGCCGACCCACTACGTCTTCAAACCCAACCGTATTTAGATCTAGGATTTGTTAAAGCGAAGCAACAATATGAACAAATCGACGAGGTAAGCTTGTGAGAAATTTCTTAACAATTTTCTGCTGCTCGAACGTCTCCCAGAGCGTGGCAGAATTCGAAGAGATCTCCGATATTCTATTTGCGTAATCATCGATCTTTTCTGAATCTTTCATCTTCAAGGCATCAAACTCAACTACCAATGTTTGGAGCCTTGCTTCCCTTACCTTTTCAGCACCTAGATGTCAGGTTTTGAGTGCTTCCCACATCTCTTTTGCCAAGTTCAGACTGCCGACTTGCAAAATCTGTTGTTCGGGTATAGATTGGAAAAGTAGGGCGGTCGTCACATTATTTTTCTTTTCATCAGCCGTACCAGGATCTATTACACCCCATATGCTATGTACATTAAAAATAACCTTCATGCGGAGTGCCCATACCATGTAGTTTGTTGCGGTTAATATTGGGCATTGAAACGAGCCCGAACTGTTGCCCTCCTTGGTCAGCGGCGGTGGTGCTGAATATAACATTCGTTACTTTTCAAACCCGAAAACCCGACCCATTTTAATTTTTTTTGGCTTTGCTTGTTTATATATATAAAAATTTTGTTGCACGTATTCACCATTTCTATTTGTAAGTGGATTGTGTTCGCTTTCATTAAATCAACCCGTTTCGTTGTTTCATTATATTCATTTAACGTTCATCGTTAATTTAATATGCACGAGGATTTACATTTATCGTTCATTTGTTTTCAGTTCGTTTGTTCAATTAACAAGATTCTGGAATTTAGAGTGTTTATTAAAGTTATACAATTTACAAAAGCGAGTATAATATAAAAATCATCCAAATATTTACTCCACCGTTTATCACGTCTCAAAGTTCGAGAACCAGTTCGCAAGTTACATTTTAATTTTACTAATCTTAAAACAATAAGAAAGTTAAAGGTTTAAATTGTTATTTATAGTTTAAGTGTGATTTAAAACAATAATGAAACATCAAGGGCTAAAGTGTAACTTATTTAAATTAATATATAATAATAATAATAATATTCAATCAACATCCCATGATCCCAACCCCCGTCCCCAACCCCTGTAACTCGTTTTTCTGGCGAACCGGCCGGCGGCGGCTCCGGCGACCTCCAATCATGTCGTAATCATCGCTTTTGACCCATTTGATCAATATAACGACCATAGACCAACGTATTAAACACTAATCAATATATTAATTGTGTTATAATGTCCTAAAGACGCCAAATCACCCCGTGATGCTCGCCAGATAATCGGCAAATCATAATTACGACCAATTAATACTACACGCTCTAATCTACACTATAAGGCTGAGGGGTGTGGGGGGCGCGAGAGGGGGCGTGAGTGGGGGCGCCATCCAATAATATTGTGACGTGTGGCAGAGAGAGAAACTTGATAAGATGGGTGTTGGTAGTGGTGATAGCGCCCCGGGCCATGGTGTGGAGGGGCGCGAGAGGGGGCGCGAGCGGTTTATTTTTTTATTTTTTTATAAATGTAGTAAAAAAACGTATTATTAAAAAAACGCATAAATTATTTAAAAAAACACACATTAATTAAAAAAACACATTAATATCTAAAAAAAAATTAAAGTACTAAAAAAAAACATTATTCTTATTCTTCGGCTTGGTCTTCTTCGATCAACCTCTTCCGGATACGTTCCTTTTGTTTTTCCATCAGCATTTGGTCGACCGGATTTAGGTGGCTGAAGTCTCTTGCAAGGAAGTCCAAATCTCTCATTCTTTTTTTTTTCCTTTTTGTCATTAGAGACCACCTCCATGGTTTTGTTGAATTTATTGAGGGATTCAACAAGATCGTTGATGTTTACGGCTTCCCCCTCAGCCGGTTTTTTGCCCCTGGCGTCCCTTCCCAATGGCCGCCTCCTCGGCGGTGAAGACGTTTCCTCCCCCGCAACGTTTAGGTCGAATCCAACCCGGCAATCCGACCCGGCGGAAGTGCTGTACGCTCCAGACGAACTAGTTTTAGTCCGTTTCGGCCCTACTTCCGCATCAACGTCCGGCGCCACCAGCTCAACCCACTTAGAACACCTTCTCAACCTCTCCCACACCTTTACATCGTCCCACGTCTTCACCGTCCCATACCTCCGCAGGCACTCCTGCCTCCACTCTTCGACAGTGAAATTATAAACCGCCAAATCGTCACTGCCACTTGGTCTCATACGACCGGCGTTCCTGTTGAACAGATTAGTAAACAAGCCGACAAATTTTCTGATTTCGGTCCACCGACCCGAAATCATATCGGCGGTCCGCTCTGTACTCCCAACGAGCGAATAGAACGTCTCCCTAACCTTTGTCCAAAAGACCTTGCTCTTTTGGTAGTCCGCTGCAAAATGCATAAATAAATTTGTAAGTCATTTAACTTTTTTATTTAACTTTTTTATTAAAAATCATTTTTAAAAACGTTAAAACAATTACCGCAACGCCGATCCTCAGAAGTGACTATCCAAGCCCGACACAGGGCTTCCTTCTCATCCGATGACCACGGAGTGATTTTCCGTTTCGCCCTTCCGGTCGAAGCCGAACCCGACCCGTCCGTTGCAACTTGTTTTTTCCGGTGGACGCGTCTTCTTTGTCCCGCAGCTTCACCTTCTGGTTCTGGTTCTTGTGTCTCCGGAACTACAAAGTTAGGAGACGGTTGTATGTTGGATGGTTGAAAGCCGGATGGTTGTTGCGACCCCGAATAAAACATCGGTTGGTCCGGTGCCGACCATAAATCGTCGTAACTGTAATCTGATTCTAGGTTTGGGTACCAATTTCCAGCCATGTTTTTAAAAAAAGGTTTGGAAGATGGGGTGATTTCGGGTTTTGGGTGTGGTATGTGATATTGGTTTGGGTTTGATATATGTTTAATACAGAGAAACAAAATCGAGTTGGAAATAGGTTTGATATGGGTGTTGAAATGGGTTTGATATGGGTTTGTTATTATATATAGGAAAAAAAAACTTTTTTTTTTTTAAATAAAACACCCCCCAACGGCTATTCACGCTTTCCAAGAAAACTCTTGCGCCATTCTCAGCCGCTAGCACCCTGGCGCCTGCCTCGTTTTCCGCTCTCGCGCCTCTCTCGCGCCCCTATCGCGCCTCGGTGGTGTGGTGCTCGCGCCCCGGGGCGCGAGCGTCCGGCCTCTTGCGCCCTTCCTAGCGCTCCACACCCCTCAGCCTAAATAGATCATAAACATCGTTCTAAACTCGTCCACAACAACAAATTGAGCCAATATATTCTCTGTAATCCACGTTTGATCTTCAAAGCTTGTTTCCGGCCAACAATGGTTCTCCGTCAACCAAGGACTTTTGCAGGTAATTTTGTTTGGAATTGAATCGCCACAAGCCGTAGATCAAAACCCCTAACACTAAACTAACGTTTGTGGAGCAGATTAAGGATATTGAATCTAGTGTTTAATGGGGAAGAAGATCGGTTGTGGTATTATTTTATATATTTTCTTTTTCTATGTTAATACTAAACAAAGCTTCTGGTCTAGTGGTTACTGCATGTGTGTGTAAACGGAAGGACCCGGGTTCGAAACCCGGGTCTGGCCTTTTTCATTCTATTTTTTAGAACAGATTCTATTAATTATATAATTAAATAAATTACTTAAAAATCATAATAAATCAATAAAATTATTTTTTTAACCCAAATAATTTTCTTTATAAATTATTTTTCAACATTTTCCATATAAAAATCAACTTCCAAACTCGTTAACCCACAAATTTTAATTCGTTAGTAAACTTTAATTAATTTACTTATTTCGTTAAACCCGGTAACATTATTTATTTTTTTTCGTTAACTTTAAAATTCCTTTTTTCACTAATATTTATAATTAGCTAACGTAATCGTTTCAAGGTAAAATTCGTGCGTCATAAATAACTAAATCCTCATATTAATAATTTATTAGTTAAAATAATAGTTAAATAATATAGTCCGTTAACTTTAATATTAGTTTCGTTAGTTTTTAATCCGTTAACTTAAATTCGTTAGCTTTTATCTCGTTGGCTTTAACTCATTAGCTTTATAAATCGTTAACTATAACTTTGTTAACACAATTACCGTTCGAGATAAAAATTATCAATCTAAATCCGTACATTTTACTATCTAACTTTCTTATTAAAATAATATGTATATTTTAAGATATTAAAACACATGTTAAAATAGTCCAACGTATCTAAAACCAAAGTTAATTAAATCCCGGTAGCTAGTCTTGATTTTCGTTGCTTTTTCATTTATAGTTCGTGACGTTTGATCGCTTCGGCTTCGTTATCATGCTTTCGGTTTTTATTGCATGTCTATCTTCGATTCCGAGGTGAGTTTCTCACAACCCCTTTTTAAACGTTTTCATATTTTGGGTAGCGTATGTATCTTACAAAACTTCAAGTATTTATATTGCTTACAAACTACAATTCATATCATGGACTTGTGTGCTTACCTACTTATTTGTTATATACGTGGATTTCAAGTGGTTGCCTCAATAAATATGATCATACGCCCCCCTTTGCACTCTGGTCCATTTGTATCGAGTGGAAAAGGGACCCCATATTCGAGTACGTTGGTAGCCCCAACTAGAAAGGACCTTCGTTTGTTCTTTGCACCCAGGTCCATTGCATCGAGTGTAAAGAACCCTTATGTGCTCATTTTGCAAGTTTCATGGAATTGTATGATTTTTTACGTATTATATCAAACTGTGGGATTCTCACCAGCGATGTTTATAGCTGACTTTATTTTATACATATGTTACAGGTGTAGAGATACGAGGATGAAAGTTAGATGACACATAGTATGCCTATAGGATATTCAAAGAACATCTTATCATTTGTTTATTTATTTGTTACAACTTGTATTATTTGATAAACTTGTGTTACATGAAGATTTAAATGAAATAATGTTATTATGGTCACCTAATAGTGTCACGTATGTTTGAGCAATCTGTACGTCACACTCAGGCGTTTCCGCTTTAGCTGGAGTGTTACACTGAGTCACCCATGACTTGATCAAACACGACTTTCTTTTATCGATTTGTTTCAGCGGTGACGAACGCTTATCGATTGGTCTTTGAACGGCTCTGATACCAATTCAAGTCCCAAGCCAATCAATAAACGAACAAAAAAATATATCTAACTTCACTTATTATTATATCAAGAAAACTAGCTCAAAACCTTAATACAACAAACTTTGAAATATGAATGTGGTGGGTGATATCTAACTCTAACTTGTTAGTCTATTTATACTAGTTAGCCAACTTGCCAACTACATTCATTTATGTCCAACTACTTGACATAAATGTCCAACCACATTAGTTATAACAATTACTTCATTAATGTCCAACTACTTAACATTATGTCCAACCACCAACTAGCCTCTTAACTCCATAAACCATAAGGAATACATAGCCCCGAATCTTATAGGTCCGACTCGGTTAATTACCAACAGAGGGGCCTGCTACGATGTTTTTTGTTTGTTTATAAAAGTTTACGTTTTGAACAAAAAGTGAGTGTTGTTGAGTTGGTTTCCTCTGGAAAAAAAAAAGTGAAACTTGTATTTTTCTTGAAGTTTTCTTTATAGCAAGAATTATTAGATGGTCTAACGGTTCCTTTTTTGTTTGAACTTTAGATTTAGATTTAAAGCTATTGGTTTTTCATTTAAAATTAGTAAATGATCACGTGCATTGAGAGGGGAGCATTAAAGTGGTTCGATATCAATAATTTTTTTTTTGCACCGAAACGTATGTGGTAATGTAGAAACTAAAATGCCTTACAGAAAACAAAAATACATTATATTTGACACGTCTTTTTGGTCATGCGTTGTATGAGTTCGGTATTGAATCCAATTATATCGAAGCATACGTAGAATTGTAGAAACAATGTCATTTGTATTCAAATTTAGAGTAACATTAAGTTGCAAAAGAAAATTAAAAATATATGATATTTGACCTACATCGATTTTGAACGAAACTTATATTGAAACGTAAATAAAAATAAGCGTTCATGATCATATATTTGAAAATTAAGAAAACATAGTATATTAAAATATATATGAGTAAAATATGTTAAAATCAAAAGTTAGTTATAGAAATAAAAAAGTAAGTGAGGCATCGATAAGTAAGTGGTTAATATATTTATTATTTCATGAATAGTGATTTTATATGAGTTAACTACCGTTTGTTTGCTTTTTAGTATATATATAATTTATTAATGGGCTTGTTTTAGTTGAGCATATAAATTATCAACTTAACCACTAGTTTAGTCTGATGATAAAGGGATATAACTTTTATTTAATCGGTTGTGAGTTCAAGTCTAAAGCATTTGAAGCATGGGTGAAATGAATGGAAATAATAAATTTTAGTTGTTTAAAAAAATAATATCAACTAACAAACAAATATAATATTATTATTTTTTAAATATGTACATTAAAAAAAACACAATTTATGTTTTGTGCTTCATGCAAAGACATTGATTTGTTATAAACATGAATATAGATTCATTCATGCTTGGTTAATTATTTATATATGTAAGAGCATTCCTAATCCATTCTCTACCCTATATTCATATATATCATATAATTATACTATAAATTACTGTTTTTTCTCTTTCTATTTAATTAAATAATATTTTTTATACCTTTATTATTATCTTTTCTCTTTCCTCCACTCACATTCACTTTTCAAAAATATTAAAAAATTATAGGGTAAGAATAGTGAATCCTCAAATTTAACTTTTCCATATAACATTTTCTCTTTCCTCTACTCACAACCACTCATAACCATACCATATAATTTACAAATCCTCCTCGAATATTTTAAGGGAATTGACTGAGAATGCTCTAAGATATGAAGATAGATAGCTAGGCTAAGTTAGGTAGTTAGGCCTTAGGCCATCTTCTATGATGGGGTTTTGCCATCCTTCCACACCATCGTCACGTAGGAAACTGGATTTTGAAGGCCTTTTCATAACGTCTCACTGTGTTTTGTTGCCTCATTATGCATACATACATACATACATACATACATACATATGTTTGTGTATGAGAGAGAGAGAGAGGTTGGATGGCCCCACATCGCCCGGTCTTGACAACAACAACCCCCCCCCCCCCTCCGCCGCTCCTCCGAAGTCGCCCCTCGGCGATATTCCGAGGGGATACCGTCCCCCACACCGTCCATAGAGGATGGTCTTATGAATATGTTTGCTGAATTTTAGATCCAATGGATAGCCTTGTTGTACCTAGTAGCGTCTTGCTATACCTTCTCGAGTGATTTTAATAAAATTTTGTTCGTTGTTAAAAAAAAGAAAACTTAACAAGTTAAAAGTGAATTTGGTCCAAATTCTCATGCACTGGTGAGAATATATAACTCTTCTTTTGTTTATTTGAAAAGAATAATAATATAATAGGATTGTATTATAAATCATAATATTATATTTTTAGATTAGATAAAAAAATAAAACAGTCATTGAGTTTTGAGACTATTTGAATGTTATTTAGAATTTCTTGTGCTTTTATTTGTCTGACTCTTATTTTTTATTAAGTCATTTTTCTTTAATATATGCTCTAGAATAATAGTTTCGATTGTCCTAAACTAATCATCCAATTTTAAGTTCTAACAATTTGATTTCTTGTTTTATTTTTAATTACTTTTGCTATAAAAATTTGTACATTAGTGACACCTCAGATGCATTGAAAGGCTAATCTGAATTTCTAATGGTTAAAATTGAAAACGACACACCCTATATTGTGTTTAACTTTTTATTTATGGAAAAAAAATTAGGGAGAAATTATTAAAGTACAAACTCATATCTTATTCTGACGAGTTAAATTAGCATGAATATATCAATTATTAACAATATAATTTCCTATAAAGGGCTACAATAGGAATATAATATTCCTTAACAACATAATTTTCTAGTAAAATGCTATAATAGGAATATAATATTCCATCACTTTTAACCTTTTCAAATAGTATAACTATTTGTTCTAAAAAATATGTAGGAACCAATTTATTTCACACCAATGTTTATTTGAAAGAATACCTTTTCTTTTCGAGAACTTTGAGAAGGTATATAACTTTACTAGATTTTATTCCCCCGTATTATGGGATTTTTTTTATATTATTCGTTTTTAATATTTATATATATACTAGATTTTATCCTACGTATTACGGGTGTTGTTTTACATTATTCATTTTCAATATTTATAAATGTATATTTGGATATTAATTTTATTTGTTGTAAGAAATTTAATAATTAATATACTTGAGCTTTGATGATGAAATGGTTTCACAAATAAATGATATGTTATAATCCGATTTAAAAGCCATCTGGTTTGGTGATACCCATTACCCATTTATTTTCTTTATTATAAAATTGTTTCTTAATTATAAATAATATCTTTTTTTAAATAAGATAGGATATTAATTTTTAGTATATCTCGTTTTATAGGATTTTCATATAAAATATTTGATGAGATTAATTTTTAATATAATGAGATGTTATAACCCGTTTAAGAACTGTATGGGTTTGGTGAGACCTTTACCCTTGAATTCGAATCAAATGCGTGAGAAGTCTTCATTTACAAATAAATCAATCTGATGACTTGAGAGAATGGTTGTTTTACATTTTTTTGTTTTTTAATATTTACTTTTTGGATTTTAATTTTTTTTATTATAAGAAAGTAAATAATATACTTAGAGTTTGATGATGAAAGAGTTTCATAAAAAAAATGATATGTTATAACTCGTTTAAAAGCTATTTAGATTTGATGACCCCTGATCCGCTTATGTTTTTTACTATAAAATTGTTTATTAATTATAAATAATTTTCTTTTTAAATTAGATATTAAATTTTAATATATCCCTATTTTATAGGATTTTCCTATCAAATAATTGGTAAGATTAATTTTTAATTTAATGAGATGTTATAACCCGTTTAAGAGCTATCTGGTTTTGCTAAGACCCATACCCATTAATTTGGGTAAATCAATGAGAGACCTTCATTTAAAAATCAAGAAATCTGGTGACTTCCATAAAAGGGGTGAGCTTTGATGATGAAATGGTTTCACAAATAAACGATGTTACGTAGGATTTTAGGGTTTTCATATATATATATATATATATAGGGGAAGTATAAAATGAAAACCCACTTGAGTTGTGAAAACCCGTGAAAACCCTATGTAACATCGGTTTTTTTTTGTTACACACGTAATATGTGTTGTTACATTTAATAC
Source organism: Bidens hawaiensis (assembly GCF_021521415.1). Taxonomy (NCBI): domain Eukaryota; kingdom Viridiplantae; phylum Streptophyta; class Magnoliopsida; order Asterales; family Asteraceae; genus Bidens; species Bidens hawaiensis. The sequence continues at coordinate 2,947,070 of NW_027491059.1, read as the reverse complement.
AAAATATCGAAAAATCAAAAAAATATTTTTTTTGCTATTTTTTAACATTTTTTTACTAATTTTTATATATGTTTTCAGGAGAGAGAAAATGTTATATGTATTTTTACATTTTTTATTAACTTTAATTGTGGACCACAAGATTTAAACTTTAATTAAAAACATGTGGTTGAGAATGAGTTTCTAGAGTTTTCACAACTCAAGTGGGTTTTTATTTTAACCTAATATATATATATATATATATATATATATATATATATATATATATATATATATTAGGATTTTAATGTTATTTATTGTAAAAAGTTAATAATTAATATACTTGAGATTTGATGATAAAATTGTTTCACAAATAAATGATATGTTATAATCCGGTTTAAAAGTTATCTAGGTTTGGTGATACCCATTACCCGTTTATTTTCTTTATTATAAAATTGTTTCTTAATTTTAAATAATATATTTTTTTAAATCAAATAGAATATTAATTTTCAGTATATCCCTATTTTATAAGATTTTCATATCAAATGATGAGATTAATTTTTAATATAATGAGATGTTATAACCCGTTTAAGAGCTATCTGAGTTTGGTGAGATTTTTACCGGTGAATTCGGGTCAAACGTGTGAGAAGCCTTCATTTACAAATAAAGTAATCTGATGGCTTAAGAGAATGGTTGTTTTACATTTTTCGTTTTTTAATATTTATTTTTTGGATTTTAATTTTCTTTATTGTAACTTGTAAGAAAGTTAATAATATACTTATGGTAAGATTAATTTTTAATTTAATGAGATATTATAACCCGTTTAAGAGCTATCTGGTTTTGGTAAGACCCATACCAATGAATTTGGGTTAAATCAATGAGAGGCCTCCATTTAAAAATCAAGCAATCTGACAACTTCCATAAAAGGGGGGAGCGACCACATCGCAACACGTAGGATTTTAGGGGTTTCGTTTATATATATTATAGATGTTTAGGAAAATTCACAAATTTTAAGTTTTAGTATTATTTTCAAAGAATTTTGAAAATAAGTGTTATAAACTAGTCGTAACGAATAGATTACGCTAACACACAAATAGTTTGCAGAGCCAATTAAAATATGTCGCGTGACCATAAACTAACTGTGACGAGCATGCTCACTAATCATTTAGTTGCAATGACTAAATAAATTGCATGCATCGTAATCAACGCCCGCGAGTACTGCATAAATCGTTTAGTTATGACGAGTAGATAATAACTTTTCGAGACACGAGTAGTTTACTAAGCTAACCATGACGATTGACGAGTTGCTTTGTTTACCAAATACATCGAACCAGTTAGTTTTACAAGAAACTAAATGGACCAGTTAATTTGAAAGCTCAATTAGTCATTACTGGTAGATCTTGGTCAACGACCGGTTATTCCGGTATACATTTCCAATACGACCAGTTAACTCGTCGTGACTTGTTTGACCTTACAATCTACTTGTGGCTACTCGTTTTAGCGGCAATTCGATTTATTTAAAAATATATAAAAATATTATGTAATCCCTTATTTTATGTCATTTAAAAAAAATATTATGTCATGTTCTTATTTTATGTGATTCTCTATTTTTATGTCATTTTTCATAAAAATTATTATGCCATGTATCATATTTTTTTTGTGATTCTTTAAATTCATATCATCTTTTATAAAAATTATTATGTCATGTCCCATGTTTTTTGTGATCTCTTGTTTTTATATTATTGTTTATAAAATTATTATGTCATGTCCCTTATTTTTTGTGATCTTTTTTTTATGTTTTATTTTATAAAATATAAAAAACAAAATGCTATATATTTAAGTGCTTCAATATATTATTATGCCAATTTAATTGAAAAACTTATGTTAATGCAGTTATCCAATAGTGTTGTTTACATGCTAATTAAAGTTCATATGCAGGTGGCAATTTGCGAATGAATTCAGTAGCTACAGTTATTGATTGTGTTAATTTTTTTTGAAAGTTTTATCATTTTGTTAAATTATTTTAGTATAGTAAATGGTATATGTTATATTTAAAAATAAAATAGTGCAAAAAAGTTCATAAAATTAAACTGGTAATTACTAATAGAATTTTAAATTATTACATTCTACAAAACTTTAACTTAATTACTATTAAAAATTTATAAAATCTTGACTTAATTAATAGTAAAATTTTATAAAATATGACATAAAGAAGGATCACAAAAAATAGGAGACATTACATAATAATTTTTATAAACAATAACATAAAAATAAGAGATCACAAAAAATATGGGACATGGCATAATAGTTTTTATAAAAAATGATATGAAATAAAGAATCACAAAAAATAGGATATATGACATAATAATTTTTATGAAAAATGGCACAAATATAAAGAATCACATAAAATAAGAACATGTCATAATAATTTTTTTAAAAATGATATAAAAATAAGGGATTACATAATATTTTATATATTTTTAAATAAATCAGATTACCGCTAAAACGAGCAGCCACGAGTAGATTGTAACGTCAAACAAGTCACAACGAGTTAACTAGTAATAAACTACTCGTGTTGGAAATGTATACCGGAAGAACCGGTCGTTGACCAAGATCTACTAGTAATGACTAATTGAACTTTCAAACTAACCGGTCCAGTTAGTTTCTAATAAAACTAACTGGTTCGATGTATTTGGTAAACAAAACAACTCGTCATGGTTAGCTGATGTTCGGTTTATTTGTACATATATTAGCTCGTTAACTTAGCTGTTTTATTCGTTTAGATTAGGAACTTTGGTACTTCGTACGTGTTTATCGTGTTCCAGGTCACAGGTACTTAATGCGCTTAATTTGGACCTATACGAGCAGGGATGAAGACCTGGGATGTCCAGTACGCAAATCGAGACACAAAATTGGACCTGCTAAGTGAAGCAATCCATCGCGTAGCGCGGTGGGTGTTGAAGGCAGGACATCGCGCTACGCGATGCCCTTTAATATAATTAATGCTGTTGACTTTTGGTCCATCGCGTAGTGCGATGGACCAGGGGAGGAGACCATCGCGTTACGTGATGGTCCCCACAGTCGGGAAAGTTATGGTTTTTGTTTATATCACGTTTTGACGACCTAACTCGACATCATTCAGTGTCGTGTTGTGAGAAAGCATACGTTTGCCCTTAGTTGAGTCACACTGGCAGAGACCTTTTGGTAACCAGTGTTGTGTGTTAGCAATCGTGAATGCCTAATGTTTAACCGGTTAGTTAGTCTATAGTTGACACGAGATAGTTAATTTGTTAAGTTACATGAGATTGTTGTTAGTTTGCTTACTTGAATTTCCGGGTGTGATTTGCTTTGTTTAATTGATTGAAACTTGATTATTTGTTTGTTTATTATAAAACCCAAATTGCTTGCTAGTGTGATCAGCACTGTTAATTAAACTTCTTCATAATGCTAGGAATCAGTTTCCCTGCACACTGACCACATACTCCTCGTGGTTCGACACCCTACTTACCCTAGCTTGCTTAGGTGATTAGGACACTAGATTTAATTGTTTTTGACTAGATAGCGACAGTCTAGCATCAAAATAGCGCTGTTGTCAGGGAGTTAGGCGCTTAGTGTTTTTGTGATTAATTGATTTCTTTGGTTAATTTAGTTTAATTTAGTTGTTATTTTTGTTTTTAGCTTAGTTTATTTTATTTTCCCATATAACGCGGGGTGTGTTATTTGTGTAGGTAGTAGGTTTATGCACATCCACCATTCAGGAAGATTCCCCCACTGATTTAAGAATCAAAAATTGAACGTTTAGCTCTCAGAATAGAGCCCATATCAAAGAGTCAGAAATGGAAGGTCAGAACGAGAATCAAAACCAAAACCCACCACCCGAAGTTTTCCAACCCGAACATAATCCACCAAATAACCAAAATCCACCAAACAATGACCAGCCACCACCGATAAATACCAATCCACAACCAAAAAATTCAGCCCGGCAATCCACAAACCGAAACCAAAACCTTGAAAGACCAGGGCCATCAGCCCCGAACAATACCCCTCGTCACCGACAGCCGATTATCCGAGATTTTGATCATGTCAGTATTCATACCGAAGACGAAGAAGAGGGAGATGAGGAGGATCGAGGACCGATGAATGATGGGTTTGAGTCAAGAAATGAAGATGAGGGTATACGGACTGAAGAGGTTGAGGAACCGGTTAGGGTGACAGGTGGAGGAACAGAAACCGAGACAAAGATGGTATGGGAAGATATCGGGAGGAACGGAGATAGCTGATTCAGGTTAACCGGGGAGATTTTGAGGAACCAAGAGCCAGACGAAGGAATTATGGGCCTTCGGTTCAGGGTGTAAACATTCGGTTCAAACCGGGTATTTCAGATGGTGCCTCACCGATTGTCCCACAAACTCACATACCGAGACAACCGACATTCAAATCCCGTCCGTCCTACATTAATATAGTCCCTCACTTTCACGGACTGGGATCTAAAGACCCGTATTCACACTTGTCAGATTTTGCAGCGATTTGCGGGCCTATCAATGACGGTACATACGATCAGGATGAGGTTCGGTTGCGATTGTTCCGGTTTTCACTAAAAGATAAAGCTAAACACTGGTTCAATTCACTATCGATGAATAGTATAGAAAACTAGGGTGAGATGCAGCAGGTTTTCCTTAACTAGTACTATTCATAGTCGAAGACCAGCGAAGCTCGGATTTAGATTCGACACTTTTCAGAGTTACCGGGTGAGTTATTTCATGAGGCCTTTACTCGTTATAAGGAAATGATTAGGATCATTGACTTGTGGGAATTGGTTAAGTGTTTTGTTGACGGGTTGACATACGAAGATAGAAAGCACTTGAAGGCTTCGTGTAACGAGCAGTTTTTTAATCAGCCCGAGGAGGATGATTGGGATTTTTGGAGTTTATGTGTGAAGATTCCAAATCAGAGGCAGCTGCAGAACAAAGACAGAAACACGAGGTTACCAGATTAGTTAAATCAGCCTCGAGCGAGTCCAAAAGAATTGCGGAGTTAGAAAGGGAACTCGTGGGTTATAGACGAGAGAAAAAGAAAGAGGTTGGTAAGGTCATGATGAAATTCCCAGTTTGTACAGATTGTGGTGAGTTGGGGCATAAGTTAGAAGATTGCCCCGGGTTTGATGAGGACGAGTATCCGACGAGGAGGAAGTCAGTTATGCGTACGGGGATTCCAAGGGCCAAGGTTTTAATTCGAACACTTATCACCTGGGTCTAAGGAATCACCCGAATTTCAGATACGGGAACGCGTCGAGTCAGTCGAGCCCGAACTTTCAGGGGTTCAGTTAGAACCGACGGCAAAACAACTACCGTCAGGGTGGTTCGAACAGTCAAAGTAACAGTCGGGGGTATAACAGAGATGGTTACTGGGGTAACAGTTCATCAGGTTATCAGAGTCAGGACCAGCAGAAGGGTAATTCAGGTAGTTCGGGTAATACAGACGAGTCGGTACATTCAAAACTCGATGTGTTGTTGAAGCTTGTGTCAGATAATCAGAAGGAAATGCAAAAACAGTTCGAGTTGAGGGATTTGCACATATATTAGCTCGTTAACTTAGTTGTTTTATTCGTTTAAATTAGGAACTTCGGTACTTCATATGTGTATCGTGTTTCAGGTTACAAGTACTTAATGCACTTAATTTGGACCTATACGAGCACGGGATGAAGACCCGGGATGTCCAGCACGTAAATCGAGACACAAAATTGGACCTACTAAGTGAAACAACCCATCTTGATGGCAGGGCATCGCGCTATGCGATGCCCTTTAATATAATTAATGCTTTTGACTTTTGGTCCATCGCGTAGCGCAATGGACCAGGGGAGGAGACCATCGCGCTACGCAATGATCCCCACAGTCGGGAAAGTTAGGGTTTTTGCTTATATCACGTTTTGACGACCTAACTCGACATCATTCAGTTTTCAGAGCTATTTAGAGAAGGAGTGCAGCCTACCATCACTTCCAATCATCTTAAGGCCTTATATATGTTCCATAACATCATAATCGAAGACCGAGAGATGCCGAGATGCGGCTAGACCCTTCGAGTCATACCCGGGATGTATAGGTTGTAATCTTTCAGTTTATTTCTCATGTACTAGAACAACTAATTGTAATTATCTTGATGTTAATCTATGAGTATTGATGTTTAGAATGTCTGTACATTCAGTCGGTTTAGGTTTTTGTTGATCAGAACGATTAGTTTGTCAGTTGCTATAATAATTGCTCGTAGGATTGTTTTGACCAGTTAATTGTGATAAAGCATACGTTTGCCCTTAGTTGAGTCACACTGGTAGGGACCGTTTAATAACCAGTGTCGTGTGTTAGCGATCGTGGATGCCTAAGGTTTAACCGGTTAGTCAGTCTGTAGTTGACACGAGATAGTTAATCTGTTAAGTTACATGAGATTGCTGTTAGCTTGCTTACTTGAATTCCCTGGTGTGATTTGCTTTGTTTAATTGATTGAATACTTGATTGTTTGTTTGTTTATTATAAAACCCAAATTGTATGCTAGTGTGATTAGCACTGTTAATTGAACTACTTCATAATGCTAGGAATCAGTTTCACTGCACACTGACCATATACTCCTCGTGGTTCGACACCCTACTTACCCTAGCTTGCTTAGGTGATTAGGACATTAGATTTAATTGTTTTTGACTAGATAGCGACAGTCTAGCATCATTAGCTTAGTAAACTACTTGTGTCTCGAAAAGTTGGAATCTATTCGTCGCAACTAAACGATTTATGTAGTACTCGTGGGCGTTGATTACGAGGCATGCAATTTCTTTAGTCATGGCGACTAAATGATCAGTGAACATGCTCATCACGGTTAGTTTATGGTCACGCGGCATAATTTAGTTGGCTCTGCAAACTACTCATGTGTTAACAAAATCTATTCGTCACGACTAGTTTATTATACTCATTTATGAAATTCTTTTGTTTTCTAATATCTCATGAATAAAGTGTGTTAATTGATATGTTATCTGAATAAAGCTTATCTATTTATTTATTTATTGATAAACACCATTAATAATTTTTTTTTGGAAGTTTGGGTTCTTCAATGGAGACCCAGATTCGTTTCCCACATACAGCATTTTGGGGAGGTATAGGTGGTGGCTCAATGAAGAAAGACCGGGTTCTTTGTGATTTCTGCTTCAATCCTAAGGGCGTCCAGGTTTTATCATCAGTTGGCCTTCGAGCGGGTGAGTTTTTCTCGGAACTGGAGATAACTTGGAGGCGGTTAAGGGTTTCGTACGGCTTGATTGGGCCAGCTTGCAGCGGCTTTTTGCCATTGGGTCATCCCGTATGGAGTAGATATACATTTCTCTGTTTATTCGGTTCAAAAAATATAACTTTTTTAATACGTTCTAGATTTTTCTATAAAATTAAGATAAATACTTGAAATCTTAATTATATAAGGGGAAAGTGAATACGGTGCTGTTACGCGTCTAAGCTTAGACGGAAAACTCATCAAAACGACGTAGTTTTGATTAAAAACAAACAAAAATTAATTTATTTCTTAATCCCTACCATGGAGCTTCTATTTCTCCACAGCCTGATTCCCAGCCAGTCTCGCAAGCATCAATCTGCAGAGATATTTCCAGGTGTTTTGTTCTCGTATCGTAACGCAATTGCTTCTTAGCAATCAGTCAATTTTAAATTGATTTGTATTCTCCACTAATTATTTCATCACATACTTCCCAAATTCCAATTGATATGCGATTGGATATGGACTTTATTGTTTTAGCAATTATATTAAAATCATAATGTTTATCTTCACCGTCGATCAGCAATTCCAATTTGTGTTTTATTAATATTAAAATAATGAGTTCATCAATTTAATATTATACTCAACTTTTGTTCATACTGACACATACACAACTAACAGATTTTGAAGTTTAATAAGACAAGGAATATTATGCTCGATTGGATTAAGGATTGAATCAATGGTAGATCGAAGCCTTGCGAGACTGGGTGGTAGATATGAGGAGAAATAGACGCTATATGGTAGGGATTAGGAAATAAATTAATTTTTGATTGTTTTTAATCAAAACTACGTCGTTTTGATGAGTTTTCCGTCTAAGCTTAGGCGCGCAACAGCACCGTATTCACTTTCCCCGTTATATAAACTTTCTTATTTTTGATAAATATTGAAAAACTAATTTCACATCAACTTAAACTTTTGACACGGAGACACAAGAACACAGGTGTACCAACCCCACGTGACTCACCAAACGTGTCACATCTCAATAGGCTACCCCATCCAACGTGTACTCAAAATCTCGTCATAGATACAGATCCAGTGGGCCCAAACTCCAACCTCCAAAACTAGTCAGAATCAGTTGAACAAAAAGGCTTATGGTATTTTTGGTAATTTACCGTAAATAAAGGGGCATGCTAATCACTTCCTCTTTTGGTATTTAATAAGGAGTATTAGATTTTAATAATATCTGTTAAATGGTATTAATCGATAATAATCTTTATTTATTTTATCACTAGGATAATAACCCGTGTTACACACGGGTGGAAAACATATCAACAAACAATATAAAATTTAAACTACGTATTCAGTCAACACAAATATTTAACATAAGTTTTTTACCTTCGGATGTTACAAAAGATGTTAAACTATATCTATAACATAAAAAGAAAATACTTTATAAATAAACAATGCAATAAATAAGAAATAATATAACATAAATGAACTATTAGACTTGAAAAAAATAAAAAACACATATTAGTAAAAGATTTTGTAATATTAATTGAAAAGTAAGTTTACAAATACATACCAGCTTTAAAATGTATCACATTAAGTTTCCGAAAATCTATTTTTAAACAGCCTTTTTTAATTTTTTTAAATGTTCCTAATTGTTCTAAAGAACTTTTTTTTTCTTTTTTGTTTTAGAGTGTTTTCTGTAAATAATTTTCAGAGATATTTATATTTTTATAGCATTTTTCATGTCATTTTTTAATAAATAAATAAAGAAAACTTAAAGAACATTCGGTTTGATCACCATTCACCCGCTCTTCATATTTCCTCAAGAGTAAATTAAATCATTGACAATGTGGTTATTAATTGGAATAAATAGACTTAATAATGGAGTTAATTGCATGAATTTGAATAAATAGATTTAATTATAGAATTAATTGAATTAAATTGGAATGCTTATTTTAATTTAGTGGATTAAAAATAATTGTGAATATGTGGAAATTATTGATATGGAAATGTGATTACATGGAATCCTATGTGGATAGGCTAGAATAAGGACATGTAGAGATAATCATCTTGCTTTAATATATTAGTAAGATTACTAGGGATCTCAAATTAAAAAAAATTGCCCCCCCGATCCCCTATTAAGAATTTTAAACTAATGTTTAGTAGGAGGATATAACTTGATTGATGTAAAACTTAGCTCAAAACGACGCTTCAAACCGACGAAACAATGCTTCAACTGGGGTGTTTGAACTTACAATTAACAAAAATTAAGCCATTTGGATCACTGTTTCGAACTAAGTTTTACAACAATCAAAAGCCCAAAATCACTAGTTTGAAATTAAAAAAAAAGGTATAACAACTTTAAGTCCTTTTTAAAGGCTAATTTTTTTTAAATTTAAGACCAACAATGGTAATAAAAAGAACATTGATTATTATTATCTGTCAATATTAAAAAAAATAATCCAATAAACCTTTAAATATATATAAATAAATGAGAAAAGTGAATACGGTGCTGAGAGACGTGTAACCTTACACGTAAAACCAATCAAAACTACATAGTTTTAATTAAACCCTCAATTAACTAAAATACTTTCCCCATTTATGATAATCTGTATATAGTAATTATCTTGAATGTTCAAAACATTTTTTTCTTTAAGTCTTTCCCAAATTGCATCACAAAATATAACTTAGTTTTCAAATTTTTGGATCAGCTTGTACATCTTGGCTTGACGTTCTTGGATTATTCTATTTTTCTGTTGAATATAATTTATGTATTCACAATAAAAACATATTACATCAAAAACCTATTTATATAATAGTTCAATAATAAATAAATGAAAACATATTCATATAATAAATACACCAAAACCTCGTATTCACAACGATTTCGTACATAATACAGCAATTAAAAATAAATGGAAATCAATAAAAACATTAAAATTTCATCTTTAATAACCTGCAAAAACATTGTTTTTTTCTAATGCACAACAGCCAAATTAATTATTTTTCTCAACATTGAATTTTTGGGATGATTGGCAAACAAACATTATAATAAAGAGTTAACATGTTTTCACAGTTAGCTTACACGTCTAACTTCGCCGTATTCTAATAAATACCACCTGCTTTTATTTAACAAAATTTTCTCCGCCGGCCTAACTAATCTAATACCCCCTGGTTTCACAGTTTCGAACACGTTGTAGTTAATTTAGCCTTAATTATTTACGGGTGGATTTTGTTAATTGGTTATAATTTGTGTAATTGAAGCTGAGTTTGTCAGGTTTTGGTGCGTGATTTGGTTGATTGATCGATTGCTAGGAGCATAGCAGGCGGTTTTCAGGTATTGTAATGTTCGGATCTGAATCTAGACCTACTTTTGTGAGTATTTGTGTTTACATGCACTAGGCTATGATATACTGTGATTTTGATTCGTGTTGTTTGGTAGATCGGTGATTGATTGAGATTTTTAAGTGTTAGTGTATGCATTCGTGATAATTATGTGGATTTTGAATTGAGAATTGTGTTTACATGCATTAAGTTATGGTATACTGACTTTGATTTGTGTTGTTTTGTAGATCGGTGATTATTTGAGATGAATGATGTGATTGTTATGTGGTGTAATTAAACATAATTTTATGAATATAAGTGTTTACACGCAGGAGGTTGCGTTATACTGTGGATTTTGATAATAATTGTATAGTTAGAGTTGAGTTTGTTAGGTTTTGGTGCGTGATTTGGTTGATCGATTGATAGGAGGAAGCGTATTGTACGGTTCGGATCTGAATCTAGACCTAAGTTTATGAACATTTGTGTTTACATGCAGGAGGTTATGGTATACTGTGATTTTGATTCGTGTTGTTTGATTGATCGGTGATTGATTGAGATTGGTGATGTGATTGAAGTGCTGGTGTATGCATTCGTGATAGTTATGTGGGTTCTGAATTGATAATTGTGTAATTGAAGCTGAGTTTGTTTGGTTTTGGTGCGTGATTTGGTTGATCGATTGAGAGGGATAGTGTTCAGGTATTGTGCTGTTCGGATCTGAATCTAGACTTCATTTTTGAATATTTGCGTTTACATGCATTAGGCTATGAAATACTGTGATTTTGATTCGTTTTGTTTGATAGATCGGTTATTGTTTGAGATTTATGATGTGATTGAAGTGTTAATGTATGCATTCGTGCACAGTTTAATGAATCTGAGGGTTTACATGCATGAGATTATGGTATACTGTGATTTTAATTCGTGTTGTTTGGTAGATCGGTGATATAGGATGATTGATTGAGATTTATGTGAATGAAGTGTTAATGTATGTGTTCGTGATTGTTATCTGGTTTTACTAAGCATAATTTTGTGAATTTGCTTGTTTAGATGCAGGAGGATATGTTATACTGTGATTTTGGTTCGTTTTGTTTTATATATCGGTGATTGATGAGATTTATGATGTGATTGAAGTGCAAATATGTGGTTTTATTATACCTAGTTTATGAATCTGCGTGTTTATATGCATGAGGTTAGGTGATGCTGTGATTTTGAATCGTGTTTATTGGTGGTAGATTGGTGATCTTGGATGATTGTGAGATTTATGATGTGAATTTTTTGTTTTGTTTTTAAATTTTTTGTTTTTGTTGTATTGTAGCATATGGATCTGAAGATTGGTGTGATGTAGGTTTTTTCTTTGGATGTAAATTGATCTAATTTATTTGAGGAGTGTGTAATCTATGTTTAATTAGGCTGTGAGAGAGTTTTTCTGAGATGATGGACTGTATGTTAGTGGATTTTGAATATGTAGATATGTGCTTTGGAGTGTGCATGTTATACCTGAAAGGCTGAAAAGAATCATCTTTTTATAGTCTTGTAAGTGATAATAGCTTGATTTCTGGTTCAGATATTTTGAATGAGGTAGGGTATGCAACTTTAAAACAGGGAGTTATTCAATGTGTAATGGCGGTGATTGATTATGAGCGATTAAAAGCTAAAGATACACTGTTACTTGGATGACACGAATTTTGAATTATAAGGATGCCAATCACCTTTAGTTGGCGATAAAATGTTTTATGCCTGAATACTTATTTCCCAGTTAGTTTATACAGTGGTCGAACACTGCTTTATGTAACAATGAGAAAGCTATGTGCCATGTGTTATTTGAGTTGTTAGTTTTAATAATGCTTAATGTCTCTTTTTTTGTTTATGTTTTGTAGATCTGTAGTGATGGCACAACCAGCTGCAAACTCACGATGGCTGAGAGGAAAAGTGAAAGCTGTTTCATCTGGAGACACTTTGGTGATTATGGGAATTACCAATAGTCCCACCTTTCAACTATTTTTGTCACAGTGGTCTCACGGTAAAAAATACTTAACGTCGTTAAGTTTTTTCTCTAGTTTCAAATCGATGTTTTAGGGTTTTTGATTAGAAAAAAAGATACGAGTCGATTGATGTAAAACTTATCTCAAACGGTGATTCAAATGGCTTCATTTTTGTTAATTGGAAATTCAAGCACCCGAATAGAACCATTGTTTCGTCGTTTGGATCACCATTTCGAGATAAATTTTACATCAGTTGACTTGTATCATTCTTCCGATTAAAAGCCCTAAAACATCGATTTGAAACTAGGAAAAAACTTAACGACGTTAAGTATTTTTACCGTGAAACCACTGTGACAAAAATAGTTGAAAGGTGGGACTATTGGTAGTGATTTTTAAAGGTGAAATTATTATTGGCCAATACACAAAAAGTGGGATTATTTATTTCTAATTTGCCATTATTATTTTTAAACATGTTCAAAATTCGTAGTATGACTAGTATATCACTGTCCATGATAAAAACACATTTTCTGATAAATTTTACCAAGCCACAAACACATTTATATATAGTTTTCAATGAATTCTACCACGCCACAAACACATTTGTACATAGTTTTCAATGAATTTTACCAAGCCACACAACACATTTGTTTGATAACATACGATAAAAAAGCACACCACTTATTAAATCTCTTAAATCACCATTTTGAAATAAGTTTTACATCAATCAACTCGTATCTTCTTTCCGGTCAAAAACCTAAAACATTAGCTTGAAATTTAGAAACAAACTTAATGGGTTAAGTTTCTATTAAGTTTCTTTTTTTAAATGGGGGATAAATGAGAAAAAAATTGCCAAAAGGTGGGATTGGTGGCAAGAAATTTTTTAGGCAGAGATTACAATCGGTCAACTACAAAAATGCGGGATCATTAAAATCCAATTTGCCTTGAAAAATGTGACAATACCTAAGAATTAACGTGGCTAAAAGTTATGATAAAAAAAAATTCCATTAAACTATTCCACACTCAATTTAGGTTAGGAAAGGATCACATATTAATAGTAATAAAGATATATAGATGGGTAAACAGAATACTATGAAACTTAGTTTGTTGAATATGAAGTTAACATAGGATGATCTAATTGTATTTTTAGATATAGGATCGCCAAAAATAATTTAGAACATAATTTGCATCATGACATTTCGAAATGCTATTCTTTATAATAGTTGAGTTGTAACTTAAAGTTTTTAAAATGCTTAGGGTGTTTATTGTAAACACGATTAGGGTAACCACACACTCTCTATATAAACAAATCTTATAATCACCTAATCAGCGCCGCAACCTTGCTTCTCTCACGCATCCACAACCTAGCTCTAAAGATGGCATCTCTTCATCATTGGCGATGTAAGCGCTTTTATTTTATATTATCTGATCTTATTTGCTTCATATGCTTGTTTTCAAAAGCACCGTTTTGCAATTTTTTATTTGTTTTATTCATTTTTATAGACTTAAAGTCATAGATTTGGTTGGTGTTAATGTAGCATCGACGCATGCTAACTAAAATAAGTTTGAGAATCAAAGTAAAAATTATGCGAAACAATCAAAAAGAATTCGTAGCACTTTTTTAGGTTCTTGTGGTTTTCATTTGTTTTGCACATTTTAAATGCTAGATTTGATGTCATCCACTCATCTCACATTACATGCAGATTTGGTTAATCAATTTGGAGGAAACAACATGTTGATCGTTCATAGCTTTCCAAATTATCGACTCAGAAAGGTAAAATCTAAGCCTCTAAACTACTTAGAAAGTGGTAACTGGAATGGATTAAATACACAAACCAAGTTTCTTGGTAATTTTTTGGAAAATTTTGTGATTCAGAAGTTCTTTTGCAAAATTAAACATCATCCTTTTATGTAACATTATGTTGATTAAAATCAAAATTAAGATGTTATTTTCAGGTAATTAAAAAGTAGAAAATAAAATTAAAAGATAAATAAAAACAAATGTTATGCCCAGTGGTGACCAAATTGCTTTGGAAAATAAGTAAAGACTTTAAGGCTTACCATAAATTTTTACTTTTTTTTTAATTTTTATTTGTTTTATCTAGTGTTGGTAGTAGATTAAGCCAACCTCATCACTATTACCCAATGTTTTTAAGACTAGTGTGTATTGCTTGGTTGAACCGGTAATACCAGGTTTCCTATAGTAGGCCTATATTTCGATCCCAGTACTTTTGAGCTGTTTCTAAAACATCGAACCCATGGTTTTTTCTAAAATACTAGTTTGAGCCGGCAAACTAGTTTTAAGTTCAAGAGATTTTTGATATTTTGCAACTCGTAATTTAAATTACTTTTAACATGACGATTAAAACTAAAACCAATAAAGTGAGATGTCGATCTTGAACTCGATGCATACAACACTTTGACGTCATAAGCCTATTGCACACCTTTATTAAAAAAAGAACATTGTTTGAAAATTGAGTGCCTTTCTATTATTATTTTTTATTATTATATTTTATTTTAATTTAACTTTTGGATTATTTTATTACGGAATCACGTACTTTTAGTTATTTTTCGAGTTCAAGTTGCGTTTATATGAAATTATAGTAAAAGTATTCAACCCGGTTAACCTTCGGCAGTTGTACCATTTTTTAGCCTAAACCGATACAAGTTAAAAACCAGTTTTTAAAACATTTACCTAAATATGCATTTGAGTAAGAGTTTTGTTGTTATCAGTGTTAAATGGGTCGTATTAGCAGGTCCAACTGAACACACAACCTAAACCTGAAAACCATGTAAGACACATGAACTTGAGAACGACCCACATGTTTACAGGTCGGCCCAAACAAAAGCCGTTGGACCTGAAAGTTTTTATTTATATTTTTGAAGTATCACGTTTCTACACCAATAACACTAATTTATATGAAAAGTTACATTTCAATTACATAATCTTTCATCATGTAGTACATGATGATGGGGATGATGAATGGATCTGCCTTAATGTGCCTTGATGAAGAGGGGTTTGAGTTCTTGTTCGTCTTTGCGTGCGCTGATTATTAAAGATATTGGTACTATGGCGGATAACTGAGTATGATTTAAGATCAAATCTTCATCAATAGTACATGCTGATGGAATGATGAATGGGTTTGTCTTGATGAAGAGAGGTTTGAGTTATTGCTTCGGCCTCGTGAACTTCCCCCTAAGCCGATTATTAAAGATGAGACCTTTATGGCTGCTAGTATGGGGTCAGAGCCAGTCAATAAAGATGCCACCTCATCAGAGGGTACCCACAAACCGTAGGTTTCATGACACATTAGCAAATTTGTTGATGTCAGATACAACATTAACAAATTGTAAGAAGTTTGAGGTATGCACACCATTGTGGCCTCTGTTCATAAGCATAGCACTCGGGACGGATATATTATGGTTGTTTTGATATGGGACCATGGTTAGCATGTGGCCTAATGTTTGTTTGGACGTTCTGTTAGTTGATAATATTATCGGATTGAGGTTTTTCCAGTTTGAAGGTTGCTTAAAGCAAGCCGTGGCCTTTATTTTGTTAATCATGAAACTGTGTTTGTGAACCTGAGGAAGCCGACTCAATCTATGATAG
The DNA here is from genome assembly GCF_021521415.1 of Bidens hawaiensis. NCBI lineage: Eukaryota > Viridiplantae > Streptophyta > Magnoliopsida > Asterales > Asteraceae > Bidens > Bidens hawaiensis. The sequence goes on along the minus strand of NW_027491059.1, from coordinate 2,930,936 downwards.
ATGGAAGCTAGACTGAGGGAAAAGCTAGTAGTGATGTTAAAGACAACAGTTTCCCTCATGAAGCGAAACTGAAAATACATGCAGCATTAACAAAATGTAAGAATTTGAGGTATACCTACACATGTACAGTTGTATTACTCGATTGTATAGAATTGCCTACTTATTTGTATATTGTTTAATTTGATTATATTACATACTTTTGTTTCTACTTTTAAAAACTTAGATTTGTGCTACTCATTTGATTGATGTACTATATAGTTGTACTACTACAATATTAAGATATATGTAAAAACTTATATTTAAAAAAACCATATAAAAACTTCTTTTTGAAATATTTAAATACTTAAAAGCAATGTTGCAAAAGTATGTTTACAAGTCCGAGTACTTTCTAAGTTTCACTACAAGCTATGTCACCGAGGCGAGTTATTTAACTCCGCCTAGTTACTAACAATCGATCAAAGGTGGTTAACCTTACCCAGAATCACATCTAGTCGGTTAACTTGGGCCGATTTTGACTTTAAAAAACAAAACATAATTCGTATTTCTATGATATTAAAGAATAAATATCAAGTTTTTTAATTAATGATTAGCAATTTATAGAATAATTTATTATTTATAAATGTTTTTCCCTTAAGTATATTAATATTCACCTATTTTGTTATAAATATTAGTAAAATTATGATATTTGACACATGCATAATATCTAAAAATTAGTTTTCCTTATATTTACCATGTCCAAGTACTCTCTGAGTACTCCTTGAGTACTCCGAGTACACCCAATTCCCTAGTCGACCTCCTAGGGTCCACCTAGCGACTTTTGCAACCTTGCTTAAAAGTTATTGAAGCTTATTTTTTAAAATATTTAACTTCAAATTAGTAAAACTTGAATTTTTTAAATGAATTTAAAATGCCTAAAAGTTTTGAATTTTTTAACCATTGAAACTTCCAAATGTGACTACATTTAAATAAAAAAAATCAAGAGCAAATACTAATTTTGTTTTTGCCCTTATTTCAACTATTTGTATTTTGTATTATTTTAACTATTGAACATACTTCATAAACCGTTCCCTCTTTTTTTTTCTTGTCGGCAAAAGAAGAAATTCCGACATTGTCTTCTTTCTCGGGATTAACGAAACCGTTTTAAAGAATTTCTCATGTGGTCTAATTATTGCACCGTTGATTTCTCCCTATCACATATATGTTGTTTTATTACTACCCCGTCTTCCACCGACCAAAGTTAAACCAAATTAGCAGTTAAAACCCGAAAACTACGACAAACAATCTATCAAACGTGCAAAGTCTTCAATTCTTATGCATCAAACTTGAGAAGAAAATATAATTTAAGTGGCACACGTATTAATTATTTGTTTTAACTTTGATAATCTATACAAAATAATAACACTTTTTACTTATGTGTCGTGCTATCACGATGTTCCTCAATCATAGTTTATTTTATATATCGACTGTTTAATTAAAGTCTTCAAATATTTAGTTATTGCTTTTCCATATTTAGTATTAACCAGTGAGTTCACCCGCCGCGATGCGGCGAAGTGAGGTGCCCACCAGATGTTGTGTGTTTTGGTGATGCATGCACACATGTTAGGGATAGTCCATATTGTTTTTTCTAATATATGTTTGCATAGATATACGTTGAGTTGCACAAGCTAGTATGTGCTACATAATATCGAAAGGCATTTTGATACCTATGTTGCCCCATTTAGTTGAGTATTTTTAGGTTTACATAGTAAGTGCAAGTATTTTTACACAAAAAAATACGGCCTTGCCCTACCGAAAGTTGTGCCTAAACTTCTTTTCTCAAAACCAATTTTGAGTTAAACAAAAAATTACAACCATGTTTCATTTTTTTACTTTGTTGCTGAATCCACTTAGTGTTGGTTTCTATAGAATCCCCCCTTTCCTTTACGTGAATACAAGTATATATGGAGGTGGAAAATAACCTATACAAGGAAACTAGATAATTATGAATCAAATACAAATCTTGAATATTCTAGAACATATATCGTTCAATACTCCCCCGTAGTTTGAGAGTGCGATGACCGGACGTTCAAACTAGATCTGAATTCTTGAAATAGTTGTCGTGGCAATCCCTTCGTGAAAATATCAGCATATTGAGAAGAAGATGGGACATGAAGGACACGAACCTGTCCTAAGCGAACCTTTTCGCGGACAAAATGTATATCAATCTCCACATGTTTTGTACGTTGATGTTGAACAGGATTATGGGCTAAATAAACCGCCGAGACATTGTCACAATAAACGACCGATGCCCGAGTCAAGGGAACATGTAGCTCGAGCAATAAATTGCGAATCCAAGTAGTTTCAGCTACGGCGTTAGCAACACTCCGATATTCCGCTTCAGCACTGGAGCGAGAAACGGTGGCTTGTCGTTTAGAGGACCAAGAGATAAGGTTACCGCCCAAAAAAACACAATAACCAGATGTGGACCGACGAGAGTCCGGGCACCCACCCCAATCAGCATCGGAGTAAGCCGTCAAGGAGTTAACCGGGGAGGGAAAAATACGCAAGCCATGGTCAATAGTGCAACTGAGATACCGTATAATACGTTTCATAAAACCAAAATGAGAATCCCGAGGAGCATGCATAAAAAGACATATTTGTTGTACTGCGTATGTAATATCAGGGCGTGTAAATGTGAGGTACTACAAAGCGCCAGCTAATGCCCGATACAAGGTGCCATCCGGAAGCAAGTCCCCATCGAAAGCACTAAGTTTAGCCGTAGTGTCAACAGGCGTGGCGCATGGCTTGCAATTTGTCATCCCGGCCCTTTCTATAATGTCACGAGTATATGTGGCCTGAGATAAAAATAACCCGTGTTGGTCCCGTGTGGCGGTAATCCCAAGAAAATGATGCAAACTTCCGAGATCGGTCATGGCAAATTCCCTTGAAAGGGTAGCAATGATGGCATGCAGAAGCGTCGTATCAGAAGCTGTTAATACTATGTCATCAACATATAATAAAAGATATGCCTGATTCGAGCCATGATTATACACAAACAGAGACTGATCACATGTACTCCTATGAAAACCATGCCTGGTGATGAATGTAGAAAATCGAGTGTACTAAGCACGTGGAGCTTGTTTGAGCCCATACAATGCTTTCTTTAACCGACATACATGATTGGGATGGTTGCGATCCACAAAACCCGGAGGTTGATGCATAAACACAGTTTCTTGTAGATCCCCATGTAAAAACGCATTTTTAACATCTAATTGGTGAATAGCCCATGACCTAGACACCGCTAATGTCAAAACGGTGCGAATTGTTGCCGGTTTAACAACGGGGAAAAAGGTATCATCACAATCCACACCCACCGTTTGAGACTTACCATTAACAACCAACCTAGCCTTATGTCGGTCAAGGGACCCATCAGACTTAAACTTGTGGCGGAACAGCCACATACAACGTATAATAGGATAATCAACTAGTGGTGGAACCAATTTCCATGTATTATTAACCTGTAAAGCTTGAAATTCGTTTGTCATAGCAAGACGCCAATTAGGATCCGATCGAGCAATTTGGTAGGTTTTAGGAATGGGAGATATGGGTGGTGTGTCAGTGGTGTGAAGGTTAAGTCTAGTAACAGGTTTAGTGATGCCAGCACGAGATCGCGTCGTCATAGGATGGAGTGGCGTGTCACCGAGTGTAAGGGGAGCAGGCTGGGATGGATTTGTCGGTTGTGTATGAATGGTAGTGTGAGTTTGGGTCGGTGAGTTCGAGTGAGCAGGAGGTAGTGAGTGTGGTGAGGGCATCAAGGATGTTTGAGATGTGGGCTGTGGGGAGGGTGGTGAAGTGGGTTGGGGTTGGTTTGGGTTGTTTGTAAAAGAGCCAGAAGTAGGTGTAACAATAGGTCTAGCAGGGAAGGAGAAGTTGGGTATAGTATATGTAGGAACAGTATCGTCTAGAAAACTGTAGGTGTCGGGAAGGAGTGGATCAGGAATTGAAAAGGATTGTTCGTCGAAGACGACATGACGAGAGATATGTGTTTTTCCTGTCATTGGATCGAAGCATCGGTACCCGCGATGGTCGGCCGGGTACCCAAGAAAAATACATTTGATAGAGCGGGGATGGAATTTATGTGGGTTAGTGGCAGAGGTATTTGGGTAGCAAATGCATCCGAAGACACGAAGATGCGTATATGAAGGGTGGCGACGATATAAAGCTAAGTGTGGGGTGGAGAAGTTGAGACGTTTAGTTGGTAAAATATTGTGGAGGTAGGTGGCGGTATGAATAGCTTCGACCCAAAAAATAGGGGCTAAGTGAGCATGATTAAGTAAGGTTCGGACGATGTCATTGAGACGACGGATCATGCGTCTGCGCGACCGTTTTGTTGGGAAGTTTGGGGGCAAGAGAAGCGGAAGGCAAGACCATGTGTGTGGGCAAATTGCTTGAAATCATTATTGTCAAATTCGCCACCGAGATCACACTGAAAGGCTTTTATTTTAATATTAAATTGGGTGTGTATAAATTGGTGAAATTTAGTGAAGTTGGTGAAGGATTCAGATTTAAATTTCAGTGGGTAAATCCATACAAAATGGGAAAAGTTATCTATTAAGACCATGTAATATTTATAGCCAGCCCGACTAGTGATTGGGGAGGTCCATAAATCACAATGCACAATATCAAATGGAGCAAAAGTAATAGAATTCGATTCATAAAAAGGTAATCATTTATGCTTAGAAATTTGACATGAATGACATAAAGGTAAATGTAATTGTTTATTACAAGAAATAGATAAACTAGAACGCAATAAAGATAGTATGGGATCGCCCAGATGACCGAGACGATTATGCCATTGATGAGCGGTGGTGTTGACAAAAGCAGATGGAATGACTGGTGCAGTGAGTGGATAAAGCTCCCCCGTGCTATCGTGTCGGGAAAGTCGAGCTCCAGTCTTGAAATTCTTCACAGTAAAACCGAAAGGGTCAAATTCCATAGATGTCCAATTATCAATATTGAACTTGCGGACAGAAAGTAGATTTTTGATAATATCAGGTGTGTACAAAATATTGTTTAAATGATATGTTCGGTTTTGTGTATGGAAGGTAGTGTTACCGGATCCGAGAATTGGGACCGAATTACCATTACCAACGAAAATTGAGTTTATAGGTGAATTAGATACAAGGGAAGAGATCTTACCCGGGTCCGATGTGAGGTGGGACGAGGCTCCTGAATCCATGTGCCATGGGTCTGATTGATTGAAGCATTGCGAATCCGTATTGAGGTTTACCTGTCCCATGGCTTGAGCAAGTTCAGTAGCATTAGAGTCAGAGAACCCGGCAAAATCAAAGTTGGGGCCGAGGGGATATACTGAGCTCCTTGTTGGGCCGTAAGTTGTGGTGGAGCTGGCGAAGCCGTAGAGCCATATGGTGTGGTATGTTGTGCCGTGGGGCGCGGGTTATTAGGTCCGACAGAGTTGGGCCATGGTGACGAATTAGTCCATTGAGGTTGAGACATTGGTTGGGTTGGGTATGGACTGGGTGGTGGGTAGCTAGAATTATTGGGCCAGCCGTGGGGTGACCAGTTATTGTAACCTGATGATTGTGAAGACCCGGTTCCGTGCGGAGTATGATACTGTTGACTACCCGATGAGCCACGGCCACGACCTCGTTGATTTCGTCCACGACCGCGGTATGCATTGTACCCTCGACCACCATAATTAGTTTGATGATGATTATTACCTTGGGTATTCCATGTTGGCTGCATACGATCCCCCGCTGCAATGAGTGCCGAATGATATCTTTGACGGGCTGCTTGTCGTTTTAGTTCGAGGTCGAGTTGTGTGAGGGCTTCATCCCAAGTAGGGGTGGACTGGTTAATGATGGCGGCAACGACCTCGTATTCACGAGGCAAACCATTAATTAATTGTGTGACGAGACGAGGTTCGCTTACCGGTTGATCGAGATCACCAAGTTGGTCGGCCAAATCTTTGAGTTTTTGGCAATAATCCTCCATTGACGAGCAGTTGGTCAACTGGAGGTTGGTAAACTGTTGTTCAAGTGCCGCAACCCGAGCACGTTTGTTATTTAAATAAATGGCTTCCAATTTAACCCATGCGGCTCGAGCAGTGGTATTGGCCTCTAAGATCCTAGCAAGGATCTTCACATTAATGGTGTTGTAGATCCATTGTAGAACCAAGGAATCGAGTTCAGACCATTCTTCATATTCGTCTGAGGTGGGTTCAGGGGATGCATCATCTTCAATATGGTCCAGAACTTTATATGCCCTTGCGTGTAACTTGAACAATTTCGTCCATGACGAGTAGGTGATGGTGGTTCCGTCTAGTGTTTTGATCTTGGTTTGAATATTAGTGACAGAATACGCGGGTGTAGGGGTTTGTTTTTGGGATTGTCCGATGATTCACCATCAGTATTCTTATAGTTATCACCCATTGATCGAAATCGAAAAAAAAAAAAAAAAAAAAAAGACGAAGAAGAAGAACGGAGGTGGCGGCTGTAAGGATCTAGGGTTTAGGCTGTGATACCATGTTGGTTTCTATAGAATCCCCCCCTTTCCTTTACGTGAATACAAGTATATATGGAGGTGGAAAATAACCTATACAAGGAAACTAGATAATTATGAATCAAATACAAATCTTGAATATTCTAGAACATATATCGTTCAATACTTAGCAATGTCATTGAAGAGGTATGTACCCGCCTCAACATCGAGCGGGGCGGGTCAACCCACAAGATATATACAAGACATTAGAAATCAAAGATATTATCAAGGCACAAAGCTAAAACTTCGCATATGCTCAAGCATCACATGCTTGCACATATCACATATGCTCAAGCATCACATATGCTCGCGCGTATCACATGCTCACGCATCATATATGCTTATGCATATCACATCGTGCGTGGCGCATCCGCGCGCGGCGCATATCACATACTCGCGCATCATACATGCCCACCCATATCACAGTTGCGCATGGCGCAGCTGCGCGTGGGGCATCCGCGCGTGACGTGTATTACATGCTTGTGCGTATCACATCTGCGCATAAAAATATCTGCGCGTGAGATTAAAGAGAAGACCTCGCGCATCCTCAGGATGGGCGCATATCACACATGCACATAATCAACCTCGTCCTTATCCAAATCAGGATTAGGGCAACCTTGATTGTGCACGTCAGACAACCTTCCAGAAGGCATCTTTTTAAGGAATAAGGATATGCTGTTGTTGACAGCTGCTAAATGAAAGGTGGACAGCTCAGCATGACTCATGGGTTACCACGTGATTATAACCAATGAAAAAGCACCAGGTGTCTCCAAGGACACGTGGCGCAAATCGATTGGAGGAGGCCAACAAAACCCTAATTTGGTCCCAGCTCAATCAGTGGAAACCCTAGCACTATAAATACAGCATCAACTCCACAAGGAAAGATATACAAACACACAGTCACACAATCATACAGTATTCAGCTATTAAGCAATACTCTCCAGATTCCCTTACTCTCACATTATTATCTTCTCCTACATATACTTATTCTCACGCCGGAGGGTTACCCCAAAGAGGACCCCTCTGTCCCTTTCTGAGGGGTAAGTTAACGGCGTTGTTCATTTTGTAGGTGGAAGAACACAGATCCAGAAGAACCATCGGTGAAATAGTACAATCAAAACCCGAGGAAAGTAGATCTGCTACCAGTGAGTAGATCCACGTTTCTTCATTGGCGCCATCCACTGTTACAAACGGCAATCAGATCTCATCAGATCTACATAAAAAAAATCAATCACCATGGTTTCTGGCGTTCGTAACGCTGATCAAGCTCTGGAGGATATTGAACGTGAGGGTGTCAATGAGGGACAGCAGTTTCTGAGGGTGCCGCGTGATTCTACGCGCACCACCAGTAACCGTCCCTTCATCACAACCCCTCACGGCCAGACTGAAACTCCTCCAGACGATCTCACGTTACAAAATCTTGCCGGCGCGAAACTGAAAGGACCAATGGGTCCAGAAGAAGAAACAAATGATCCGAATGAATGGCTCATAAACGAGCAGCGGCGTCTAATGGAAAAGTACAATGAAATGGTCAAACAGAAAAAGCTAGCCGACCAAACACAAAGTCAAGCGTTTGATAAGCAGACTACAAAAAGGCCGCGCGCGCCGGAAGACGGACATTCTGTTCACACTGCACACACTGAGTTCAGTGATGAAGAAGTGCATAGCATGAGGAAGACGCGAGATACTCATGCAGGAGGCTCACAACTCCGCGCGCCTGTGAACATGACGCCTGGAGCCAGAGCAGATCTGGATCTACACATGCCGTACAGCCCGCCAGTGAGGGGGCAAGTGGACGTAACCACGCCGTACAGGCCGGCCATCTTAGTGAAGCACTCAAAATTTACTGAGCGCATCGCTAAGGCCCCCATCCAGCACAAGACCAAGATGCCAAGTGGTCTGGGCAAATATGATGGCACAACAGATCCAGATGACTTTTTGCAAGGTTTCTATAACACGGGAAACCTAGAGAGCTGGACGATGCCAACATGGTGTCACATGTTTGCCCGCTGCCTTACGGGAGCGGCGTGTGTCTGGTTCGAGAGCTTGCCGACTGGGCAAATTGATGGGTTCGAGGAACTATTGGAAAAGTTCCAAGCCCACTTCGTACAGCAGCGCAGACACACGCGCGATCCTGATGACATCATGCACTGCGTGCGCAGGAATGATGAAACGATTGAGGACTACATCACTCGTTTCAATCAGGAGTCTCTGGCAATCGGGGGTATAACTGAGCAACTCCTGCGCGTGGCTTTTATACAAGGCGCGCGCAGTGATCAACTCCGCCGAGCTCTCGTAAGCAGAGATGGTATGCCCACCACTTGGGCAAAACTAATGGAAGCATCGCGAGTCTTCGCGAGAAATGAAAAACAAATTGCCCAAGATAGGGCAAGAGAAAGAGCGCATCAGGCTGAATCACCGCGCAGCAAAGAGAAGAGGGCCAAACAGAACTCTGTATGGTCCAGGTTGCAACCAACAAGTTTTTCTTCCGCAGAAAAGCAAACGCAACCAAGCTCACCCCAGCCCCAAAAAGATGTTCGTAATCGCGGGGAGGGTGACAAGAGGGAGGGCGGCAGAGATCCTAGCAGACCTCTGCCAAGAATATGGACTCCCCTCACTAAAACACCTTCACAGGTGTTAAGTACTGAGAATGTCCAATTCAAGCCCCCCAAGCAACTACACTACAAGGGACCGCAAAACAGTGGCAAATATTGTGAATTTCACAGGTCCCCGGGCCACAACACCGACGCATGCCATCATTTAAAGGATGCGATCGAGAAGGATGTAAAATCAGGCAGGCTGGCTCACTTGGTGAAAAACCCAAGAATAGAAGATGAGCAACCGGAAGGAGCCTCTGCCAGCAAGAAATACAAAAGAATATGTGTGGCTGAGGGGGGACGACAAGGGCAGACGTCAAAAAAGAGAAGCGCGCAAATCAGCGGAGATTGGCGCGAGCAGCAAGTTATCTTCCCAAGAATCAGGGGAGGCCCTTCAATCAGCAGCCCTCTCGTCATCACCACACACATTGCTCATTACGAAGTGTCAAAGGTCCTGGTGGACACTGGAAGCGAATCTGACATTATGTATGAGCAATGTTTCAGAAAGTTAGACCTGGCAGACCAAGCGCGGCTCGAGATGGTGAACGCACCAATCTGTGGTGTTTCAAATGAAATCATCCATCCCCTAGGTCAAATTCAGTTTGAACTAACTATGGGGGATGATGAGCACAAGCGAGCCGAAGTTGTCAACTTCTTGGTCTTGCCCACCACGTCATGCCACAATATGATCCTGGGTAGGGGAACGATTGCCCAATTTAATGCTATACCGTCGCCAGCGCACGGCGCATTGGGGTTCCCTACACCAACAGGCGTAACATTTGTTTACCGCGATCATTTGTGCGCAGTGAGAAGTACGCCGCGGGAAGGGAGAATGAAACTTCCAATGGCGGACAATGCGCCAGAGAAGTGGATTTTAAACCCAAAATTCCCAGAGCAAACGGTCACAATTGGCGCTACCATTTCAGACGAAACGAGATTGAGAATGAAAAGGTTGCTCACAAAATACACGTCGGTCTTCGCGTGGCAACACTCCGATATGACTGGGGTCCCGCGAGACTTGGCGCAACATTCTCTTAACACGTTCAAGTCGGTGGAGCCAATTGCTCAGAAAAAGAGAATCATGGGGGATGAAAAGGCGAAGGCCATGAATGAGCAAGTTGAGGACCTGTTGCGCGCAAACATCATCCGCCCGATCCGATACCAGACGTGGGTAGCCAATCCTGTGATGGTAAAGAAAAGCAACGGGTCATGGAGGATGTGTATTGACTTCAAGGACCTCAACAAAGCATATCCGAAAGACTGTTACCCCCTCCCAAACATCGACGCAAAGGTGGACTCCGTGGCGCCATTCAAGTTCAAATGTTTCCTGGATGCCTACAAAGGCTATCACCAGATTCAAATGGCACCACAAGACGAAGACAAGACTGCCTTCAGAACCGACAAGGGTGTTTTTTGTTACACAAAAATGCCCTTTGGTTTAAAGAATGCGGGCGCCACTTATCAGAGACTTATGGATTCGGTTTTCAGTGAACAAATCGGAAGAAATCTAGAGGTCTACGTTGATGATTTGGTGATCAAGAGCAGGGAGGAGAGACAAATGCTCAAAGACATCGAGGAAACTCTTCAGCGCTTAACGGAAGTCAACATGAAGCTCAACCCGAGCAAATGTACTTTCGGCGCGGAAGAGGGGAAATTTCTTGGTGTAATGGTCACTAAGGATGGTTTCAAGGTGAACCCTGAAAAGGTGGAAGCCATCCTTGACATGCCTTCACCATCCACCATGAAAGAGGTTCAGAAGCTGAATGGTAGATTGGTGTCAATCAACAGGTTCCTAGCGAACCACGCCAGCAAATCTACTCCATTCGTTAACACTTTGAGGAACTGCTTGAAGAAGAGCCAATTCAAGTGGACGCCTGAGGCTGAGCAAGCTTTCAGTGAGATAAAAGAATGTCTCATAAAGCTGCCCGCGCTCACAGCTCCACTTCCTGGCGAAACCCTTACATTGTACTTGTCAGCTGGAGACCGCGCCATTGGCGCAGTATTATTGGTGGATCGCAAGGGGATCCAAACGCCAATATACTATGTGAGTCGGGTGCTGACAGACCCTGAGACGCGCTATTCCATCATGGAAAAGTTAGTTTTGTCACTAACACACGCGTCGCGAAAGCTTCATAGATACTTCAATGGTCATCCTATTGAAGTTCTGACAGGTTACAACATCCAGCAAGTCTTGCGACGCCCCGCGCTCTCCGGAAGGCTGACAAAGTGGGCGCTGGAATTAGGTGAACACACGATCACCTATAAGCCCCGTCCAGCAATAAAGGGTCAAGTTTTAGCGGATTTCATCACGGAAATCCCAGAGGGAAAGATTGAAGAAGCTCAGCGCGAGGTAGACCCTCCGCGAGCAAATGATGAAGAAGATGTTTGGAGGCTATTCACTGATGGAGCCTCCAACAGCGAAGGGTCCGGCGCAGGCCTCAAACTGGTGGACCCTGATAATCATGAATATACTTATGCTATTAGGTTGGACTTCAAGAGTACCAACAATGAGGCTGAGTATGAAGCCCTGCTGGCTGGTCTGCGCGTTGCGCGCAAGTTTGGAGTTAAAAGGCTAGAGGCCCATGTTGATTCTTACTTGGTAGCTGCACAGGTCAATGGCCTTTATGATGCCAAGGAGAACACCATGCCTCTATATCTAGAGCAGGCAAAAAAGCTCGTTGAGCAGTTTGACTTCTTCAAAATCATACACATCTCGCGCAGCGAAAACAAGGCCGCTGACGCGTTGAGTAAGATGGCATCAACTAATTTTGATCACTTTGGCAAAGATGTCAGGGTGGAAGTGATGAGCAACCCGTCAGTGCAAACGCAATCTGTCCTTGTAATTCATACAACCCCTTCATCCTGGATAACTCCAATAATGGAATTCCTGAAGGAGGGGAAGTTACCGGCCGATCGCGCACAGGCGAGAAAGATAAGACACAAGGCGCAGAACTATGAACTACTTGATGGTACATTATATCGACGCTCTTATCTTGGACCGCTCATGAAATGCCTGGATGCTGAAGAAGCAAGCTATGTGATTAGGGAGATTCACGAAGGAATCTGCGGAATACACGCTGGCCCGCGCATGGTGGTTGCCAAGGCAATGAGCTCAGGCTACTATTGGCCAGGCATGTACTTGGATGCGCTAAAAGAAATCCAAAAATGCAAGGCATGTCAGAGCTACGCGCCAAACACCATGCGGCCAAAGAACAACTTGATTCCAGTGACCTCCGCATGGCATTTCCACAAATGGGCCATTGATATTGTGGGGCCCCTGCCGCAAGCGCAAGGGCGAGTGAAATTTTTGGTAGTGGCGGTAGACTATTTCACAAAATGGGTTGAGGCCAAGCCACTAGCAAAAATCACATCTGAGGCGATGAAGCAATTTATCTGGAGCCACATCATTTGCCGTTTTGGCCTTCCTATGGAAATTGTGAGCGACAATGGCAAACAATTCACTGACAGGAAGATATCCAGCTGGCTCAAAGAATTGCACATCAACCAAATCTTCACTTCGGTCTACCACCCTCAGGGGAATGGCCAAGTGGAGCGCGCGAATCAAAGTTTGTTAAATGGGCTGAAGAAAAGGTTGGAGGGAGAATCCCATTCTTGGGTCGAAGAGTTACCTAATGTCCTGTGGGCGCACAGGACATTAAGCAAAACTAGCAATGGCGAATCCCCGTTCAGCCTAACCTATGGGACAGAGGCTATGATCCCAGCAGAAATTGGATGCCCATCCCATAGGGTACTCATGATGAGCAAGACTGATAACGAGCGCGAAAGAAGATTGGACCTCAACTTGCTTGAAGGGCGCAGAGAAGCGGCTATCATCAATGAAGCCAAATACAAGAAAAAGCTGGAAAAATATTATAATCAGCGCGTTAAAGAATGCCACTTCAAGAAAAATGATTTTGTCCTTCGAAACAATGAAGCTAGCCGCGCAATACCCCCAGGAAAAATGTCCCCCAATTGGGAAGGACCTTATCAAATCTCAGAAGAATTGGGGAAAGGCGCGTACACTTTAAAAGATTTGAATGGAAAAAAGATACCGCGCGCGTGGAACGCAGCACAGCTTAGAAAATGCTTCATGTAAAAATTCAAATATGTAATCAAGGATTTTAAGCCATCATGAATGATGATTCGCGCTATCTTTCAATATTTGTTCTATTACCTTTGCATACATGTTTCACACTTCCTTTATTAATTTGGAGCAATATGACAACACTATATTGACTTCAAAACAAAATAAAACGAAGTAAAACATACATGCGCGAGCCTTAGCTCAAACACGTTAACGAGTCTTAACTCTAAAAACGTCAGGGCCTTAGCCCAAAACAAAGAGCCTTAGCTCAAAACACTCACAAACATCCATCTTACATCCCGCGCAGCCTGATCATAAAAATCCCTAAACACAACTAAGGCAAAGTACATGCCAAATCATAGTTGTTAAGGTCTCAGGTCGAGGTCGCGCGCGGAATCATAGTGGATATCTGAGTAACACATGCTGACATGTAATGGCTAAAACTCATAATTCCATATAAAAAACGCGCGACAACGACGCGCAAAAAAGGAATAGTGAAAAGTCATCGCGCGTGTCAGCATAAACAAGATACTGCGAAACCACTTACAAAATAGGACTATGGTTAAGTAAATAATTTCCTTACAACCTTGTTCTTATTTTAACGTACAAGCATATCTTATATCTATACATGCAAACATGAAGAGATGAATGGAAATGCGCAAGATGTGAAAAAGGGAAAACAAATTTCATTCCATAGCATTGAAATTTACAAGTGTGATGAGTTACAAATTACAAGTATAACAAAAAACAAAAAAAAAATTAGAAAGATGAAGGGCTTCTCAAGTCTCCACGTCGACGTCAGCCACTTCATCACCCTCATCATCTCCCGCAGCATCTGGCGCGGCCCGCTCCTCATCTCCAAACTGACCATAGTCAAGTTCTTCCTCCTCAATGGAGTCTTCTATCACGACGGTGTCAGGAGCAGATTCTTTCGCCGCGCCAGAGCCGCTGGCAGGGGCAACATCCCCCGCGCCACCATCATCGCCACCAGCCCCCTCGCATTCATCGAGCAACTTCTTTAGCGCGCCGAGGTCGGGCTGGTCAGCAAGCGCAGCTATCTGCAAATCATTAGAAAAGTATTGAGTACAAAACACTTGGAAAATTAATCAAGAAAAACTCATTAAGGTCAAGGTACCTGCACAAGGATGGGGATGGGAGTATTCATATACTTCTCCCCCACCGCGGCCATGTCCGCGCAGGCCGCGTCGCTCTTGTAAGGGTACTCGGATGGGTTCTTCTTCAACATGCCATATTCATATCCATCCGTAAACCCTTCAGCTCGACCCACCAAGCGCGCGGCAACATTGCAGTCCATCACAAGGGCCTGAAACTCGCCAGAATATTTCATCGCCAAAGCGCAACGAGTCATGCCCTGTGACACCAGCCATTGGCGATCCTGCACGAGGCCAGCAACAGACGTCTCGAGGGCAGGAACCTGGGAGTTTAATAACTCAACAGTTTCCTTGGTCTTTTTTAGCTCCTCTTTATCAGACGCTGCTGCCGCCAAAATTTTTTCTTTCTCCGCCTGCGCAGCATCAAGTGCTTCCTGGCTAGACGCTGCCGTCGCCAAGGCCTCATCTCTATCGGCCTGCGCGGCCGCCAAATACTTCTTCAGGCGCGCAACCTCACTCTCCAGTGATGATTTCTCAGTGATATTCTGGACGATAGCTTGGTCACGCGCCTCCGCCTCCAGTTCCAAGTCACGCACTCTCCGCGCGTACTTGGCAACTTCGGCCTCCGCCACCTGCTGCTTCTCCCGCGCAGCTTGGAGCTCATGCCCGCGCTTAATAAAGGCGGTGTTGGCACTTGCTCGGTTTTCGCTGAGCTCCGCCTGGAGTTTCTCAGCTCGTGCGCGAGCATCAGAAAGGTTCCAGGCAGCCACCTTAGCCTCTTGCTGGGCTTCCACAAGAGCATCGCGTACTTTAATATAATCACGATGAAGCTCTTGGGAGGCAGCAAAGAAAGCCGACCCAGCGAAAATGTGATCGTTGAGCAAGTCAGCGCGGGTGCGCCCCTCCTGATACCTCCTTTCAGTAGGAGGCACGGCATGAGCCCAGAAGTCCTCGCATACACCCATGGATTGGAAGGAACTGTCTTCGTTAATATTCCATCTCGGGCGGTAAACGTGGTTACCTTCCTGCAAAACACAAGAAATGTTCTAAGTCATAAAAACATACTTATATGGAAGTACGCGCAGCGGAGCAACAAATTAAAACATACCTGCGGGGATGAAGCAGAAAAGTGAGCGCCAGCCTCACCAGAAGTCTGCGCTGCGAAGTCTTGTGGCATCGCAGGGCTGGCACGGACTCCGAAGGAGTCTTCAGCTTGAGCTCCCTCATCCTCCTCATCTTCTTCAATCGGCCTCTTCTCCTGCGACCTGGAGGGCTCCAAACCAGTCTCGCGGAGAGGGCTGCGCGTAGGAGGAGGCGAGGGAGGTCTCGACGCCGCCAGTTCGGCGCGCAATACGGCTTCCTGCTCCTTTGTAATCCCAATAAGGGGAGACTCAGCACTAGCAGGAGCAGGAGCAGAACCAGCGGCGCCGGCAACGGCGCCAGGAGTGTCACCAGCAGCTTGTACGCCAGCTACAACTCCTATGAACAAATCAACAACAAAAAATGGTTTATGATTTGATCAAAACAAAAAATTCAGAAGACAATGGCGCAAAACATACCTTCGCGCAATTCTGTTCGCGCGGCGAACATCGCCATAATGTTCATTCTACCCTTTTCTGAGGGTAGAACAGGGGACTTCGAAGCAGCCCCCGGCGCAGCCTCAGCACCTTGTTGCGCCTGCGGCTGATCTGCTACCGTCGCCGGTCCTGCAAACATTCAAATGCGAAAAGATTTAATAATAATTCAATCAGAATCGCCCTCATTGAACCATTATGGGTAAGCAAAGTATACCTTTCGCAGGCGCGACACTGCTTCTCTCTTCAGCCGCGCGAAGGGAGGAGGTCACGCCACCATACCTCAAGTGGACAGGAGGTCTGCCCACTTTCACAGGCAGGGAAGCTAAAGAAACCTTGGTGGTAAACACCTGGGTTTCCTCAGGTCCCTTCGTTTGAGCATGGGGATGAGCGACAGGGGTGTCATCTTTCTTCTGTCTCTTACTGCCCCCTGCGCCAGATTTCCCCTTAGCTTTGCGCTTTAGTAGGGGCGCCTCCTCTTCCTCCTCCTCCTCTTCCGCGAGCTCCAGCTCGTAGTTTTCGAGCGCATCTGCAAATACAAGCAACAGAACTGTTAATAAACTTTGGTATTCTAAAGGAATAAGCATAAGTGCGAAGGCTTACCAGGCGCGTCGCTATCAAAGTCAAATTCCAGATCCACAGGGATGAACATGTCATCGAAGCGATCTGGGAAGCCCACCTCCCCAGCGCCCAGCGGGACGGAGCCACCCTCCACTTGATCGTCGTATGCGGCGTGGAAAAACTCCTTGGTTACTGCGCAAAAACAAGACAAATAATATCAGCAAAGGCAAATTTTATTAGCGCGGAAATAAAGCAATGCGATAACTTACGCAAGCCGTCCACTTGGATGACAGGCTCCGCCGCGCTGTCGGCCCACAGCTTACTCATGCCGACCCCCACCAGCGCCTCCTCGCGAATTTTCTTGGCGGGGGATGGTTCGGCGGTCAGTTTCTTAACCCAGGCGCCGGTTGGGTTCTTAATAACATCCGCATCCGCAGGCGCAGAATCGATCGCGCACATCGTCATGCGGATGGGGATTACACCAGCCCTGATGTAGAAGAACCTCTCAGACCAGTCATGAAGGCTCTTGAATGACACGGTGCTGCACTTAACCTTCTGACTGCGAGGAATAAAGGAGATCCAAGAATCTTGGATCTTGGGCTTGTAAAAAAATTGAAAGCGCCGAGGGGTGGGCTCCTCGCGCTGTGATTTGCACATGAACTCGAAATGAGTCATGCGCACAAGTCCAAACGGATGGACTTGGGATATATGAATCCCGAAAAACCGTAACACCACGCCTACAAACCTTGTCATCGGAAGACGAAGGTTGCAGTGGGTGAAAAAATGGGTGTACAGTGAAATATAGCCGGGAGGCAGGTCCGCCGCCGTTTGCCCGGCCACAGGCAACATGCAGCCAAACACAGGAAGAAAACCCTGTGACGAGATGAGGCTGTCGAGATCGGCCTGCCTCAGTTTGCAGGGGATTTCATTCCACCTTTTCGTGGCCTTGGTCCTCCCTACTTCCTCCGATGTGGTCTCAACAACCCTCTTCCCCTTGCCCTTTTGCTTCAAAGTCGACATCACCACAGATTTCACACGGCGTCTTCGAGAGGCAATAGAGGTGATTGAGGGGTTAGAGGAGTCTGAGCTATCAGACATACAATAACAACAGCAACAGATAACAGGGTATCTGGAAGCAATATCCAGAAAATCGGAAAGATAGAAGCTTTGGAGTACACAACAATGAAGATGAAGATAAAAATTTTTCCTAAGGGCCTGCTTTTATAGGCCCAGGAGAGAGAAAAGTGGCAACTGATCGGATTTCACGCGCCCCCACTCGCAGGTGTAAGCCAACGAGGGCGCGGCACGTGTCCCTAACACTGTTGAGGGGACATAAAAACGTAACGGAACTGCCACGGAGCAGAGACGCGCCCCCACTCGCAGGTGCAAACCAATGCGAGCGCGACACGTGTTCCAGACAGCTGTGCGAGGGGACATGAAAGGCAACTGTAGCACCTCGAGCACACGAAACGTCTGACACGTTTCCGGCGCACGTCACCACCAACCAACCACGTGTTTGGACCCTTCGTTTCAACCAAATTGATAGAACTTCGCGCAACGATGGAAACAACCAAGAAAACGACAAAACCCCATTAAAAAGACCAAATCAGTAAGTCTAATATCTATCTTACCGCGCTAGCGCGAGATAAGACACACATTAGACTGGGGGGGCTTGAAGAGGTATGTACCCGCCTCAACATCGAGCGGGGCGGGTCAACCCACAAGATATATACAAGACATTAGAAATCAAAGATATTATCAAGGCACAAAGCCAAAACTTATGCGCACAGCGCATATCGCATATGCTCAAGCATCACATGCTTGCACATATCACATATGCTCAAGCATCACATATGCTCGCGCGTATAACATGCTCACGCATCATATATGCTTATGCATATCACATCGTGCGTGGCGCATCCGCGCGCGGCGCATATCACATACTCGCGCATCATACATGCCCACCCATATCACAGTTGCGCATGGCGCAGCTGCGCGTGGGGCATCCGCGCGTGACGTGTATTACATGCTTGTGCGTATCACATCTGCGCATAAAAATATCTGCGCGTGAGATTAAAGAGAAGACCTCGCGCATCCTCAGGATGGGCGCATATCACACATGCACATAATCAACCTCGTCCTTATCCAAATCAGGATTAGGGCAACCTTGATTGTGCACGTCAGACAACCTTCCAGAAGGCATCTTTTTAAGGAATAAGGATATGCTGTTGTTGACAGCTGCTAAATGAAAGGTGGACAGCTCAGCATGACTCATGGGTTTCCACGTGATTATAACCAATGAAAAAGCACCAGGTGTCTCCAAGGACACGTGGCGCAAATCGATTGGAGGAGGTCAACAAAACCCTAATTTGGTCCCAGCTCAATCAGTGGAAACCCTAGCACTATAAATACAGCATCAACTCCACAAGGAAAGATATACAAACACACAGTCACACAATCATACAGTATTCAGCTATTAAGCAATACTCTCCAGATTCCCTTACTCTCACATTATTATCTTCTCCTACATATACTTATTCTCACGCCGGAGGGTTACCCCAAAGAGGACCCCTCTGTCCCTTTCTGAGGGGTAAGTTAACGGCGTTGTTCATTTTGTAGGTGGAAGAACACAGATCCAGAAGAACCATCGGTGAAATAGTACAATCAAAACCCGAGGAAAGTAGATCTGCTACCAGTGAGTAGATCCACGTTTCTTCAGTCATCACTCCTACGTTTACTACAGAAAGTTTAAAACATATACGGATATTAATAATTAAGAAACAGATTGCTAATTAAAAGAATTAATAATAGCATCTAGTAATTAGGAAACAAACTACCTTTGCAGCATCTTGTATATTATTCTTCATAGGTGCGGCATCTTGTGGATTATTCTTCACAGGTGCAGGCGTGCAGCAACTCCTTGGATTTCAAGATTCAAATGCGTCATAATATTAAACTTGCTTTGAGACATTGTTGTGCACCTAGAAATCACACTGATGGGCTCACTATTAGATAAATGCAGGCCTTTGAATAGTATATTAACAAAACAAAAGTTTCGATAACGGTTGAGCAAAATTGTTTAATGCTAAAACTTATAGATGAAGATGAATAAACTCCAAACATATATGCAAAATAGCCCATATGCATATGTGAGTTTTTTCATAGTTTCAGTAGCAACTTGCCATAATATTTTAAATGATAGTATATTAGTATTTGACATGCACTTCAGTAGTAAATTGTCATAGTATTTTAAATGAAACTATTTAATAAA
The DNA here is from genome assembly GCF_021521415.1 of Bidens hawaiensis. Taxonomy (NCBI): domain Eukaryota; kingdom Viridiplantae; phylum Streptophyta; class Magnoliopsida; order Asterales; family Asteraceae; genus Bidens; species Bidens hawaiensis. The sequence goes on along the minus strand of NW_027491059.1, from coordinate 2,911,197 downwards.
AGCAAAAAAATTAGCATAAAAAAGCAAATGCTGAGATAGGTGTAAAGCCTACATCACACGTGAAGCATCCTAACATGGAAAATTCACAACATCAAAAGCCAAAGGTACAAAACTTATAAGCACTATTATAAGAAACACTGACTCAGTGATTTAGAGAGTGATAAGATTAAATTTTAATCATAACCAATGTGTAATTACTCCAACACTCAGGTCTCTGCCATGGCTGCAACATTGGCTGCGACGCCAAATAGCGGAGCGTCATCATAGCGTGCATTGAAGATTTAAGCGAAAAACCAATAATAACATAGGTAGTAGCCACCTCCAATGCCATAGACGGCCGGAAACCGGCAAATACCGTACCACCACTGCTACCTAGGGTTACCAAATAGAACCCGGCAGCAGTAGGTTAGCCGTGATCACCCAACCCACTAACGCATATCCGCAACACTAATAGATCAGAGGACGTAAAACACCACCCGATCAACAAAAAAAACCTAAACCTATGCCAAACAACTAACAAACCTAGCCTCCGTAACACTAACCAAAGGAAAAAACAAAAACCGACAACCATAAACATTTCGTCAAATAGCTGGAGTGCAACACATCAAACAAACATAATGATCCTAAAGTCTGAATGCAACAAAACTCAACTAAACTCATTAGTGGTTCTTCTTCAAGTAATTCCTTAAATTCATTAGTGGTTCCAAGAACTTGAGCTGATGCATATGACACTCCTATGCATAAAAATAACGTGTTAAGATTATGCAATAAAATCAGAATGAGACAGACGCCTACTCCTAAACCACAGCTAGGAACTACATCATTGATAAGTAAAAAAGTCAAACATTAGTTCACATGTACTAAAGCCATGAGCAAACAGCATAGACAACTTACATCAATATCAGCAGTTGCTTTATCAAAGTTGTAACTGAAACCAACAAACACCATAAAAACACTAACCTGCCACCGCTTACGGCCGATTCCATTATGGAAGCCGGCAACGGCGGCAGGCGTCAGAGGCCACCAGACCACTACAGCCGCCGTAGAACACTGCCGAACAACCACCGCCACCTAGGTGTTTCAAATAGAACCCGGCAGCAGTAGGAATGCCACCTAGGGTTTCCAAGTGGAACCCTACGGTGGTGAAGCAAGCGGTGGTAGCAAGAGAAAAGAGAAATAAGCCAGAGAGAGAAGGCGGTATGCGAATGTACGTTGAGAGAGTCATAGGGTATGTGATGTCTGTAACCAAAGAGAGTACACTATGGACAGGCGGAAAGTTATGATATACGTGTTGAGAAAAACAAAGATCAAAGATGGAAGGCTACATGTACAACATCAAAAGCAAGAGGAACAACTTGGGAAGCGACAAAACTCCCAAAATTGTTATTATATAAATTAATATATGTCTTTTACGAAATGTGTTACTTGTTTAAAATAAATAAAAGGGTTTTACAAGTTATATTAACAAATTAAAATAAATATTTTTTTTAAATGATAACAAACGGTGGAATACAAAATATATAAAATATATGTTAAACGGATATAATATATGATAGACTAAATTACATATTACACAATATGAAAATAACAAGTAGTTGAAAATTCATAAATCTTTAAATATTCTTTGTATACAATATCTGTAATTTTGATTGTAACTTTACCCTCTATATAAAAAATTAGTAATCTTACTTTGTTTCTGCTTTTAACTTTAGATAATGCAACACATAACTGATCATAAGTTGAAACAGTTTGTCTAAAAAACAAATCAACCATCCATAGTGATTGCCTTAACTTTTATTTATCTTCATTGCAAAACAAATATAAAATGAAACTTTCCTTCTTTGAATTTTGAAATTAATTATTTTATCTAAAGGTATAAGATTTTTTTAGAATAAAAATGTGAGTTTCAATATTACTTCCAGATATGATTTCAGCTTCTATAACACGATTACCATATTGTATTTTCACATGTAGTTTAGTTTCACTGTATAGGCCACTTTTCTAGTTAATATTTTCAGCAATATCACTTCAATATCGACTTTTGGGACTAACTTATGACTTGACAACCTTAAATTTTGAAGCCATTTAAATATTAGGAAAGTACTTTCTTGTAACATATAATTTTATTTCTCACAGATACCATTTGAACAATGGTAATATTTTTCATCTCTCGAAAACATAGATAGCAGGCGGTTGTTTGTTTCTTGAACAAACTCATTTTTTGGTGCAAGTAGTACTTGTTCACCAAATAAATTTATAATTTTGAAATCTTCAAGAATAAAAAGATATGCAAAGTCAATTTATCATATGATTAATAGTGTGCTTAAGTATAACATTTGTATTCCTAAGGTAAGAATTTGTCTTATCCACCTGAAAAATTAAAACATGTAGTCTGGTATTTATATTTTTTTTCTGGATTTTTAGGATGATAACTTAACAAAAATGATGGGTTGATTAAATAATCAAGTAAGAAGTAAAAAAATTGTAAATGGATACTCTTTTAAACCAATATTGGACCGATACTCATTCCAATCATAGACTGTTTTGACATGAACCATGTTTGATCCTTTAATCGGTTAAAGAAACCCGTTCGTTTAAATTAACATAAACACTGAGAATACATAACTAGTGAATTTATCTTTAAGGGTTTGAAAGAAGTAACTTGTAATTTAGTAAATAATCATATATATATATATATATATATATATATATATATATAATAGTAGGTGAGCCCGCGCGTTACGGTGGGGACATAATGAGGATTCGGTCGGTATAAGTTTGGTTCGCGATAATGCAACGAGGATTCGATTTAGATTCATAAGATGGCGGTGATTGCTACAAATAACTAATTTTTGTTTGAATAAAAACTTAACCATTTTGTCTGAATACCAATCGATCAGATTCAGTTTTGTTGTGCTTTACCAAGCAACCCATTCCTAGTTTTAAACATTTTCAACTAACCATCCAAAGAAAAGCCATTGTAGCTTGTATGACGTGTAAGTGTAAGCCTAATACGTTAATTCCATTCATTATTGGGCTCCTACGTCAACTCTGTATGATTTAGTTAGTATGAAGTTGGCAGTTTCATTATATATGTATATAAATTGTGTATATGAAAAGAAATAAAAAATATCTGAATGACGGAAAAATGTATTTTTAATAGGACATTAATCATGCCTAGTTACAAATCAAAACGTATAATATGACTGATGTGTGTTGCTTGATGTAGGTAATTATGTCAATTGGTTTTCATACAAGATCGTGTTTTAAATTTATAAAAATGATTTCTACTATGACTAAACCACACACAAATAAGTAAGTGTACCTATCGTATATGTAGAATAGTATTAGTAAGAACCAAGTATCGATCCGTGGACACAAATAGTTTCTAATAATGAATCTTTGTTTTACATTAACCAGGATATAATAATCATTTAAAGGTGGTTTTTAAACTATTTCTTTTTAAATTAATATATATAAAACAGGTGAACAAGGAGATAAGTTTTTAGACGAGAAAATCAATAATTAAAGGTTACCATCTAAAATCAAGAATCCACTCCATTCTTTCTTGATGATTATTATGATGAATATGTGATTAACTTGCTTTAATAATATATGATAGAATAACCCCTCATTCCTAAGTGAATTACCCTATAACATAGAAGAAAGTAGAATGCATATCTTCATGTCTACCACAAAAATGTCAATTTAAGTAATCAAGTAGTTTTAGTAAAGTATAAAGATTAGGATTGACTTTTATTTCTTAAATACCAAATCTAACAACTTCAGGTGGTTATGGTTTAGTCACACAACCTCCCCTTGATTGATTTAAATAGATTATAATTGCACATTCTTTTAACATATGACTTTTTTTAACTAGAATGATAGCCTAATCAATCGTGTTAACAATTTTATTTCAGAATTACCAAAACTAGAGAAATCGATCATAGCTTGTATTTCATCATTTGTAAGTACAACACAAGGACATATGTTTTGGATAAAATATCAAGATATTTTCTTTACCATTTCTAGTTTCTAAGAACATGAATGAGTGTTAATAATCAATCTTGAATAAATGAATTATAATGACAAAACATATCTCATCGGACTTTTCATATTTGTATTCGTTTATGTTTAAACCGATTTGAGAATGAAATTCGGATCTTTATTATTAATAAAATCATGTATTTAAAAGTATTAATGGATGTGTTTTTATTTTATACCCTTTGTGTTATTTAAACTTGCCATTTAATGCTTACAAACTCTTAAAATACCAAAAATTAACACTTTTTGAAGAGCAAGGACTAAAAATGTCAAAACAAAACCTTCCACCCCCTTGACCATGCCGCACCACGCGGCCAAGGAGGGGAGGATGGTTACGTGGCACGGCCAAGTACTTGCATCAGCAATCTTTTGTATTTTATGTCCTAGTTAATGTTTTAATGCAAAATTGCTTATTTTTGGACTAAATCACTTGAAGCCCCAAGAAAACCCTCCTAGACTTGGTACATGTCCACTTTCATTAACCCCTTAAACAAGAATGAATTTTTATTATTTTTCAGTTGATTGAGTCATTAAACAAGATTTGGTTGCTTAAACGAATTATTTGACTAAAATTAACTAGTGTCTACTAATCCTATATAAACAAGACCTTATTTGTGACACCCGGTTAAAAATTAGCTTAATCCCGTGACCAATGTAACCGTGCTTATGTTAATAAAATAATATAATAAATAAAGTGACATTATTTTAGCTCAAAAAAAGTGACACACATTTGAATATACATAATGAGATGCAAGATACATATAGTACGTTAAGATTTGAGCATGATTACTTGAAATTGGTTAAAACTTGCATTTTGCGACACATGTTCAAATATGGAATTTTTAGTTCTTTTATAAATGAACATATTTTATGCTTAAAGTGTTTGGTGTATTTCATTTGAAAGAGTTTGCTTGTCGGTACTCGGTAGCTTAAACGGTCGAAAAGTTCGACTTTTTAACGCGAACCGACACGTTTTTAGGAGCTGTTTTAGAGCAGCCCCTAAAACCTAAATAATGTTATACATTACTCAAACTAATGTATACATTAAGGATAAGTTAGTAAAACTTGATCCTAGACGGTTCGTGTCACGAGAACCGATACGAAACGTTAAATTTGCTAATTTTATGAAAATAATAACTAAAATAATAAATAAAGAATTTTTATAAAAGAACTTATAAAACTTATTCATTTCATAAAAAAATGTTCTCAAAAATTTAAAACATAAAGTTTCACATGAAAAAGTTAACCGGTCCGCCGTTAATCACGAAACCGTCAAACTGACGAAACCGGTGAAAACAACTATAAAATTTATTTATTTTACAAATCTATACATTAATAAATATTCCAGCAACTAATTTATAAATTTATAAAAATTTATAAATTTAAATAATAATAATTTATTGTTATAATAATAACATTGTGCTAGTTGTTACTTTATTACTTGTATATATATTGATACTAGTTGTTATTTAAGATAAGTATACATGCATTAATATATGTAAGTTAGGATCTTGCGTGATTATGTGAAAACATAACTTGGACTTAAAACAAACTAAAAGTCGCCATCGGGTCGATCAAACATGAACTAATAAAAAGATAAAAAGAAATGTTTTAAGAAAACTAAAACGTTTGTGTGAAATATTTTAAGTTAAATGAACAACTTAAAATGTATAGATTATTAAAAGCATGTACTATATTAATAGGACACGAGGTGTTTGGACATATCTGACGCTATACCTACCGAAGGTGAGTTTCTCACAAATCCCCTCGTTTTAATAATTAAATGTTTTATAAATGTTTTTGGGGAAAGATACATTTCATAAGCATTTTATTTTACAACTGCATTTAATGTGATGGGTTAAATCAGACTGGCGTGAAATACTTGGGTAAGGAAACAACTGTCTAAATATAATATAAACGCGAAGGTAAGGAAACAACTACCCAGTCGTTATTATCTCAATAATGAATAATCTAATAACATTAAAAAGTAGTGTCTAACTGTTTATATCGAAACAGAAGGCACACGGGTAACAAGAAGTTACAGTTATTAACTACAAGCATGAACCATTTACATGGAAGCTACGTTTATTTGCTACAAGCATGAACCATTCTTATAATTAAGTTTTGTATTGCTTTCTTCTCAATGGTCTGCATATAAATGTCATTTTAATCCAATAGTTTGGGGGGGGGGGGGGGGGGGGTTTAACCAAGTTTTAAGGCACGGTTATATATTAACGGCATTGCTTTTATAATTTATGATATTTCTTAAATTAAAGAGTAAATTGCGGTTTTCGTCCCTGTGGTTTGTTCAAATCCGTGGTTTTAGTCCAATAGTTTCAAATTTGCGATTTTCGTCCCTGTGGTTTCATTTCACTTGCAATTAAATCCAATCACACTAACCCCGTTAAGTCTGGCAGTTAACGTGAGGGGCCGTTTTGGCCTTTTTCTCCCAAATAAACACCAGTTCTAATTCGCAAGCCCCCTCACATGAGAGGCTGGGGTGTATTTGGGAAAAAAAGACATAAATGCCCCTCTCGTGAGAGGCACGCTGATGGGTTTAACGGCCAGACTTAACTGGATTAGTGAGATCGGGTTTAATTGCAGGTGAAATGAAACCACAGGGACGAAAATCGCAAATTTGAAACTTTTGGACTAAAATCGCAGATTTAGATAAACCATAGGGACGAAAACCGCAGTCTACTCTAAATTAATGAAATTACTTCAAGTAACACATAAAGAATACATTGACTAAATTAATGCTCAAACTTTTAGTAACAGTCTCTGCTTCCCAGTCTAGTGATAAGTAAAAAAAACGATAGCTCAACAATTTTTATTTTTCTTTTTAGGAAATGAGTCACCTTTAAAATTAATAATAAAATAATAATGATATTTTCCATGGGAAAATAAGTTATAGCAAATACTGCAATACAAAACAAAAACAAATATTAAACTATGAAACAAACGCTACATATATATCAATTGATTCAAACTAAGATCTTCAAAAGGTAGAGTCTTTACCTTTGTTCTTTAACAAGGTCTTTTTTCAGTCTATTTGGCTATAAAAATAAACAAACTGGTTGTGGCTAAGGATTCGTGTTTAACACATGTCTTTTAAAACAGATTTCCGGTCAACAACAGTTGGAACAATATGTACTTACGAAGAAGGCCACACGCTTAAGGTTACACTGGGTTAATTAGTGTATTAGAACTTGGAAAAATGAAGTTGAAGTTTAGAAATATGAACCGTTCATTTTATTGAAAAAAAGTTATTATAGATCATGCCTGCCATGATTATTGACATAACATTGTTTATTCAAACCATTCAATTTCTCATTTATCCTTATATTAGTAAACACACATATGTACTAAAATTTTCAACATTTTTAACAACGAATTTATACTTCAACACCTAACTAATACCAACATGCAAATTATTAACAACAAATCTTTATTCCTTTTAAAATAACACATAACTAAAAAAAGAAGAAAAACAAAAAAAGCACATGACTCTCACTTATTTTTTAAATGATAAACATTTTCAAGTATTACAGGCAGAAAAATACACAAACTAATAACCATTATAAATTCGAGCATACGATGAGGAGCATCAGCTGATGCCTTGTTCTTATGAGGATTATGATTTATTGATCCACCTCCGCTTCCCCTTCCCCCTTTCTGTCCTTTTGCTAACGTCACGGTATCATGTTTCAAGGATTCCTGATTGTCATCAAAAGTTACTGACTGTAGCCCTGCATCATAAACAACTCCGATATATATAACTGTTCAGTGTAAAAGGAACCTTAATTAGGTCATAGGAGCCTTTACCTCGAGATTCTTGGAGTAGAGCTAGGCTTTTTGAATGTTCAATCCTTTCGTTTTCGTAAGCGAGTCTTGATGGGATTTGGATAGAAAAGAGAAAGATGAATAACCAAGAAAGCATATTGACCTTTGTTCTCTTCATTTTGATTGCTTCACAAATCACACTTGCTACAAGTAAAGGCATATATAACATTGTTGGATATTGAGAAGTTATTCTCTTTGAATACTTTTGCTTTTGTTATTGCTTAAATAATATTATTGAAATCAAAACATTACTTTCATATCTTTCACGATTGGTAGCGTGTTACATAATAGAAATAAAATCCTCTTTTCGTTATCTACAAATCTACAATGATGGCAATGTTAAAGTAAGTTATACTCAAATCTTCTTTACACATCAATTTATACTATAAGTAAAAGAAAAGCATCATGATCGAAACCTATATATGCTTAAAATCGTATAACTTGAAGTTGAATACAGTCCGTTTAATCTTTTTATCTAAACGAGTCAAGCAGGTTCGCATGTTGTAAACAGATTGTAATCAAGTTGACAAGTTGTAATAAATAGGTTCACCAGTCTACCTTTTTAGTTAAATGGAATAAGCAGTTCAACCGGAACACGGCATGTTTAATTAAGCTGCCCAAACAATTCAACCATAACATAGCCTCGTTTAATAATGAGTATAACAACTCAAAACTAGAATAATTTCATATAGGACCTGGAATTGCCAATTCTAACTAGATTCAAAAGAATAAGTTCATAGTTAGGTTACATTGAGTACGTTTTATTGGTGGTTGTCAGGTTTGAGCATTGAAATGATTCGAATTCCTTCTCGGTTTTCTTATGGACAAAATCCAAAGTTAAGGAAGGTATTGGGGAACCAAAACAAGTATGGAATTTAAGATGAAAGCCACAAACGTAAGGGAATAAGATACCCACTTTTCCAAGGGTGAAGTTGAAGCTATGAATCTTGTTTTAGGTGGGGCATTGTAACAAATCAAAAGTTTTGTGAATTCCTAAAAACATCTCTATCATTTCAATTAGAATGTTTACTTAAAGGATCTCTATAGGAAATCATATGCTCAAAAAAGATATAGGTAGAGATATTTTGTTGCTTTGAGGTCTTTAGTAGGAAGACGTTAACGGCTGGATGGGTGGTATATAGGGTTGATGTATGTTGAACAAACTGGAATTAAGAAATGAAGTGTTTAAGTTAATCTTTGTGAATCCTTACAAGTTGCTTGTTCTCTAAATCCCAACGATTGGTATCAGAGTGGTACATCGAGAAAAATTAGTCATTCGAAGAAATTCAAATTTGTGGAGTAATCAGAAACCTGGGATGATCTGATTGGGTGTCTTAATGATCAAACGAAACTGAAAAAAAATCGATAACATTCAGACAAAAGGGGCGAATATCAAACTATATGCCGTTCAAATTAAATGTTTAGTTAAATGTCACTTACATAAACGCAGCATGTCTAAAAGCGGGTTAGATGACATGATCCTGAATATAACAAGTTCCATAACATAATTACATTACACATCCTATTTAACATGGTTAAATATAACCAGTTCCAGCTTTAAATGGATTAGATGAACTCAACCAAATTGATTAGATTAGACATACCAAAATCTTACTTTATTGTGGATTAGAGGTGCTCAAGCCGGTTAATTTTAAAACCAGTTAGAGGTCAACGGTCAAATAACCGGCTAGACCGGTTAATCGGGTCGGGTGCTGCCCGGTTTTGAGTCAAGAAACCCCTACCCAGTATAACTGGTTTTGGGTATTATCGAACCGGTAGACTGTAAATAATCAGAAAAAAACCGGTTTTAAAAAATAATTAAAAAACCTTAAAATCAGTTTCAATTAACTGTTATAAGTTTAGAACCCGTTTCGGACCGCCGGGTTAAATCGGGTATAAACCGGTTTTCTTTGGATCGGGTTCTAACCGGTTAGGAAATCGGGTAGAAACCGGTTAGGATGTGCACCTTGGGCTTTAACCAAGCAATGGCCCAAATAGTAAGGGTGGAAAGCCCAAGCCAGAAAAACTGGATAAGATGTTGGAAAATAACCAAAAGAAAAAGAAGGAAAACGTAAACAACAGGATTCGAACCTACGGGGGCAAAGCCCTCATGATTTCTAGTCATGCTCGATAACCACTCCGACACGTCCACTTTTGGTCCATCGTTTTGAAAATAATTATATTAATACCAAACAACAGGTGTAAGATTAAATTATTTGATGGATTTCTAAGATTAATTTGCAATGTTTTTAGTGTTCAATTGATTGACTGCAATTAATCATTGGGTGTCAGTTTCATCTTCTTGAGTTGATGTTTGAAATGCAGAGGAAAAGAAAGCTAAACAAACAATAACAAAAGATAAAAGGAGATGTCTTGTATTAACAAAGTCACCAAAGTGAAAAAAACAAACGGTTTTCAAAGGTGAAAACAAAACAACACTGTCACTATATTAATGCACAAGACGTGGTTTCGTGATCAGGTGTGTAACCTCGATAGCATGTGCTCTAGCCACCCAAGCCTATTAATCAATATAATTTAAATAAATGCTCAGTGCATTTAAAAGAAAAAAATATATTGTTGAATGCAACCACAATAACTCATGAATCATTTTATTATATTTATAGGTTTTAAAAGTCGTTAGGGGGACCCTAGGCGGTCGACTAGGAGTTGGGTGTATTCGGAGTAATCGGAGGGTACCGGACATGGTAAATATAAAGAAAATTAATTTTTGGATATTATATATATAAGCAAAATTAACATAAAAATGTACAATAGCCGACTCAGCGTCGTCTGACTCAACTTTTGACTGACTTTTAACCGAGATGAGAAATATGTTTTACCTTTTTAAGTCAAAATCGGTCCAAGTTGGCCTACCAGATCCAGTTCTAGCTAATGTTTCCACCTTTGATCCATTCCGAGTAACTAAGCGGAGTTAGAGAAAGTCCTCTCGGCACCATACCTTGTAGCAATTACTCTGCCATGTAAACCTACTTTTACAATCATGATATATATTATAACGGATAACGGTTAACGCCTCACTAAACGCAATTTTTTTGTCCCTTTCTGTGATGCAATACACAACAATCACTCCATGATTATAGGAGTGTTGACTAAGTACAATAGGAAACAAATAAATATAATAAATGAGTATATTATTTTCTAATACCCCCTTCAATCGAAACGGTGGCGGCCCAAGACGTAACATAGTACGAAAAGCTTCAAACGATGCTCGTGGAAGACTTTTAGTAAAGATGTCAGCCACCTGAAGATTGGTGGGAACAAAACGAGTGTATAGCTTGCCTGAAGTTACGAGTTCTCGTATGAAGTGGTAATCCAAGTCAATATGCTTAGCACGCTTGTGAGACATGGGATTTTGAGTTATAAAGAGGGCACTTTTATTATCACACAGTACAGTGGGTCGATCAGGAGGCAAGGCATGTAACTCTTGTAGCAAATGAGTAATCTAAACTATTTCAGTAGCTGTATTTGCCATTGCTCGATATTCAGATTCACAACTAGAGCGTGCGACAGTTGGTTGTTTCTTTGCACTCCAGGAGACTAGATTACAACCCAAAAAAATTGAGTAGCCATATGTGGACCGCCGGGTTTCAATGCATCGAGCCCAGTCGGCATCGGAATAACCAACCAAAGAAGATTTAAGAGGCCGACTGAATGTGAGACCAAATGAAAGTGTACCTTTAAAGTAACGAAGAATGCGCTTAACCGACTGAAGATGGTCAACGGTAGGAGCGTGTAGAAATTGACACACTTGATTAACAGCATAAGATAGATCCGGTCGAGTGAACGTAAGGTACTGAAGAGCACCAACAAGCGATCGATATAACGTGGGATCTGAGAATGGTTCCCCGGTGGTGAGAAAAGTTTTATGCGGGGCAAGAAGTGTACTGATCGGCTTGGAGTCAAGAAGTTCGGCCCGCTTGAGAATATCCGTTGCATATTTTGATTGGTGAAGAAAGAGACCCGTGTTCCTATAGGCAACTTCAAGACCTAAAAAATAGTTGAGATCTCCAAGATCTTTAATGACAAATTCATCATTGAGCCGAGAAATGAAGGAACCAATAGTCGACTCATCGTTACCCGTAAGAATAAGATCATCCACGTAGACAAGCAAATACATGGTGCAAGCGGATCGGCGAAACACAAACAAAGATGTGTCAGCACAACTACATGTGAAACCATAGAACAAAAGAAAAGAGCTCAATCGTTGGAACCATGCTCGGGGAGCCTGTTTCAGATTGTATAAAGCCTTAGAAAGTTTGCACACATGATTTGGAAAGTCAGGATTAATGAAGCCCGGTGGTTGTTCCATGAACATTGTCTCGGTCAGGTTACCATTAAGGAAGGCATTTTAACATCAATTTGGTGCAACTTCCATTGGTTTAAGACAGCCATAGATAGGACAATGCGAACCGTGGATGCTTTAACCATGTGACTAAAAGTGTGCCAGTAATCAAGACCCGGTATTTGAGTATAACCTTGCGCCACTAGACGCGCCTTGTATCGTTCAACAAACCCATCAGAGTGATACTTAATTTTGTAAACCCATTTTGACCCAACAATATTTGTAGATGGTGGACGAGGTACGAGTGTCCAAGTGCGATTAAGGCGTAAGGCGTCAATTTCTTCATGCATAGCAGCTAGCCATTTGGCATCTTTGGACGCGGATTTAAAACCCCGCGGTTCAGTAGCAGAAAACAAAGCTATATGGAAAGAGTGACTCGTAAGAGTGGCGAAATCAGCAATATGCTTTGGTTTAAAAATTCCCGCTTTAGACCGGGTTGTCATGGAATGAGTAGAGGTAGTATTAGTGGTGGATGTGGTATTTGCATTTTGGGTGGCAGAAGCTAAAGGAGATGATTGGGTTGTTGAAGGGCTTGGATCGGTTGTGGTGGGAGAAGTAGTGTGGGCCGATAGTGGAGTAATAGATTGGATAGGATCTGGATCAGGTGTAGTAACAGGTTGGATAGGATCTGGATTGGGAAGTGAATTATGATGGGTGGGAGAGTGAGCACATAATGGACATGATTCTGATGGGCTGGTAGGTGAGGATGGGCTGGTTGATGTGGGTTGAGTTTGTGGGGCTTGGCTAGGCAGATCCGTGACATGAGAGCTGATAGGGCCAGTGGACTCTTCCAAAAAAGATGTGATTTCAATCTCAGACAAACTGTTAACATCCATAGCGCCTTTAAACAGAAACACCATTTCATTAAAACGTGCGTGCCGAGTAACATAAACCCGAGAGGTGGAAGGATCAAGACATCGATACCCTTTATATTGCCTGCTATACCCAATGAAGACACAAGGAATACTTCTTGGTGCAAGCTTATGCTTCGAGTAGTCACGTAGGTATGGAAAAACTTGGCAACCGAAAGCACGAAAATTTGCATATTGCGAGTCATGATTGAACATTAATTGAAATGTTGACTTGTTGTCTAATAGTGTAGTAGGTAATCGATTAATAATAAATGTTGCTGAAGTGAAGGCGTCCACCCAAAAAGAAGCTGGGATGTGAGCATTAAATAACATAGCAAGCCTTGTTTCAACAATATGCCTATGCTTATGCTCTGCTCTGATACCATGTGATGAAATCAACCTCATCTTGTATTGAGGATTCAATAGACTTATATATGCAATTACACAACAATCACTCCATGATTATAGGAGTGTTGACTAAGTATAATAGGAAACAAATAAATACAATAAATAAGTATATTATTCTCTAATACTTTCCTATAAAAAAGGTTTTGAATGTTAAGTTTTCTAACAATCAACGCTTTTGCTTAACACAAAAGTTTTGTTCTTTTTGTATAAAGTTTTGTGGAAATTGATTTTTGATTTTTTTTTTCACAACTTGATGCATAGTTGCGTTTACTGCATCAAGTTGCGTTTACTTTGATTTGAATTAGTCGTTTTTATTTTATTCAGGGCAATTGGTAAGAACTAAAGTACATAAATTTTAAACAACTAATTACAAACACCTATTTGCTTAACTGACAAGTCGAGCCAAAGACCATGAAAGAGAAGGGTTACCCAACTTCTCATACCAACCTAATATCGTTTTTTTAACCTATAAAAGAGCTCACCGACTTGTTTTTTATTGTTCAGATACATGAAGAAATCTTCGCTTGAGAAGAATTGATAAGAAGCAGCACAAGCTGATGGAGGCCGCGAGACTTCAAGAACACCGCTGTGAGGGAGTGGTGAGATATAACACATAGCATAAGGGAGAATTCAATTATGAATATTTAAAAATTTATGGAACTATAACCTACATCATTTTGTAAGCAGGTCTTAAACATATGTCAATTTGTTAGTTCATTTAACACGGTTACTTAAACGTTTTATAGGTGTCATAATTGAGTTAACGTGTTTAAATCATTTAACTTTGTGTTTATCCATAAAGACTTATAAAGTATTCGAGGATGGAGTCTTATATAACTGGCTTCCAAGTGGAAAAGAATTGATTCGGTTAAAACTGCATCTGGTATTTTACTGGTTTGGTTCAGTGTTAATCGATTCCAAAACGATTTCAATGAGGGGTTTCCAACCTAATTACAAATCAATGGTTTCGTTCAGTTCCTAACAATGACCTGGCCAGAATTCTTTCCTTCAAGTCGGAAACTTTCGAGGGACGGACGACCGATTGTCTATCACTAACGTTTTGGTGTTTTTTGTCCTAATCGGTAAAGCGATTCAGGTAAAGTCGCACAACTAAAATAACAAAAATCAAATTAAAATGCAAATAATTAATATTATGGGCTTAACGGTTATTATATTTGATTGAAATGTGGGTTAAGGTTCGTTGTCAAGGTTACTAATGGTGACTGTAAAGGTTTTTACGAGTTCGATATCGAAATTTCTACCAGTGAGATGTCGAAATACGATTTTTTTTTGTACGTGTTCGGCCGAACCCGATTCCGGCTACCTACCTACGCCCCTGGTTCCTAACTCATTTTTTACTCATCTAGCAGTCTAGCCCTAGATATGAAAAAAAAAACGAACCAAAAAAAAACCCGAAACCGGGTTTTTTATACCCGGGTTTTTACTACTCGAATCTGTACCCGGACCTTATTTGTACCCGGTAATATCTGAAATTCGGAACCGGTTCCGCACCCGAAACCGGTTTTTCCAGTACCTGAAAACGGGTTTTTCCAATACCTGAAAACGGGTTTTGCAAATACCCGATTTGTACCAGAAATTATCCGAAAAGTACCTGAAAAATATCCAAAATACCTCCAAAAAAAGGTAGCGTCTTAAAAAAACCCAATCTATACTCGAAAAGACCCGAAAATAGTGTTTTTCAATGACCTGAAATAGGGTATTCAAATATCTGGTTTTAGAATACACGATTCTATACCTGACGAACCCGATGCATAAATTATGGTTTATGGAGACAATACCCGGACTTGGCCCGAGTATAACAAATACCCGATTTTCCAATACAATACCCGAACCCGGTTCCATAACTGGAATCGGGTACTAGGAGTGCACTAGCCCTATAACGTTAGCCGTTAAGCAAATAAAGGCCCAAATAGCAAGATTAAAGAAAGCCCAAGCTAGAAAAACTGGATCAAATTGTGAAAATAAAAGGGTATACCTAATTCGTGGACAGGCGCGGGCAAAGCCCACATGATTTCTAGTCATGCCCGATAACCACTCCGGCACGTCCACTTTTGGTCTATTGTTGAAAAGGACATTTCAAGACAGATTATTGTATCAATAAAATGATTACTATTTGTATTAGAAAATAATATTAGCCTTATTTATTTGAAATAATAATGATTTATGGTATAGAAAATTATAGAATGTTGAATACGCACACAAATAGTTGTGTATGTATTTTTAACGTATCTGATTTTCATTAGTTATTATGATATAGATGAAGTTTAAAGTAGATTAAAAACATAAATTATCAAGTAGACTTTTATATAGATATTTGTGTCACTTCATATTCGGCTTAGAGTGTATATCAACATGTTAAAAAACACTAAAAATAAATACATCATAGGAATTAAAAAAAAAAAAAAACTTTGGTCAAGTAGGTAAAACCGTCACTAAGGGGAATCCGGGTGGTTAGCGTGTGCCTAATAACTAAAAGTCTAAAAGGTTGAAGTTTCAAATTCTACAGAATGTAGGTTATGTATATATTTTGTAGTTTCCATCCTTTGCTAATTGCAATATTTAAACTTATATAATAATATAGATAGTGCTACATTTGGTCAAAATATTTGATTGTGAATCAACTTATCTATTTTTAAACACAGGTACATATTAATATTTAAAAAAAAAAAAAAAGACTCAGTGACTCACTCCTCTACAAAACTTGTAAAGGGTGAGTACATACTTATCCAATAAAGTCATCTAATCAATCTTTGCCAACAAATTGTGATGTGTCCATGAAGTGGATAAGCCTTAGGTTTTATCACTTTCTTCATCATGCCTAGATCTCAGTTCCTTCTTTACTCCCACACTTTACCCCCACATAAAGGAAATGAAAGAGTGAGTCAAAATGATTAATGTTTTATTTCCAAAAATAAAAAAAGTTGTAGTGATGGTGATGGTAACTTTTTTCACAAGTCACCCACTCACCCCTCCAATTAGCCAGTTTATATCAAGATTATTCCATTTGGATTCTTGATTTTTGAAACATAAAATGGTATTAATAGTAAACTAATGGAAAATTATAATAGGTTTAAGTCAATAAAAGGTTGCCACCCCACTAATTAGTTGTTTAAGACACACATCAAGATTCCTCCTTTAGGATACTTGATTATGAGGAGTTGGGTGGTCCTAACTTACACATCTGTATCACCTTTTATTATTCTCCTTCATATTGTTGCTAACAATTAATAACCACTTTAAACTACTTTCCCATTTTGTTAATCTCTTACTTTCATCTATAACATAAAATGTTAGAATGACTAATATGTCATCTCTAATATGCCATTTAAAAACACTAAAGGAAATGTAAGTTTAGGGTGGGGGATATGTTTAGTCTAACCCATTCTTTATAGTCGGTAGATTCATTCTAGATTTGCTCTAAGATCATTCTCTAGATCTCTCTACAAATATTTAAGAGGTAAAATATAAGATATATAAATCTTTAGTGGTGCATCATAATATGACTAAATTTGAGCATAAAGACAACAAGGGGGCCATTAGGTAGGAAATTTTGAGAATAAAGACAAGAGGGACCATTAGGAAAATTCCATTATCGACCCTAGGTCTCTTTCTCCTTTTCACTAAATGACTAACTACGTCGATTAATCGTGTTATATATATACATCTCAATGGAGAAATGAGATAACCCATCAACCATCATCGAATCAAAGATGTGGCGAAAGAAGAAGAAGAAGAAGAAGATGCATGATAATGACAGTTATGATAAGAGATCATTCTTCACATGCATAATATGATAAACAATACCCTTTTTTGTTCGATTTTTATATAATCGAATGGATCAGGGAAAACGGGGGATAATAGTAAGAGGCAAGTCATTCAGGCAAAGGGAAGGTGACGCCTTTCTTCCAGAAATTTACTTGTAATTGTTTCGTCTTTGTGTTTTCGTTTTCTGCTACGTCTTTGTGTATGTTATGAGTCAAGTGGGATTTGAGTTGATGTCATCATTATCGTGATCGAGTTGTAATTTGGTATGTTGTTTTTCTTTAGGTTTCTATGGTTGATGATGTATTGGTGTCAATCCATGAGAAATCATAGCTATCTTCCCCCTTCATCTCTAATTGAAACTTCTTGTTTTGAGATTTCATAGATCTTGCTGCATACATATTTCATGTGTTCCAATTGTTTGCATAGTAATCTTGAAAAGTTGTTTTTCAAACTACAATAAATTTTGGGCATGTTACAAGTGATTTGAATATGGAAAGGACACTCTCATGATAACTTTACACTTCGTATTTGCGATTTAGAGATGCTGTTTTATAGTATGATCTTTTAACGCCAAAAGTCAGAAAGTCAAACAAACCTGACTATAACACATTTCATGAAGTTTAAATTGACGGAAACAAAAGGTAGCAAACCTTACCTTGATGGTTAAGAAAAGAAAATAAAAGAATTGAAAGGAAAAAGGAAAAACCAACACATGAAGCACAAGGTGGAAATCAAGTAAAGTGGCTAGGGTGAACCTTTTGAAAAGAAATGTGTACAAAAATAGTTTCATAAACAAATAATATTGAGTCAAAGTTTATGTATGTTGCAAATTAATAAATAAAATAACTAGTTACATCTTTTGAAATTAATAATCGAATGATGTTGTATGATAATTGATAACCATAGCATCTGACCTAGCTCTTAGACAACCAATATCATTGGTTTTGTCTTATGACTTTGTTTTTACTAACTCGACGAGACTTCTCGGATTCATCTGCATACTACTACCACTTATGAACTATGCACTTAACTCTGAAGCTTATCTGATAACCATAACATCTGACCTCTTACACAACCACTATTATTGGTTTTGTCTGAAAGTTGCTTTAACCAAGTGGGTGAGACTTCTGGGATTCATTCCTATACTACTCCTACTTGTGTACTATGCACTTAACTACAAAGCTTTTCTTGTCCATATCAAAAACACTCAAAATGTGTTGATGGTATACTACTCTTATATACTATGCACTTAACTCTACAAAGCTTTTCTCAGCCATATCAAAACCACTCAAACTGTGTTGTTGTATTTAAGATCAAACATTGCGTATCAAGTATGAACACCTCTCTCATATACATGATCATGACCGGTGCAGAATTCGTCTAATATGTTATAATAATTCACAGACTTAACCAGTTTTTACCTTTAAACTATAGTCATTATCTTAAGACAAAAGTTCCCACTAAATGTTAACGTATGGTCTTAACTCTAAACCAACCTTTTCTAATGGGCCAACAACTTCCTAAGAGGCCAAGTCCAAACCGGCTCATTACTTTGAGGTTATAAAAATATTTAAAGATCACAAAACATTCTTGTTAGTTGTTACCCTTTATATTTGAAAATATTATTATGTTCATGATTTATTAAAGAATCACATGTGCTTTGCCCTTTCGGGTTTTTGATGGGTTATATGATTGAGAAAGTTGTTTACCCCAAAGACACACCTACATAGTTTGCTACTATACACATGCATGCCTTAAAACATAAATGCTAATTATTTATACTTGTATAATCTTAGTCTCTTAGAGCATGCATTACATAAGGAACAATCCTAAATTTGTTCAACGCTTGACTATCACATTTTAAATCTAAACACGAGAAAGCGTGTTTTCACAACCAATACGTGTGTTATACCTTTTACACTTGATACTTTTGGTTAGGGTTGTTCATAACATGTCAGACACAACACGATGGTCTTTGGTACTAAAAACGAACACGACATGATAATTAATCATGTCATTTTTTCAAACACGAACCTGTTTACTAACATGTTAATCTGTTAAGAGACACAATGAATAATACATGTGTTTCAAATGAAACAAAAATTTTCAAAACGAGCATAAAAGTCTTAATTAATATATAATCCTTAACAAATTTGAAACAAAAAACCACAAATCCATAGCATACTTAAAACAAAAAACCATAAAAACAAATAATAACATCTATTAAAAGTATAAGATTGGGTTGTGACGTGCATGTGTAAAATGTCGTATGTAAGTATGACTTTAGGTTTAGGACCTTAAGAGTGTGTATTTATTTATTTTTCTAAATTAAAAATCTACATAGGTTACTAACATGTTAACAGGTCTTTAACATGGTAGGACACAAATTTAAACATGTCTTAAACATTTGGACCTGTTTAAGAAACAAAACATGCTAAGCTCAAACCCAAACCTGTTAAAACCCGTGTCGTGTTGTGTTAACAGGCCCGTATCATAAATTGACAGCCTTACTTTTGGTTTCTCCGTGCTTGAGACAACGGAGCTACTTGGTCGTGCTCGGCGGGTTATGAATAGTAATGCTATTATCCCAAGGTCTATAAATGTAATTTTGAAACGATCAGTTTTGCTATTTAGAAATAACTAACGACGTAGCTTGTTACCAATTTTCCTTTCATTTTGATGTAAACACCACTCTTTACTAAACTAACAACCTAGATATTGAGTCATGCTTATTGCTTAAACTATAGTATTTTATAGGCCAGTAGGCCACATTATCTTGTCATTTCCTTTCAATGGAGCACTTTGACGGGATTTTGGCTCGGTGGGTGTACTTTCTAGTACCACGAGATAGATAGGCTTTTCTTTTTATAGAACCCTTTGATTGCATTAAAATCAAATAAACCTGTTAGCTGAACTAACCTGAAAATCGAATCGAAATTGAACCGGTTTGAAACTGATTATGTAGAAACCAGTTTGAAACCGTAGGTTTGGAACCAGTTTGTAATTTTCTCCACAAAAACCGGTTCCAAATCGATTAACCGAACCGAAACCGGTAAAAACCGCTCAAAACCTGAAAATGAAACAGGTCGTAACCTGATCAAGAAACCGGTTTCCACCCGAACATAAACCAGTTTTGACTTTTGTTGACCAAACCAAAACTGGTTTTAACCTAAACCGGTTTTCAGTTTTAAACCAGTTTGTGCACCTCTATAGGAGAAAACAAATAACTTTAGGAAATATCATATGTAAAAAATCTTTTAAAATTTTATTGGTTTATTGAAAACTTAATAAACGTGTTAACCAACAATACCTTTTTTTATGAATTTTTTTTACTAAACTGGGAGAAATTTACATGCTTCATTGGTTTCTAAGAGACATGAAAATGTTTTGTTTCTAGGCGACCTGTCATTTGAAATGAAAAATACTAACATTGTTGCAGATTATAGCTGTATTTGTTTGATGAGTTAAACCATTCCGCTGTGCTATGTTATTTCAAATGAAGGAACCACTATGAAACACACACGATCCATCATTTCAAATAGCGGGGATCGTGAATGGTATAGAGTCAAGTAAGATGCTCAAGGGATGTGACTTGTACAATATATTTAATTTCTTTAGCGGTTCCTACATTTGAAATGACGGATCAGGTGGTGTCTTACAATGGTTCCCTCATTCGCAATAGCGAAACATGTATAAAGTTCAACTCAGCAAACAATCCCTAACATATAGTATGCAACAATGCTAAGATATGTTATTTCAAATGATGAGAAACCAAAACAGTTTTATATTATGCTAGAAACGATTTAAGCTTTTTCATTTTCTCCTATTTTCCAAACAAGGAATAAAACAGTTTTATAAAATCTCACCATCAACACAAATTGTTTTGACCAGTGCAAGTGTTCAACTGTGCAAGGACTCAATCTCTCCGGGCCCAAATGTGAAGCTCTTTTTAATGGCCCAAGCCCAATAATAAATGGCATGTAGAAATCATCAAAATATAGCAACACACCGGTTATTTTCAAAACCGGTTAGTTGAGAACCGGTTATTAGTCAACTGTCAAATAACCGGTTAGACCAGTCGGGTCAGGTACTAACCGGTTTTGAGACAAGAAACCCTTATCTGGTATAACCAAACCGCTTAACCGGTAAATAACTGGGAAAAAACAGGTTTTAAAAAAATAATTAAAAAAAACAAATAACTGGTTCGGTTAACCGGTTTGTAAATGGTTTCGGAGATCAATAATGTAAACTGGTTTCTAACCGGCGGTTAAAACCGGGTATAAACGGGTTAGTGGTGGACCATTACTAACTGGTTCGGTTAGAAACCTGTTAGGAATCGGTTAACCGGTTAGCTTGTGCACCTCAACACATGTGACAAACATGTAGTATAGCAGTAAACTATATAATTATCTTACATATACTAAATACTTATTACACGACCCTGCTTATTCAAAATTTACATGGATCACAATATTAATAATAGATTCTTGTTTTCCTCACAAGACAATAGAAGACTCCATGATTGTTACTCAACCAACCAAGCGATAACTCGGCCAAGTGACATTATTTTGTAGTAACATATCCTTATATTTTTCACATATCATGTTCCTAAAACTTATAGTTTTATCAACTAAATAGCTTCGCGTCACATGCTATCCCATTATCGCATACAAGAAAAAGTAGCCGCTCAAGCTGCAATGGACTGGTAACCATCTTCGCTTCGTTTCCTTCTTTGATAAGCGACTAAAACAGCCGCACATATTGCCAATCCGAAAACAGCTAAACCCCAAGAGAAGACTGGCACTTTCAAATCTTCAAACACCTAAAAACCAAATTATAAAAAATTTAACTTACCATACTCTCGGATCTCATAGAATAAAGCCGATTACACTTTAAGCCCGTTGATTTCATTTAAGGCACAAAACAAAAATGGAAGTAAATATTCAGAATAAAGCCGATTACACTTTAAGCCCGTTGATTTCATTTAAGGCACAAAACAAAAATGGAAGTAAATATTCTTGCATTTATTGTTACTACACTGTTCATTTTAATTCCTACTGCTTTTCTACTTAGACTATGTGTAGTGGTTGTTTAGTTAAAATGCCACCAAGACTCCATGTAAATGAAATTAAGTTAACTAAAGCCCCTTTTAGATAAAGTGTAGTGGTTTTAACAAATTACAATTATTACTCAAATCAATCTTTTAGTTACTATTTTATTATATTCAATAAATATAACAGTTTAAATGATAAAACAACAAATAATAATAATAATAATAATAATAATAATAATAAATACAATAACATTTTAATCAAATAAAAGTTTCATTCGTTTCCGTTATAGTGGTGGTCTTCGTCTAAGCGGTTCGGATCGTGATGTCTGGCCGTCCTTGACTAAAAGTTTAACTCGCACTCGAAAAATTCTGATTATCACCGGCTCATGCACCTCCCAAGAAGATAAATCGTTGGATAGTCGATCCATCTTTTTTAAAGGCTATCAACTTAGAAAATATAGATTTGGTGTGATGAAAATGTTAAAATTCTTAGTTTTTTAGTGTAAAAAATTTAAGTTTATCATTATTATTTGCAAGTCCTCAAATTATTTTAATTAATTGCTCTGTTGAAGAATTTATTGCATTAAGTGTTCAGTTCTCAACATTTGAAATTTTGGAGCCTGTTAAGGCCTTAGCGGGCGAAGATAATGGCCCCATATTTGCATGTCACGTAATGGTTTTAACATAGACATATGTAGCCACATCATCACTTTTGGAGCCCCATGTAACTCCACTACGTGCAGTCTTATAATTTACGTAAAAACAGCCAGTCAAAATGATTAATTACTTTAAATGAAACTTGACTTCTGAATTCTTATCAACAGTTGAAGAAATCAAAGACTATGTAACGTTCGAATAATATATAAATGGTATAGAAATCTTACTTGAACCGAATGATTTAACTCTAAAGACGACTCGGCAACAAGAATATAGAACAGTCCCATAACTCCTGTATGGCTCTTTTCATTGCTGTAGTTAGACTCCAAAGTTAAAACTTCGCCTTTAGCTATCTTCATGGACCCCGGTTTAGGATAACAAGTGGACATTCCTACAATGTAACCAGCTTCGTCTCCTGCATCGTTTCCTTTTCCATATATAGGTTTAGACGAACAAACTACTTGTCCATCCTCTCCATATAGAGTGGAACCTATGCCGCCACTATGCTGGTGTGCAACACCGTAAACGACATCACCAGCAATTGGGAACTTCACACTTGACCTTCTGCTACTGGTGAAGTCATTAGTAGCAATTCCGGTGGTAGATTTTTCAATATCGTACTCGATCTGTACACAGTTTGATTATTTACCAAGATAACAAAAGGGCTTCAACCTTTTACTACAAAAATGATAATTGTTTACTAAGAAAACAAAAGGCTTCAACTTTTTACTAAAAAGATGGTAATTATTTACCAAGATAACAAAAGCTTCAATTATTTACTTACAAGATGATAATTATCTACCAAGATAACAAAAAACTTCAATTTATTGTACTAAAAGGATGATATTTATCTACCAAGGTAACAAAAAGCTTCAATTTATTGTACTAAAAAGATGATATTTATTTACCAAGATAACAAAAAGCTTCAATTTTTAACTTACGGGATGATAATTATCTACCAAGATAACAAAAGGCTTCAATTTTTTGTACTAAAAAGATGATATTTATTTACCAAGATAACAAAAGGCTTCAACTTTTTACTTACAAGATGATAATCGTCTACCAAGATAACAAAAAGCTTCAATTTTTAGTACTAAAAAGATGACATTTATTTACCAAGATAACAAAAGGCTTCAATTTTTTACTTACAGGATGATAATTATCTAACAAGATAACAAAAAGCTTCAACTTATTTACTTACAAGATGCTAATTATCTACCATGATAACAAAAAACCTCAAATTTTTACTAAAAAGATGATAATTGTTTACCAAGATGAGTCAGATGACAAAAAGCTTCAATTGTTTACCAAAAAGATTATAAGTATTTTACCAAGATAACAAAAAACTACAAGATTTTACTGAAAGAGTTGACTTTTGTAAGTCTAATGTCAAAATATGATCACTATCTACTAAGATAACAAAAGTTCACAACTTTAATAAAAAGGTGTTGAATATCTGCAAGTTTAAGTCAAAATATGAGTTCCAAGTTAACTTACAAGACAATCATGGATTCCTGTTTTTTCCCAAGTGTCAGTCACATCAAATATGAAGATCTTAACGGGTACAATGGCGTCACTCCAATCGACCCACTTAACCGTGTACCTCAAGTAAAGGCTTCTTTGGACACTTTCAACCCCATTTTTCACTTTGCATTGTAATCCATCATAGCAACAAAACAACCCTCCCGCGTAACTTGGATCCATATGTCGACCGTATTCATCAATTGTCACATTATATAAGTTGCATCTGCATGAAAATCATATAAAATTCAGGGCCGGCCCGAAAGAGGGTCAAGGTGCGCGACCACCCAGGGCCCAAATTTTTTTGTTTTTAGTTTTCTTAAAAAAAAATTTTTTTATATATTTTAAGCTTTTTTTATATATATTTAATTAAAGGGGCCCATTTCTACTCGTCCCCGGGCTGTCGATTATTTTCACGATTCTCGGAGACGGCTCTTCATACGATAAACCAAAAAGATGATTTTAATAACATGATACCTGCATTCGGTACACCCCATTGGATCTACTGCACCTCGAGTGTCGATTGCATGGATATTAAACAACCATTTCTCTTCATAACCTGCAGGAACTTCAAGCGGATTACCAACTTCAATCCCATACGGATCAGGCACACGTGTGGATGTTTTTCGTGTTTCGGATCCCAGTCCAAAAAACTGAGTAAGACCATGATTGCATACTCCAGCATTCCCAGCAATGATGAAATCCGATTGGTGGAACCCGAGATTACTATTATATTTTTTATCGTCAACGCCTATTCGTTCATAGTATCTTACTGCAACCCAGTGATGGAGATACGTTTCTTGAAGCGAAACAGGGTTCCCTGCTTCATCAACAACTTCAGCATTGAAGCTTTTTAACGCGATATGACCTTTTGGAAACTCGATGTCGTAGTAGAACTTGTTTGAAACCGAACCCGGGTGTTGTGTTATCTTAGGTGATAGATACACCATCGATTTTAACCCGTTTTCAATCGTTACACGAGCTTCTGAATTTTGAGCACATGTTGATAATATCGTGATAGCTAATAAGAACATCACATTTTGACTAGCTTGTGACATCTTTAATCCTTGATGCCAAGTAATATGAAGAAAAATGTAAATACTTTTAACTTTGGTTATACCTAAACAACACATGATTTGGTATTGCATAATGCATATTAGGCAGATTAAACAAACTACTAACTGAAATTAATGCTTCAAGATTATCATAACAATAACTGAAATACTGAAAATAAAACTTTGTAGTTCATTAAAACCAGTGTTGTAAAAGTCGGATTCCAAGGCGATTCCAAGGTCCTCGGACATCAACCTTGCTGCCTTTTCCCAACTCGCCACCATTACTCGCCAAGGTCCAACTCGGTAAAAAGTCGAAG
Source organism: Bidens hawaiensis (assembly GCF_021521415.1). Lineage (NCBI taxonomy): Eukaryota > Viridiplantae > Streptophyta > Magnoliopsida > Asterales > Asteraceae > Bidens > Bidens hawaiensis. Next base: position 2,885,299 of record NW_027491059.1, on the reverse strand, counting down.
TACTCGGGATTACTCGGCCTCCAAGGTCAACCCGGCCACCATTTATTTTTTTTATTATTATTTACTTTTTTTAGCAAAAAATTAAAAATAACAACAAAACATGAATTTTTTGAATTATGTTTTTTTTTTCACATGAGTTATGCTTATTTTAATGTGAATTATGCTTGTCTTAACATATATATAATATCCAATAATTATTTTATGTTATACATATCATGTCCGAGTACAAGCCGATCCCCGAGTACTCTTGAGTACTCCCTACAAGGGGGCCGGCTGCCTAGGGACATCCTAACGAGTTTTACAACATTGATTAAAACACACGATGAATTTGGATTGAATAACTCTCAATCTTACTAACCAGAAAAATACAACTTTAAAACTGATTACAAACTCTTAACGGTAATCATAACTTTAATCAATTTATATATATACCATGACTCGGTACAATTACAGATGAACTCAAACTCCTTATTTAACAATAAATAAAATCCACACGTTTATCTGCTAATCTAATTATCTATCATAACTCATAAATCAAATACAACTCATTTATCTTATCCATAACTGATTCAATCAAATAACCCACATTTCATAACTCGAAACCGGCCCATCAACCCAACCCGACACCATCTTATGTTCGAGTGGGAATTACGTCAAGCAATTCACTAGCTCTTGAAGTCACCAAGGAACAAGAATCAAAGCATCTTATAAGAACAAGTCATATGCAATATATTGACAACCTATTTGATTTTAATAAAAAAAAAATTTAAACCGAGCCACTGATGTAATTTCGGACTCCAAGTCACAAGTCAGTAAACTTGAGTGACTAATAATGACAAGTCGGTCATAATTGGTAATGCATTTGCTAACAAGTTAGGTTAGTCATTAAAATAACACACACGTGATGCAACCGAGTTAGCGTTCACCTAAAGAACACATGAGATGTATCTGAGTTGGGGCTTGAGAGTTGTAATAAGTTTTTTGAGTTATATTTTCTTATTAATATAAATGAAAATTAGTCGTTTACTTCATGTTAAATTATCGATCGGGACTTGATCATAATTCTCGCCCGCTTTCAAAACCGAGGCGTGCCATCATCTTGGTTTAAAACCAAGCCGAGCCAAAGCTCATAATTTTCGCTCGGTTTCAAACTGAGCCGAGCCAACAAGAAAATATTCAAGAACTCAATCTTATCTTATATATATGTATATAAGTAGTACCAAAACTAATCATCAAGAACACCCATGAATGAATTACAAAAAATAATAATAATATCGTACCTGAGAACAGATTAAGTCTTGGATATTACAGTGGGTTTGATGGAATTGGAAGTCTTAAAAACAATAGGGTGACGGCATCGCTTACGTAACCAATGAGAACAGATTAAGTCTTGGATATTACAGTGGGTTTGATGGAATTGGAAGTCTTAAAAACAATAGGGTGACGGCATCGCTTACGTAACCAATGAGAACGGGCAATCTAGAGTCTTACGTGGCTTGGTGGGGATGAAGAGACGATTAAATCTAAGTGGTTGTGTTTGTGTGTTGTTTGTAAATTTATGATATATGACCGATTAGTGTATTATCTGACAAATGAAACAGGACAGATGACGGTCGTTGTCGAATTTATATTATTAATTATTTTAAAGCTCTAGCGTACCGTAGCGTGAACGATGGCATGAATAAAGCAATCAAGGTTGTTTTTTTTACTAGTGTTTGTGCCACAATTCTATCTTTTTTTTAATCTATAATTGACCACAAGTAAGGCACTCACTCTTACCTGAAACCCAACCTGAGAACATCCAACTGAAGTAATTCGAGTTGGTTCTTGGGTCTGATTTATGGGTTTCGGGTATTTTTAGTTTTAAAAACCAAATAAATTTTTAGGTATAATAGGCTAATAAGTTTTAACAAGTTATCAGCCCTAATCGATAGTTGTCATTCCACTTATTATGCATCAACTGCTTATTGTTAATTTATGTTTTTAGTTTATGGCTAATGTCAACCGGAATCGAGCAACCAAATCATGCCTGGTTAAAGACAGTTATGGTTGGAGTTTGTTATATTATTCTTTTGAATTGTTTTATTAGGTTATGTATGTTTGGTATTTGGTCAATTAAGTTACAAGGATGTAAGAATATGATGTTTTAATTTTAGCATTGTAGTTTGTTTTTAAAATCTTTTTGTTCTCATTATATTTCCTAGAATACTAGAAACCCGATTAACGTAACCCAAAAAAACCCGAATCCAAATTACTTGAACCTGAAAAACCCGTGAGAGATTTGAGTTGTCAGGTTAATGTTTAAAACTTTGAAACCCGAAGCCCCCAACCCCAAAAACCCAAAACCCGAAGAGCACCCATACGCACAAGGTAGTGTGGAACACAAAAACTAGTAATCACGAAACATGTTAAATTTTAATAAATTAAGTAAACAAAACTATAGTAATGACATAATTAAATTAAAAAAATAAAATGTTTGTGTTTACAATAAAAGTTTTTTAAAAGAATATTTGTAATTATTATTGTATAATAAAAAGAAAGTTCGGTGCCGTAAGTGCCCTATTGGGCCACTTGGCGGCACCAAATTGGTTCCTAATTTTTGTATTAGTTCAACTACCATTCAGAACGTGATGGAAATCAACCGAATGTCAAATTTTTTTGTTTAGTTCTGCTATCATAACGAATGTGATGGAAACCGACCGAATTCACATAGACTTACTGCCTCAACGTTTGGGACCGACAACGCCCAAGTTTTATTGACCGACGATAGGGGTGTTCATCGGTTCGATTATTGATTTATTTGATTTGCTCGGTTATGAGATTTTTTTACCGGTAATCGAAAATAGAACCTAACCGAATTCAGAATGGTGCTAACAGAACCGTAATCGATCCGATTCAATTCGGTTCATTTTCGGTTAAAATCGAACAAATCGATTTAAATCGTATACATCCATAATAACAATTTGTTTTGATTGTGTTCTGGATTCGGACAACTGCTTGGGTTTCGTACTACATTAAAATATTCAAACAAACCCAACATATACATCCTAAAACCAAAAGTTAAAGACAATAATAAAACATCCAAACCAACGAACCATTAAATAGTTTTAAACATACAACTAGTCAACCATAAAATAACCATCCTAAAACATCCAAAAAAGAAATATTAAAATATGGATATGAATATGGACTATACATATTAGACATGGACTTCAAAAATATTTGGCCATATCCAAAATAATTAACATAGTTCATATTTTAATCGGTTAATTCGGTTAACCGAATAAATCGAACTAACCTCTTGAAAGAAAAAACATAACCGAAAATCAAATCGTAAATCGAATTCGAAATTCAATTTTCGCTTTAACCAAATTGAAAGTCAAATTCTAAATTCGGATTCGGTTTTTTCGATCACGGATACGATTCGGTTTTTGATCTTTTTCGGTTTCGGTTATTCTGAACACCCATACCGATGACACCCCATTAGTCTACCTCAATTTTTATATTATATTTCTTTTTGTTTTAGTTCCGATACCGTAACAAACAAGACAGAAACCGACCGAATTCGTGTAGATTCACCACCTCAACAGTCGGGACCGACAATGCTTGGGTTTCCCAACATCCAAGTGTTACTGAACCACGCCACCCCATTAATCCACCTCAAATTTTATATTTGTTTATGTTCATCCTTTTGTTTTAGTTTCAGTATGGCAGTATCGTAACGAATGTAAGTTTTTTTTTTTTAATTTGATAATTAAGCATTTATTTTCATCGACTCACCATTGCAATGCCGGGACATACTACGCTCGTGTTTTACCAACGCCCCGGTTTGCACGTCCGTTAAGTTTTAGTTCGGGTGCTGTAACAAACATAACTGAAACCAACCGAATGCTTGAGTTTTACCACTGCATGGGTTTTACTAACCCGCCCCGACGCAACGCGCCGGTGAAAACACTAGTTGTTCAAAAATCGTGAAAGGGGTGGGGGAGTTGTTTAACAATGAAATTATTAACATAAATATATGAGGTAAATATGCAAGTAGTCTTTAATAAATAATCAAAACCCAGGTAAAGATGACGTGACGAAATTGCATATGATTTTAAATAGTCACCAAATTAGTGGATGATTGTGTGTAAAAAATAAATTTACCCTCTTAAACTATTTATCACATGCATTAAGTGTTGGGCAATTAACATTTACCTATTAATTGAAATGGCTAGTTAGTTTTTTTTTTTCGGTTTAAGAACGTCTAACTGTGTTGTAATCTTGTATTCGTCACGACAATCGCACTTGAGAAAAACTTTGATCACATACATGTGCCGTTTTTCCTTAGAACGTTAGATGAGTATGATGATGTGACGACTTCTGATTTGTACCCAATACATCAAGATCTCGAGAAATACGAATACATGGGAAAAAATATGTTTTTGCTAACAATGGTAGTGTTAAATAATACAAGCATAGTGATGAAATGTTACATTTGATTAGTGGAAAACGTTAATACGTTGTTAGAAGATTTACAATCTAATTCTAGATAGTTAATGTCAAAACTCGATGTCGCTAACTAGGTTTTTTCTAATTAAAAAATGTGTGATGAAATGAGTAACAAGAAACATAAAGAAACTTATAGTACTATGTATACCAGTTTCAGTGGAATCTTATGTCGTAAGCTACTTAGTAAATGTCTGTATTGGGAAAATTATTGAAAGTTGACATGTTTGACTATTTTTTTCCTTCCAAATAGACAGGGTCTTTTGGCCTACAACACCATAAACATTTTTTAAATTTAGCTAATTAGAATTCGCCACATATGCTAACTAGGCTAAGCCTTAGTCGAACCATTTTTGCACTGAAAATCATAGAGAGTACAATAAGCCCCACCTTATTATATCCAAGAGTTAACATATGTTGCATGTAGGCTAAGCTTAGCACGCAAATGCAATTCCTTAGCAGTATGTCTTGTATGCTAAAAGGTGAGAAACCGACTTTGCTGGCATGTTACAAGACATATATACGACAAAGGAATTGAACTTGGCTAAGCTTAGCCTACATATGACACGCAACAACTCATGGTAGGCTAGAAGGTAGGTCCCATCATACTTTTTATGATTTTCAGTGTAAAAAAAAGAGTTAGTTGAGGTTTAGTTTGATGTAGCGACTTCTAATTGGCTCAGTTTTTAAATGTTTACGGTATTTTAAGTTAAAAACATGTCCATTTTCAGAAAAGAAAATAGTCAGTTATGTCTATTTTGAATAAAAAAAAGTAGTCAAACATGTATACTTTTGATAATTTTCCCTTATAGCAAGTCTTACATAATACTATAGGGAAAAATTAAAATACAAATAGAGACAAAAATGAGAAGTGTGAGATTGATTTGTGGTCACACAAAAAACCCTTCAAAAAAAAATTCTAAAAAATTAATTAAAAAAATCATAAATCAAAATATAAATAAAAAACGAAAAATTTTAAAAAAAAAATGTTTCCCTTGTCATTCTCGTTTCAAAAAAAAAAAATAATAGTACATAAAAAAAAATAAACGCCGAAAAAACACAATGCAGAGACAAAAGACACAATGACGAAAATGAACAAAAGACACAATTATAACTAAAAAAAGACACAATAAATCGCAAAATATAACACAATGCCGAACAAAATATAACACAATGTTGAGTAATAATGTAATATAACACAATATCAAGAAAAAAAAGGCACAATGTTAAGGATAAAAGACACAATCAATGACGAAAATAAACACAAAACACCATGATAAACAAAAAGACACAATGATCCTTTTCCCTTAACATTGTGTCTTTTTTTTAAGAACGAGGAAGACAGTGGAAATATTTTTGTGTTTTTTCCTTTTTTTTGTTTTTGTATTAAATTTTGAGTTATGATCTTTTATTTAATTTTGTTTAAATTTTTTTGAAGGGTTTTTTTTTGTGTGGCTATAAATCCTTCTCATTTTTGTCTTCCTTTGTAAAATAATTTGACCCTAGTACTATATACTAAGTTAATTTTCGTTATACAACATATTTTTTTTACCCATGATATTAATCACTAATATTACAATATTTAAATTTTTACTCTTCACAAGTATAAAAGTCAAGTATATAAAGTTCAATTTAGTTAAATAAATAACTTTATTATTATAACAGTTGCATCAAAACATTAGGGTGCTACAACAACAATGTGAAGGAATTATCATGAACCACCATATGTTATTGTCACACCCCGGCTAGCAAAATGCGAAAGCGTAAAACGGGAATGTAACAGACACCTCTGATATCAACACATTGTTTATAAAGAAACATTACAAACTAATTTACAATATATTACATTTCTTCGTTCTATCATTGTTTTACAGTCTAGGCGATACAAACAAAACTAGTTCGTTAACTAAACGTTCTTACTACTAACACCCCTGCTTCTATTCACATAGCATCGACCACACACTTCAGGCAAGTAACAGATCACCAAATTACTTCGATTTAGGTACACCTGAAAAGCAGTTTAAAACGGGTCAACTACTAGAGTTGGTGAGTTTCACGAGTTTCAAGAAAACAGTAATGAGTGTTCACAAGTCAACACTTGTAATCATGAAATAAGTACGTATGTATGTAAATGATGTATGTGATGTAATTATGCTAAGCTACAGTGAAGCCTTGACTGTATGTGCTGCGTGCATCCATTTCCCACGCTCCATCAACCACTGTGGCCCCTTTCCGCCCACAACATGCCCCGGTAGCTATGTTTAACACTACATAGCCTGTTTGTATAAATATGGTCATGTGCAAACGGCGCTATGTGACATGGCAACCGGGCCGATTTCGTTTGGGTTTGTCAAACCAATAGTACTATTCACAAGCCACCGGCTCGAAGTTAATCACTGTGATCGTGGGGACTTTCGTGTGTTAGCACTTAGATAATTCACATCAGTACATGTTTCAGGTATGTATATGAAATCAAACATGCTTTTCACCCCAAAAGTTCGTAAAACAGTTTAAAAGTGGGGTCATGAAACTCACGGTTTAGTAGATATTCAGTACTGTATCAGCTCGTGGTTTGTTCGGTCTGCTATCAGTAGTTCCTATAATCAATATTATAATAATATTAATATTTTAATATTATTATAATCTCAATACTAAACTGGGCTGTATAACTAATCTGGGTGTAGCTGGAACGCCCAGAAAGTGGCAATAGGCTTAGGTTGTGATGTTGTTCAATGTCTAATACTTAAAACCGAACTTGGCTCAGACTCCCGTTTTCCCAGCTGGGCCAAGTTGCTCGTTTACGCGTTCAGAAAAGCAGTTATGGGAAAATAAGCTTGGGTAAATGTATTGGTTAACAAAATGATTAAGTTATAAAGAAGGATCACATATTAGGGTCCCGGATTAGCCACGGGGCCCGTTTCCGTTTATACAGTTTGATTTGAGAAGAAACGCGCACAATCCACCTGGATTGTCCAGGTTTCTCATAGAAAAGTTCATTTTTACTTAATTAGTCCAAAAATATGATGTTTGATCACTCTTGGTGTTTCGATATTCCTGCAGATTCACTAGTCGCGAACTTGCCGGTTTTTATAAAAACTGAATTTGTTTAATATTCAGATTAACATAATTAATTAACCGTTAATCATTAAATTATGAAAATTTAACCACTTATCAAGTAAAATATGCAGATTTTTATAAAAATATTTCTGGAATTTATTTACTGATTTATTAATTTATAAAAATTCATTTTATCAGCTATATTTCGCCTGAAAATCGTCCGTTTACCCCAAACAATTTCCAAAAATTCACCAAAAATTTCTGAATACTCAAATCATGTCCCAAAACAACCTGTATAAATTACAGAATTTAAAAAGCTCGTATAATATTCTTTTCGGCCCAAATTCGGCTGTAAAAATTCACACGAACGCAAATAAACAAAACACCTTTAAACTTATCCAAATGATCCCAAAATTCATATGTGATCAAAATACATCATATCTGAGTTCCTAGAAAAATTTCATAATTTTTGAAGTATTTTAGCTATGTTTCCCAAATAAACGTCCCAATTCGGTAATAAATTCGCCAAATATTCTCGGATGGTCGAAAAATTACCAAATTTGAACAGGGGCTCATTGACCTGGTCCCTGATGTCCCTGCAAAATTTCAAGTCCTAAAAATATGCACATCACAACTTTAACCTAAACAGCCCGTAAGCGAGTGTTTCGGCATTACCTTAGCGGGTTTGGCTCGTTTCCGACCTTTTAATCAATTTTTCAGGTTCTTGTGCTTCTAAGAAAGCTAGGTACAAGTCCTATATCACAAACCAAGCAATATTTCATCAACATAACAGCCCTTAAGTTAGGGTTTCGGCTAATGCACAAAAACGAACTTTTGAACCGTAAAAACGTCGTTTCAACCCTTTAATCTGTGTTTATGGCCAAAAAAACTATCAAAACAGGTTCCTTACCATGTGTATGATCAAAACATATTTATGGACCATTTTTAGGATTTTTACACGGTTAGGAATGATTTTTAGTAACCAAGACATGTTTTTATGGTATTAAACAAGTTTAAACAAGTTCAAAAGCTACTTATTTAAGCTCTTACTTTAGGTTTTCTTGCTGTTCTTGGCTGGAGAAGAAGTTGTATCCAGAGTTTTCAAGAAAATGAGGTTAAAATATCTTGTATCTAGTTTAAATATGAAAGAACCAAAAGGGGGGGGGGGTTTGCTGTTGCGATCGGGATTATATGGGCCCACTTTGGGCCCATTTTGGCACAAGTTTCTGATTCCTCAAGCCCAAATACAAAAAGCCCGGTCCAAATTTAGTTCGGGTTCGGTTTTTGGCGCGAAAAACTTATCGGGTGCGTTAAACAACGCGAAAACGAGTGTTTTTCGGCTAGTTTTGTGTAAAATTATAAAAACATACTATATGTTTGTAAAATTCAAAAATATTTTCACGGATCACTTAAAACATTTCAAATAAGTGTTTGGTAAGTCTTTTTCGGCTTAACGGATGATATAATGCTTGGTTTGTAACTATCTTTCGCGTTTAAATCTATATCGGGTGGTTAAACGAGCATGTTTTCGTTTAACTTGTTTGCTATCAAACTAAGACCATATTTCTAATATTTTAGCTTGTATAGATCGTATATCACTTATAAATGGCCCCCCGAGATATCTGGGTCATAACCCGACCCGTTCGGTTAATCGTTCGTTTGTTACGCAACAGGAGTTTATTTGCTTAATCGGTAAATACGTACTGAGGTGTACCTTGTTTTGGCTCAAATGTCACAGTTATTGCTATGAACCACCACCAATATATACCCTTGTGAGTACCCAAGTTAACCCAAGAAAGTGACGAAAGAATAAAAACGAAGAACATTGAGAAGAAAGAAATAGTTGGCGCGATAGTTAGATTGAACGAAAATGAGTGAGAAGAGGAAAGCAGTTCTAGTGCAAAGCTAGCTATTGAGATGGAGGAAGGAGAAGACTAGAAGTGTGATGTGGTTGCATGGAAAAAGGTTGAGGGATGGCTGACCAAAGTTTCAAAACGATACCAAAGGCACTAAGAGGAGAAAGATACATGGGAAGATACTTGGGACGTGTATTGGAAGTTAACCTTGAAACGCTTTAAAAGATTTAAAAGAAAATAAAAGCTGAATAAGTGTTTTGTAAAAAGGTTAAGCTTTTTATGTTATTTTTACTCGGTTTACTTTGGCATGCCTATTTAGTATGATCACATTATCAAGGGTCATTTTGTTTTCTATTTTAAAAAGTCTTATTTTTTCAAGTTAGAGTTTCAGTATAAATGGTTAAGGTTTATCTAATTTGTGTGCAAGTTTTGTGGGTTAGGTTATAATAGGAAGTATAGTTTTTGTAGAAAAAATAAGAAGTAATCCTGGCCATTGATTTTGAACATGGAGAGTTGAGATTAGTTTAGGAGGAAATCAAGTGTGAACATAAGGGGAAGGGTATAAAAGGAATAACACATTTGTTGACTTTTTCTCTCCATATGCAAGGCATATGTCGAATTCCCCCATTATTTTAAAACGTCCATAACTTTTTTTTATTACGTTTCTATTGAAAAACAAATTCACCATAATAACGAGTGTCTTTTTATCTTTAATATGAGTACCATATTGTAATATAAAAATTAAAAAAAATTAGTGGGTTTTTTACAAATTGTGTTTTACAAAATTGTGTTATACAATAGTTTTTTTCATTGTGTTTTTCTTCATTGTGTTTTTTCCATTGTGTCTTGAGTTTTTTATTGTGTTTTTATCATTGTGTTTTATTTTCATAGTGTTTTTTCCATTGTGTTTTTTACATTGTGTTTTTCATAATTTTTTCCATTGTGTTTTTTTGGACGTTTCCGGCAAGGTGGTGGCGGTGGGTGACGGATGTGGTGGCGGTGGGCGGTGGAGTGGTGTTGGATGTAGGAGATGTGTGAAGATGTAAGTGGGTTTTATGTAAGTGGGTTTTTGAAATGAATGTAAGTGGGTTTTGAGATTAAAGTAAGTGAGTTTTGATATAAAAGTGTTAAGACAAAAATACCCTCCTTCCTAGCCTTCTTAGGAAAATCAAACTTCTTATTTGAACCTAACCCCAAGTTTTGTTTAATAATAAAGAACGTCAAGATCACTATTAGATCATAAAATATCGCTTTTGTTTTTTCTCTTTTTGTTTATCAATCTTTGTTTCGTGTGTTTTTATCAAATTTTGACCAACTGGTGAAGGATTATGGCGCATGAATAAAGAGAGATAGCGGGAAGAAGGGATGCGAGGGAAGGATGGAAGAGAGGGCAAAATCATGACCGTTTGCCGATAATGACATTGTTGGATAAGGGTATATTTAACGGCCGACCTATGATTTTCTTTTATGGTGGCGAGAATATTTAAAGGTTGGTTAATACCAATAAATTTCAATTAGTGTATGATCATATCATAAAAGGATAAAACCATATTAAATTTCTAATGCATAACAAAAATACGTCAATCATCATTAAAAATCCATAATAACAATACAATGTTATCCCTAGCTTCTCGTTACAAGTATCAATCAATTACCTTTTATGAATGATTTCGTCTTCCTATAATTCGAATGCTTAGGGGGGTGGGGGTGGGGGTGGTTTAAAAACCATCACTTGCTCCCACCAATACAAGTGTGTCACCTCACTCCACCACTTTCCATCACTAGTGATGGAATTTTGGTGGTGGTGTGGTGTGATGGAATTTTTTTTTTGATATTTTTTTACAACTTAAAAATTAAAAACAATAGTAAATTAAAAAAAAATAAAAAGTTACATTAAAAAATCTACTCCTCGTCCGAATTCGGAAATTCCAAACCTAAAGAACCTACAAGTTCAACTAGATCATATCTCAACCGATGGTGAATATCTTCGTTCCGCAAGTCTAATTGCACGTTCTCAGGAACGGGAACTTGAGTAGGAGGATCCGGCACCAAATCTGGAGAAATTGCACGTCCGTCTTCTTTTATTAGCATATTGTGCAATATGATGCATGCATATAATATGCTAGAGATCATGGGTTTTTTCATTGTACGAAACGGTCGACTAAGTATGCACCATCTACCCTTTAAGACACCGAAAGCTCTCTCGACATCTTTTCTTGCCGATTCTTGCAAGTTCTTGAAACGCCTTTTCCTTGACCTCGACAGGAAACGAAAAGGCTTTCATAAAAACAGACCATGCCGGGTAGATACCATCGACAATAAAGTAGCCACGTCTGTAATATCTCCCGTTGACAAAATACGGACAGAAGGGTGCGGTACCATCTGTCACGCTTTGAAACAACGGTGATGTGTATAGAACACTGATGTCGTTGTTTGAGCCAGGAACACCAAAATAAGAATGTCAAATCCATAAATCATTTGATGCAACCGCTTCAAGTACGATAGTCGGTTGTTTGATATCACCCCTAACATACGCCCCTCGAAACTCCCGTGAACAATTCCTCAATTCGATATGTGTACAGTCGATGCTACCGGGCATCCCTGGAAAATGTCATCTAGCCACATGCGCGGCGTAAAGACGTGTAATGTCGTGTCTTGTTGGTTTTCGTAGAAACTCTTTGCCATGCAATTTAATAATCGCGTTACAAAAGAATTGCAGACATTCACGTGAAGTTCTCTGGGACATTTGTAAGTATTCATCGAATTGATCGGGTGGGTTACCTGTCGCTAATTGACGAATAGCAGATGTGCATTTTTGAATCGCTGTAAAACTTCGTTTGCCCCTCACGTTGTAAGATTCTTGAAACCATTCTTCGCTTGCTTCGACGTCCGCTACAATCTTTAAAAATAAAGATTTCGGCAAACGAAATCGATCCCTGAACGTTTCGTCATTGTATTTCGGCTCCTCCACAAAATAGTCGTTCATTAGCACTTCGTGGGCATGTATACAATCACGATCCACCATTTTTTTCTTTGGACGGCTCAGGCCTTCAAGTTCGTTATATAACAACGGGAACCATTCAACAATGTCATCGTCCGAAGACGAAGAGCTATTGGTGTCTAGCGGAAACGAGTTTGTAACATCCTAAAATTTTAATTATAAATAAAGAAAGTTATGTTTAGTGATGTCACGTTGTTAATTATTTAATGTCGAGTAAGGAGGGAGTTGGGCTTAGATTGCGTAAGATGGGTTAAATGAGAATGGGCATCGGGTCCGTGGGCTTAGAGGGATATAAATATCCCATCCCAAACCCAATCTTTCATTTCCACCTTCTTTCTTCACACACTCAAAGCACACACATTCTAACCGATCAAGATTCGAAGCCGAGACCCGAGATTTTGTTGATAGATCTGAGTTGGTAAGGTAAGAACAAATCCTCCAAAGCTAATATTACTGAAAATGGTTAGGATTGGATGGGTTAACCGGACCCGAAACCCAAACTGCCCAAATCGGACCCCTAAAACGTCGATTTTAGGCCGATTTGATGGTTGGGATTTGTAGGCGCCGATCATACGATTCCGTGGGTACCAAAATCGAGTTATTTGTCTAAGAAACGAAGGATTTATGGGCAAACAGATCTGCAGCGCGATAACTTCGCCTGCAAGATTAAGTTCGCCTGATGAACTTCGCCTTCAAGCGTAACTTCGCCTTCAAGCGTAACTTCGCCTAAGGTTTAACTTCGCCTGAAGCCAAGTTCGCCTAAGGTATAACTTCGCCTGAAGCCAAGTTCGCCTAAGGTTTAACTTCGCCTGAAGCCAAGTTCGCCTAAGGTTTAACTTCGCCTGAAGCCAAGTTCGCCTAAGGTTTAACTTCGCCTGAAGCCAAGTTCGCCTAAGGTTTAACTTCGCCTGAAGCCAAGTTCGCCTAAGGTTTAACTTCGCCTGAAGCCAAGTTCGCCTAAGGTTTAACTTCGCCTGTAGTCAAGTTCGCCTAAGGTTTAACTTCGCCTGAAGCCAAGTTCGCCCGAGGTTTAACTTCGCCTGAAGCCAAGTTCGCCCGAGGTTTAACTTCGCCTGAAGCCAAGTTCGCCCGAGGTTTAACTTCGCATGAAGTGAAGTTCGTTTAGAAAATAAATTAAAAACCTAATGGAAAATGTGTTAAGGCAGTTATCGAAAATAAAATTTTTCCAAGCTGACCTGGCAGCCTAACCCCAGCCAGGGGCTCTGCCCCTTGGACCCCGCTAGGGGCTGCCGCCCCTAGACCCCGCTGCCAGGGGCGCTGCCCCCGGACCCCCGTTCGTTGTGGGTAGTAATTAAGACTGGAAAGATGTTATAAGTAGAGATAGTTAAATTGATATGTATACTTGTTATACAGTCAGCCGTGCACAACTGAAGAAAGGGATTACGATCAACGGAGAACGTAACCGTGTTCAGGTGAGTTTCTAGCCCCATTTATGTGTTATGTTTTCGGGGCTGTGTGCATACTCAACATGTTTGTTAATACACTTATCCTAAGAGATAAGTGTATGCCTTATGTGGATAATGTGAAATGTATGAATGATTGCTTGATGGTACGTGAACGATCTTCGGATATTGCACGTACTGTCAGGTTGTAACGCTATGTATAAGGTAAGTATGTTATGTATGTTTATGTGTATGAACATGATAGAGATAATAGAAGAAATAAATGATAATGTATGGTTGTATGGTTACGAAAAGGGTACCGAGCCCTAATAATACTCGAGGTATGATGTATGGTTGTATGGTAACGAAGAGGGAATCGAACCCTACTAATATTCGAGAACTAGGGAACCGAACCCTACTAATATTCGAGGAAAGAGGGTACCGAGCCCTAATAATACTCGAGGAAAGAGGGTAACGAGCCCTAATAATACTCGAGGAAAGAGGGTACCGAGCCCTAATAATACTCGAGGAAAGAGGGTACTGAGCCCTAATAATACTCGAGGAATGTAGGGCGTAATGCTCTTTATAACATAAGATATGAAAGTAAGTTAATACAAAAGAAAGTAAGAAAGTATGAAAGTAAGAAAGTATGAATGTAAGAAAGTAAGAAAGTATGAAAGTAAGAAAGTATGAATGTAAGAAAGTATGAAAGTATGAAAGTATAAAATTATGAATGAAAGAATATAATGTTATGTGAATGGTATGATTATGTGATTATCTAGAACTCACTCAGCGTAGCTGACTTTTAGTATGCACGCAGGTGAGTAGGATGAGGCAGCTCGCTTGAGGAGACACATGGCACTGAACAAGAATCTGGCATCTGAAGACCAAACTGCCCAAATCGGACCCCTAAAACGTCGATTTTAGGCCGATTTGATGGTTGGGATTTGTAGGCGCCGATCATACGATTCCGTGGGTACCAAAATCGAGTTATTTGTCTAAGAAACGAAGGATTTATGGGCAAACAGATCTGCAGCGCGATAACTTCGCCTGCAAGATTAAGTTCGCCTGATGAACTTCGCCTTCAAGCGTAACTTCGCCTTCAAGCGTAACTTCGCCTAAGGTTTAACTTCGCCTGAAGCCAAGTTCGCCTAAGGTATAACTTCGCCTGAAGCCAAGTTCGCCTAAGGTTTAACTTCGCCTGAAGCCAAGTTCGCCTAAGGTTTAACTTCGCCTGAAGCCAAGTTCGCCTAAGGTTTAACTTCGCCTGAAGCCAAGTTCGCCTAAGGTTTAACTTCGCCTGAAGCCAAGTTCGCCTAAGGATAACTTCGCCTGAAGCCAAGTTCGCCTAAGGATAACTTCGCCTGAAGCCAAGTTCGCCTAAGGTTTAAATTCGCCTGAAGCCAAGTTCGGCCGAGGTTTAACTTCGCCTGAAGTGAAGTTCGTTTAGAAAATAAATTAAAAACCTAATGGAAAATGTGTTAAGGCAGTTATCGAAAATAAAATTTTTCCAAGCTGACCTGGCAGCCTAACCCCAGCCAGGGGCTCTGCCCCTTGGACCCCGCTAGGGGCTGCCGCCCCTAGAACCCCGCTGCCAGGGGCGCTGCCCCCGGACCCCCGTTCGTTGTGGGTCATATATAGATAGAAATACAAAACGAGTAGTAGTAGTTAATTGATATGTGTAAATATTATACAGTTAGCCGAGCCCAGTTAAAGAAAGGAATTACGATCAACGGCGAGCGTAACAGGATCCAGGTGAGTTTCTAGCCCCATTCCTTGTTATGTTTACGGGGCTGTGTGCATACTTGATATGTTGTTAATACATTTATCCTAAGTGATAAGTGTATGCCATATGTGATATATGTGATATGTATGAATGATTGCTTGATGGTACGTGAACGATCTTCGGATATTGCACGTACTGTCAGGTTGTAACGTTATAAATATGGTAAGTATGATATGTATGTTTATGTGTATGAACGTAATAAAGTTAATAAAAGAAGGAAATGACGGTTGTATGGTTGTATGGTTACGAAAAGGGTACCGAGCCCTAATAATACTCGAGGTATGATGTATGGTTGTATGGTAACGAAGAGGGAATCGAACCCTACTAATATTCGAAAACATGGGACCAGACCCTTATAATATCTGTGATGTTAGGGACCAGACCCTTACAATATCTGTGAGGATAGGGACCAGACCCTCATAATATCTGTGATGTTAGGGACCAGACTCTTATAATATCTGTGATGTTAGGGACCAGACCCTTATAATATCTGTGAGGTTATAGGGCGAAAGGCTCTTTAAAACGTATGATTATGAATGTAAAGAAAGTATGTAAGTAAGAAAGAAAGTATGTAAGTAAGAACGAAGGTATGAGTACTTATGTGTGTATGAAAGAAAGTTATGAGGTTAAGTACGTATGTATGTAATAAGGTATTGTATGGTATTGTATGATTAACTAGAACTCACTCAGCGTAGCTGACTTTTAGTATGCACGCAGGTGAGTAGGATGAGACAGCTGGCTTGAGTGGAGGACACATGGCAGAAGACTAAAGCCTGGCATCTGAAGATCTGATATGTTTTATAAGTTATGTTTGATTTTGAAAGACAAGAGGAATGTTTTAAGACATGATTATGAATTGATATGTAATGTTTTATGAAAGTTTTATATTCCGCGTAAAGTTTTTAATTAACTCTGATATTTAGAACTGTGTTTATGAGTAAATCCAACTCGAAAGTAGGGTTACCGGTGACTGGGCCCTACAGAGTTGTTCGGAAAATCCGTATTTTTTTGTTTTGAATTGAAGTGGTGAAGAAATAGGTTTTTGTAGTAGAAGATTGAGAGTGTTTTGAGTTGGATTTGATTTTGAGTTGGATTGAAATGGTTGTTAATTTATATTGTTTAAATTTTATTTTTTTTAATTACCCAACCCCAACGGTCACCCCCTCCCCAACGTTCAAATTTGTTGGTATTCAACACGTGATGGCCATCACGGCCGGACCCCCATCACGCGTGATAGCATCACGAACCGGCGGCGGTGTTCGTGATGCCATCACGCGTGATGGCCGTGTATAACGGACCACCCCCATTCCCCTTATTTATTGCTTTTATTATTACTTTAGTTAGTGTTTAAGGAATCAAATAAGGGTTAAACTAAATGTACCCATCTCGCGGCGGTGTTCGTGATGCCGCGTGATGGCCGTGTATAACGGACCACCCCCATTCCCCTTATTTATTGCTTTTATTATTACTTTAGTTAGTGTTTAAGGAATCAAATAAGGGTTAAACTAAATGTACCCATCTCTTTTATTTGTCATGTCTCATCCTCTTAACTTTCAATTCATTTAACAATTTTAGTTCATATACTACTCCTCCCCCACCCCCCTTTCATATGCTAAAATATCAAATATCACATAGCATTAGATATTATATTCTCAATTCATAAAATTTGTCTAGTTTATTACATAAACACCCTATTTCTTATTATTTAATTAACAAACAATATAAAATTTGTATTAAGCAAACTATCTCTAAAAAAATTAAAACAATTATAGAAAAAAACTTACTTTTAAATAATATTTTTTAAATTTTAAATACAAAAAAACGTTTTTTTTTTGCTATTTTAAAAAAGTAAAAAGCATTTTAAAAAATATAAAGAAAAGAGTAAACAAAAAGATCTTAAATAATGTGTTTTAAAAATAAAAATAATAAAAGATAACACAATGACATAAATAAAACAACAAACGTTTGAATCGAACTAACGTATAACTTGAGAGAGATGTATACTTAGTAAAAATGAGAGGGAAGATGGTACATTTAGCAACACCCATGCAACAAATAAACATGGATGTTTAATTGGTTTGAATTTTTATGTCAAGCATCATATTAAACTCTTAAATAAATATTTTATAAAATATGGCGATTTTGCTGAAACAACATGCCGAAGAGGGTCAAAACACCGAAACAATATTTCATGGGTGGAGTTTGAACTCATTCAAATAATACTTCACAAGGTCGGTAACACCAGTGACGGATCCAGGATTTTTTTCCTATGGGTTCATCTTTTTCAGTGTTTAAATTTCACACAACCAAGTGTTAAATTTTTTGGGCTGGTCGGGCCTTGTCGGAGAATATTATATAATACGATATCATAATTAAACAATATGTTAATTTAAAAAATATGCAAGGTCATTAAAAATGAAACAAAAAAAATAAAATAAATGGGTTGTGGATGCGTAATGTGTGAATAGGTCTGGAAATAATCAGAAACGAGAACGCTATTTTTTTAGCTATTAAAAACCATATGGTTTACGAAAAAGAAATTTTTTTTTTTTACCAAAATGGGATTTAAAAAGACTTAGCTTGAGACATTTCAAGTAAAACCTAAACTAATAGCACATTGATTATTTTTCAAAAAGAAAAAAAAATTGTAATTAAAATGGGCTTTTGAGAGACTTGAACTTGAGACCTTTTAAAGGTTAAAAGATTGGAAAGGTTTTAAAGAAGTTTACCACCATATCATCTTTAACTTTTTAATATGAGTTCACTTTTAAAAATCTTATAAGTTCATTAATACTTTTTATATATACTTTTAACGTAAAATTTGAAAATCAGTGGATTCCCATGAACCCGAGGAAAAATCCGCCCCTGAGTAACACGCTGAGTGGACACGTGTGTCCCGTATGTTGTTTCCCCTAGTATGCGTTTAAGCTTCAAACATTAAGAGGTCAAATGCATTTCCAGCCCAGGTAAAAATTGATTTTCAAAATGTTCATTTTGGAGATTTTGTCTTATAAGTTGTAACACGATATATATTTTATTTTTCGTTATAAATTTTTTAGGATGTTCTTTTTATATGAACTTTTAATTTTTAAATTGTTGCTTATTAGGGTCGCCTCTGAGAATTCGTGTACCCCGGTCGAAAGAAAAAGTATGCCCCCTTTAGCACGCTAAATAATGTAAAAAAAAATTTAAACGACGGTTAAAGTTATAGCAATAAACATAACAATTAGCAAAATAATTGTATGAGAATGAGTTTATGACATACTGAATCAGCTAATAGCTAACCGAGTACTTGTGAAGCTCACATAGCATTTTTGATAGCAATTTGGTGAATCAACTAGTCGTAGTTTATGCTCTCTAATATTATGTTCTCGATAGCTATGATCACCAACCTGCTAAGTCTTTCTTGGGGCATTGTGGATCGTAAATAAGAATTTAGTAACTACAATTTAGAAAAAACTCATTTCTACAGATGCTACCGTGACTATTGGTGTTCGAAGTCGACGTTGTTGTTATCCCACCTATTCATTTCATTTTTTCTATTTATTTACCTTTTACTGATTAATAAAAGTAACAGACCTCTTTTAATTTTTAATGACCTATAAGTCTTTAGGTAATTTAAAAAAACTGGGTCTAAAAAGTGTGTGAGTATTATAAAAATAATGGGATTATAAGTGTTCCGTATTCTATATATATAACATCGGGAATTTTTAAATATTGTTATATCCCAATAAAAATTTGCCCAGGCTGGACGCCCATATTGCCCCGCCTTAGAGCAAGCCCTGTTGCTTATCACATCAAACATAAAATATATTTGTACTAATTAATTTTCTCATGAGTATACCATCGTATATGATAAACGGCTTTGTCCTATATGTCAACCAAGTTTACATATATTGATAATTGATCATGGTAACTTTATTTTTTGGTAAAATTTGTAGTTTTACCAACTAATATTAGATTATTTTCAACCGGTTTTCTCATATCACATGAACAGGATGTTCAAGTTGCAATGGGCACATACCCATCTTCATTCTGCATTCTTTTTTATAAGCAACCAAGACACCAGCACATATTGCCAACCCAAAAACCGCTACGCCCCAAAAGAAGATCGGTACGTTTGATGATTCTTCATTAATCTGTATAGAAAAATTATAAAAATACAAAATAAAAAAATAATATTTGACACAAAACTATGATCATTGAAATTCATGTTCTAAAGATGCCTTATACCTGGTATATTATTGGTGTTATGATCTTCGAAAATGATGTTAAAAAAAACCCAAAAACCGAATTTCTGGTTTTCTGTTTGTTTTGAGTCAAAATGACCAATGCAAACGTACCTATACAACCTGCAACAGTAGCCAGTAGGTGTCTTGGTAGAATCATCAGTTGAGTTTTTAGTTTGAAAAGTTAACTTTTCGGAGGGGTGGGTTAATAAAAAAATGATACTAAATTCTTCGTTTTGTTTATTAGGTTAATTTTTTAATTGTTAAAAAATGCGTGGGTTATAAATGGTGTTTGGGTTTAATTGTTTAGAATGACTACTTGCCATTGGGATTTAATGTTTTTTGAGTTTAGTTTAAATTGAGCTTATTTGCTTAATTGTATTATATTTGTTAATTAAATTTATAATAGGTTTATCTAATTACATGTGTATGATTTTAAAATTTTATATAAATATTTTCTTGATAGCCGGTGTCAAATTTTCATAAGTCAAGTGAAATTTTAAACCTTTAAAGTATTTTTGAAGAATTCTTGTGGTAAGCAATCCTGAAATCCCTTTGATAGCCTTAGAATCGTTACTACTTTATCGGGTGAAAGACTAATCTTATAAGTGACTAAGTGAGCGACTTAGAGCCGCATGGGACGTTATTGAAGAAATAAGTCCATGACAATATGGAATCAAAAAGCTAAGATGAAAACATAAGTAAAAAAAGTATATTCCTATATGATATTAATCAGGAAGATGACTATATGTTATTTTGAGAAGTTTTTACTTGCTGACTGTTTTAATTGAAAAAAAATATATATAGCACTAAACATAATCAATTTCTTCAAAGACACGTAAAGAATATCGAATAGAAATCTTACTTCAACCGGTTCATTGAAATTAACAGAAGAGTTTGCAACAAGAATATAGAAGTGTCCCATAACTCCGGTGTGGCTCTTTTCATTGTTGTAATTAGACTCCAAAGTTACATATTCACCTTTAGCTATCTTCACTGATCCCGGTTTAGGATAGCATGTGGACATTCCTACAATGTAACCAGCTTCATCTCCTGCACGCTTTCCTTGCCCGTATATAGGTTTCGACGCGCAAATGATCCGTCCATCCTGAATAAAATTAACAACTTTTTTTTTTTTGCTTCAGAATATATATTTTAGGTACTAAAAGATACAAATGCAGATTATAAAACTGAAATATTTACCTCACCATAAAGGGTAGAACCTATACCACCACTATGCTGGTGAGCAACTGCATAAATGACATCACCATCAATAGGGAGGATCACACTTGACCTCTTGGTGCTGGTAAAATCATTATAAGTAGCTACTCCGATGGAAGATTTTTCAATATCACACTCCATCTGTACGTCGGCGGTTTAATTTTCAAAGAAAATAACAAAACGCTTCAAAATTTAGTTTCAATGATACTGAATAATGCTAAGTTCTATGTCAAGAAATGATGACTATTTATTTACCAAGATAACAAAAAGTTGCTAATTTTTCAAGAAGAAATGTTAGGATTTTCATTGTCAAAATATATGTAAATGATATATACCAAATGCTTAAAATATGTAGTCATAAGCCTTTAAATTTCACAAGTTGATATGAAAAGATGTAAGCTACCTATCAATTTCACAAAAACTTCCAAATTTCATGAAAACCTAGGGTTTTTTTTTCTTCAAAATAAACTTCTAAAATCTCGATACTTAAGAGATAACTGTAGATTAATAAAAAAAAAATTAACATGAAAAACTGGATTTCAATAATCTCACTTTTTTGCAGTTGGCCAATAATAATTTCATCCGACAATATTCTTACCACTGGTCCACCTTTCATACTATTTTTTTCTTATTAGACATCTGTTAAAAAAACCGTAACTGTGTAAAGTTTCATCCGAATTTCAAGCAGATGTTTTAGGCCTTTTGATCGTAAGGAGAATAAGAGTCAATTGATGAAAAACATATCTCGAAACGGTGCTTCAATTTGGGTGCTTAAACTTCCAATTAACAAAAATCAAGCCGTTCGAAGCACTGTTTTACATAAATTGATTCGTATCCTCTTTCTGATCAAAAGCCCTAAAACTTTAGTTTGAAATTCAGATAAAACTCAATGAAATTATTTCGTTTTTCAACAGATGGTCCAACGAGAAAAAAATAACGTAAAAGGTAGAACTAGTGGCAAGAATATTTTTAAAAGATTTATTATCGGCCAACTACAAAAATATAAGATTTTATTAAAATCCAATTTTCCAACAAATATTTACCTCGCCATAAAGAGCAGAACCTATTTCACCATAAACCATACCATTGACGGTATTTGTAAAGTCTTTAGTAGCAACTCCGGAGGTAGCTTTTTCAATATCATACTCAATCTGTACGTTAACGGTAATTGTACATCAGCCAAGAATCCAAGATGATAAAAAGCTTCGAAATTTTACTAATAGGTGTTGTAAATCCGTAAGCTTTTTTTACAAGAGAAGGAAAATAATGGAGCATGCGGTATACGGGTTGGCGCAAGAGATGAAAAGTTGACTTAGTAAGATAAAGTAAAAGCTATTTTGATAATTGGATAAAGTCAAAGAGACTTTTCATATTACGTTTTGGTTTAGGCTATTTTCATGACTTTAACTTACAAGGCAACTGTGGATTCCTGTGTACTGCCAATTATCCGTGACATCTAATATAATGATTTGAACAGGAACTATGAAGTCACTCCAATCAACCCACTTAACAGTGTACTTCAAGTAAATGTTTCTTTCAACACTTTCAACCCCGTCTTTCACTTTGCATTGTGTTCCATTATAGCAACAACTTATTCCTCCCACATAATTCGGTTTCAAAGGCTCGCCATATTCGTCTTCCGTCACGTTAAACAAGTCACATCTGCATCCCCAAACACAATAACATAATATATACTCAAACACTCGTATGCTACATTTTATAAACGGCAAAAAATATTATTAAAATGAAACAGACCAGTAATAAACTAGACAGGACAAGACTTAATTACAAACTGTACCTGCACTCGGTACATCCCTTTGCATCTACTGCGCCCCGAGTGTCAATTGCATGGATATCAAACATCCATTTTTCTTCATATCCTGCAGGCACTTTAAGTGGATTACCAACTTCTATTCCATAAGGATCAGGAACATGTGTGGACGTTTTTCGTGTTTCGGATCCTAATCCAAAAAACTGGGGAAGATGATCGCATATTCCCGCATTCCCAGCTGTAATAAAATCTGATTGTTTTTCGTAGTATCTTAGTGCAATCCAATGGTGTAGATAAGTCTCTTGAAGAGAAACCGGGCTACCAGCTTCATCAACAACTTCAGCATTGAAACTTTTTAGCGCGATATGACCTTTCGGGAACTCCATATCGTAATAAAATTTCTTCGAAACCGAACCCGGGAGTTGGGTGATTTTAGGTGATAAATACACCATGGATTTTAGCCCATCTTCTAGTGTGACACAATTCGGAACACATATTACCAATAAAGCTATAGTTAACGAGAAAGCAAGAGTTTGAGTACAAAGTGATATCATCATACAAGATTAAAGTGAGTATCAATTGGTGAGGAGGTTTGATTTTATTATGTCCACTGAAGTCTGAAGAGCAACCTAATTTCAATCTTTGAAAATGACCGAAATGTCCTTTTGGTCGGTCACAATAAACAATTTGTCCATTTGAACGGGGTTTACCCAACTTGTTCACCCAAAATCCAGTCGACCCGCCTACTTAATAATCATCATCTGAGTAGTTTTTTAAACCAACTATTGTTGGACGTAATTTCGGACTCCAAGTCATAAGTTGGTGAACTTGAGGGACCAATACTGATAAGCCGGTCATGGTATTGGTTGGTAAGTTATAATTGTAATGAAATTATAAACCAAGTTATGGTTAGACCTTATAGAATATGTGAGATGTAACCGAGTTATAGTTCATCTAGAGACACACACAAGATGTTACCAAGTTAGGGTTCATCTTCAAGTCCCGGATCGATAATCAAACACGAAGTAAATGAATATTAGTCCCCCAAGTTCACCGACTTGTGACTTGGAGTCCGAAATTACTTCCAACACATCTAAATGCAACCAAGTTAAGGTTCATCAAGAGTCAAACCGAATTATGGTTTGAGAGTTTGTAACCAGTTTTTGAGTTATATTTTCTGATTAACATAAGCGAGAGTTATAAGTCGTTTAATTCGTGTTTGATTTATCGATCGGAACTTGAACCATGTCATGCCACATGCCAATATCCCATTGAGACATCCATATTTTTGGAGAAAACCGCTAAACTGACGAGATTTTTTAAGTGTCTCGACGGGATTTTTAGGTGTTTTGATGAGTTTCTCTTTTGTCATCCGACTAGATTTTTGTAGCTTCCGACGATATTTTTTTTGTCTTCCGACAAGATTTATCTGAGCTTCTGACGGATTTATTTTTGGCTTTTGCAAGAAATTTTTTGACTTCCACCTAGATTCTTTTGCCGCGTGTCAGAATCTTGTTGGTTATTACTCTCATCGGGTGATGAATGTTACATAGGCGGGCTAACAGGATTTGAGGCTGGATTACTAGAATAACTTCATATAAACATTTTTGTTTACTTTTACTATTAAAATGTTGTTAGCCTCGTTGTGAATATGATACCCCCATCAACATAAAAAAAAATTGGACCTTTTGTCATTTTCGTTTTTAATTTACTAAAGTAGTCAAATCTCAACGACCTATAGATTTCATAAATGGCATTGAGGGCGGCTTTTGTGTATAAAAAGTTAGGAATCAAATGCAATATAGCAATTTAATTAGTTGAAGATCTGGTGTACTTGTTTCTGATTTAGAGAGTGACGTGAGATAATCTTGGTAGTCGAAATCTCAACTTTATTAAGTTTTCATAGCTCGCATTGAAGGTGGAAGCTGATAAGGGCGCTCAGGTGAATAAGAAGAAGTTTCTTTAATAGTACACTTAGCGTTTCTTTTTCCAAAAGTCACAATATAGCTTTTTAGGATTATTAAATTATAACAATATTTATTGTTACTTCGGAAAGTTCTTCTCTTGTTCTTGTTATGCTATTCCCTACAATTTAACTTTTATATCAACAAAATTGTTTCTGTAGTTAAGGGAGGGAGGTCGGGCCGTAAATGAATCAAACAAATACGGACAAGGCATTGTTCATGTTCGTTTGTTAAGGATATAATGTGTTTGTAGGTTCCGAAACCGAATCCGACAACGAACGGCTTTGTTCTTGATAAGTGCTCGAAATGGGTGCGGTATAAACAAACGATCGAACATAAAATGTAAAGATATGATAAAGGGTAAACGATCTCGTAACTGGTACAAAAGATTCATAATATTAAAACGAACCGATCCCACCCAATGTGAGCTCCCTTGGGTGATTGTTTACACACAAGAAAACACACACTAATAAGTGACATACAAGTCCTATTTATAGCAAAAGTAGAAGCATTTTCCCTGTTGAAGTCAAACACGTGCCCGAAGCCCTCGTTTCGTGTCCGGACTTCTCGCCGACATTAATTATTTTCTTGACCGTGAATAAATAATGGGTTTCGTAATTTGATATCGCAAGTCACAAATATTGGCCTTACAATCACCTCCTTGACTTGTGATCTCAAAACATCATCGAACCGTGTCTCGCATTTTCGCAAATCATCCAGATAACCGAAGCTTCTTCAATCACCCCCTCAAGGTATGATCCACCTAATTCATTCATGAAGACGTTCTCGCTACTCTATCCATCTCGGATCTTAAGCAATATAGGTTCATAAGAGCTTGACGAAACACCGGGGACAACGATCGAATGACAAAGCTTATTATTTCCGTGAATGAAATTATTTTAGTACTCACCCCTAATAGATAAGTGCCAGATACTCATATCCCACATTTTCAGGTTGAGAGCTTAAACAATTTAATTCCCTATTAAATCCAACTAGTTTAAAAATTATCACCTTAATAAATAAGCATCTCATATGCTTGTAGCCCACGTTTTCAGGATTCAATTCTCGAACGCCTTGAAAATAACATATAAACAATATGCTTTGAGCACGGTCCAATAATGACTGAAAACCCGATCGAATTTGACTTTCTTCAGCTTTGGTCAACCCGAACAAATAATTATTTCTTGGCCAAACAATATTTCACTTAACTGATCAACAAATGAGTCCACACAGGCATTGTATTTGGCCCAATAGAAGATCCACCAACCTAAATAAGTTGAACGAAACCAGCAATTAATTTAACAACAAAAGTTTTTAGCCCATACCAATTTTTTAATGACATCCCAATTCAAAAGACATGGCCCAACAATAATAGCAGACATTCAGAAAAGATCCCACAAGGCTCCCACTTGTTGTAACTTCCAAAGATGAATGGCCCACTAAGAGCATTCTCATCCAACCCCTTATATTATGTGAGGGGTGTTTTTATAATTTAGAGAGTAATTCAGGGTGTTAGAGCATTCTCATTCCATCCATTAAAACACCCCCTATCTTTAAATTTTAAAAAAATATTTCAATTCCTCACTTCATCCAATCCCCTATTCATATACCCTATCTCTAATTTATAAAAATATGCTACAGTAACTCTTTATTTATAAAAAGCTACTGTATCCCTCCCTATCTCAACTCCTGGACTTTCACCCGCCAATTTCATCATCTCCCGCCCATCTTCCTTTCCCTCTTACTCTGAAGTAGGTTAATCTACTTTCTCCTTTTTTTGCTTCTTTCCCTATGAAACAAATCGGTGGCAAAACCTAAATCAAAGAAATCTTTGTTCATCGACAAAAGCTACAGCAGGTACTCTCTCCATCTCTCAGTTTCAATATGTTTATTGTAGGATTAAAACTATTAGTATGATTTGGAGGTGTTCTTACAAATATGCCGGCATGATAAGAGATGTTAATTAGGGTTTGTAGATGTTCTGGTTCCATGTTCTTGGATAGTAATTTGGGT
The DNA here is from genome assembly GCF_021521415.1 of Bidens hawaiensis. Lineage (NCBI taxonomy): Eukaryota > Viridiplantae > Streptophyta > Magnoliopsida > Asterales > Asteraceae > Bidens > Bidens hawaiensis. Next base: position 2,858,507 of record NW_027491059.1, on the reverse strand, counting down.
TTATTGGTGTTTGTTGATGGATTGTAACTTGGTTCATGATTAGGGTTTAGGGTTTGTAGATGCTTAGAGTTGTATACAAAAAGCGATTTTAGTTTTGATCATTTTATTTGTTTTTATGTTGAAGTTGATAATTTGAAGGTTTGAATTTGTTACTATATGAGTTGGGATTGGTAACCAGTACTAGGTGGGACCATGTCAATGATCCAACAACTTGAATATCATCCATTAATTGTTTGATGATTACATTGTAACCAAACATTTCGATTCGATTTTTAACTTTATGAATGATCCCCTGCTTTCTTCAACCTCTGTTTCAGCAGAGATGAATGGTTAATTGGTTGACCAATCAATGAATGGTTAATTGGTTAACTGGAAATCACTTCCAGTTATGAAGGTGTGGAAGGGTAGTTTGGGAATTTATTAACAAATTAAGTTCCTTGCTTGCTTGATGGATAAAGATTTTGGGTTTGATGATATGTTTTGTTGGTGATTTTGAGGGATGGCATTTTTTTAAAATAAAGTACTGTGAACTTTTTTTTAAAAAAAAGGTTTGGTTTACTTTTTATGGGCTGCTGAGTGCTGAAATGCCAAATTTGGCTTTCTGATCTAATGCAAATCTACTGATTTGCCCTCACGGAACATACATAATTGTCTACTATTTGAGCTTGTAGTAATTTGGTATTTATAATAGATAAGAGAACACATTCATTTATTGTTTTATGTTATGTGTTTGGATTGATATGAGAGTAAAAAAAAGCAAGGTTGATAAAACTCGTATATATTTTGACAGGTTGAGTTAATTGCATATTTGATCACATGCGTCGTACATTCTTTCGCAAATTGTTAACATACATATCTTCTGAAGATGATAGTGATGTTGATCTTAACGAAGATGGAAAAGGACAATGTATTCGCAAGCGTCGTAGGTTTATTCGGCGTAATCATATTCAGGGACATCAGCGTCTATATCGTGATTATTTTGCAGAAAATCCCATATATCCTGCAGATCTATTTCGACGAAGATTTCGTATGCGTCGTCCTTTATTTCTCCGTATTCTAAATGAGGTAGTGACTCACGAGCCATACTTTGTCCAAAGAAGAGATAATGTCGGAAGACTCGGTTTATCTTCTATGCAAAAGATAACTGCAGCACTTAGAATAATGGCATATGGGGTTACCGCAGATTTTATGGACGAATACATAAGTATTGGTGAGAGCACCGCGATGGAGAGCTTCAAAAAATTCTGTGAGACGATAGTAAATATCTTTTCAACTGAATATCTACGTTCACCAAACACCAATGATATTACTCGATTGCTTGCTGTTGCGGATCAACGAGGATTCCCTGGAATGCTCGGAAGCATCGACTGCATGCATTGGAAGTGGAAAAATTGTCCGACGGCTTGGAAAGGTATGTACTTTGGCCACATTCGTTAACCTACTATTATTTTAGAGGCGGTTGCCTCATATGATCTCTGGATATGGCATGCATTTTTTGGCATGCCCGGTTCACATAACGACATTAACGTGCTAGAGAGGTCTTTCATTTTCACGGAACTTACGCAAGGGCGTGCTCCTCCAGTCAATTACACAGTTAATGGCAACGACTATACTATGGGGTATTACCTTGCAGATGGCATTTATCCTAAGTGGCAAACTTTTGTAAAGACGATTCCAGCACCAAGAGGGAACAAGCACAAACATTTCGCAAAAGCACAAGAATCTGTAAGAAAAGATGTCGAGCGAGCGTTTGGAGTACTTCAACAACGATTTGCAATCATTCGAGGACCTTCACGAATGTTCAAAGTGAGTGTGCTAACAAATATAATGAAAGCATGTGTTATTCTTCATAATATGATCATTGAAGATGAACGTGATGATGGTGACGATCTTAATATGGAGTATGATCAACTTGATGATGATCTCCCTGAATTGTCGCGCACTCATACATGTGAGTTTATGGACTTCATTGAACGTCATCTTCGTATTAGAGATAACTCGGATCATCATCAACTTCAAGAAGATCTAGTTGAACATCAACGGCTACTCTATTCTCAACAATAAACGATATCGCGTTATATTTTATTATTTCGTGAACGTTATTGGTTTGAGTTAGAAGCATGCTATGTGATGATCATTAGAATTATTTATGTAAGAACATAACTTATTAGCTCAACTTTTGTTTTAATTTGCATCTATTTGGGTCATTTGCTTGTAATGTGTTAGGAGTGTGCAACGGATACGACCCGGCCCGACCAACAATTTATTGCTTTTGTTAATCTTTTTGTTTAACTGATTAATGCTTTTGTAATGCTTCTCTAGATGTTCAATAGTCAAACTTGTTTTTCCTTTTTTTTATCGTTAAAACATAGTCAGTTGCTATTTTCACTTGTATATAACTTCCATATTTTTTTATCAGTCATATAGTGTATAAATGGAAATTTAGACTACTATAAATTATAAATAGATAGCTTATATCATTTTAAACCCATATATTGATTATAATGTTTGGTTAAGAATACTTCACGAGTTTGAGCCGAGCTTTGGTTCGTTTAATGTTTAATTCGATTTTTCTAAATATTTAGAAACTTTTTAAAAGAAGAATATAATATGACAAAATAGCAAGTAGTTAATATTGTAAGTGAGTAGAAAGAGAAAAATTAATAAAAAAATAATATAGAGATAGATTTAGAGGATAGGATGTAAGGTGTTTTCTAAAATGAAAGGTAAATTTTAAAAAGTAGTGATTTTTTGTTAAATTATAGGGATAAAGATGATGGAGGGGATAAGAATGCTCTTATGAGTTAGTTTTTATATTTTAGAAAAAATAATGATTTTTCTATATATTTGAAAAGTTACTGTTCATCCCCTATAATTTTTTAATATATATTGAAAGTGATTGTGAGTGAAGGAAAGAAAAAATGTAATGATAAAATGTATGAAAAGTATTATTTAAAATAAAGTAAATTTTAGTGTAATTTTTGGTTTGGAGATAGGGGGTGGGATGAGAATGCTCTAACATCCACAAAATGATGATAAACAAAATTGATTCAAAAACCCTAGCACCATAACCAGCCGCCAGCATGATGGTTTGCATCTAGGCAAATCAGAACTCATTTATCAACCATAACACCACCATTTAAACCAGTAAATTTCAGCAATCTTCAAAGGAAAAACCCGTGTATGAACAACAAAGAATATCCATGCTCTCCCATTGATGTGCTTGAAGTAGTCTAATAATTACTAACTAAACTACGTTAATCTAGACACCAAGTAATAAATTCTAGACTTTTAAACTTAACAAAACTACTAACCAGCAAGTGAACCGGTCGACTCTAGTACAACTAAGTAAGTCCGGATATCGAACCCATGGGACTCTTTTAATTACGTTAACTAGCTAAATTAGACTCAGCTACAAACACGACTATTTACTTATTATTATTTCTTAAAAGGGGGGTTTACTAAAAACTAAAATTAAACTAATTAATAAAACTAAAGACTTAAAAACGACTTAACCCTAGACTTAATTCAGATGATGACGAGATAATTACCTAGGCTAGAATCCCCTAAATTTCAGTTGTTACTTAATCGGGAAAATATTTAGTTATGGACTGAGATCGTAAAATAAACACCTAAGAGAAAACCCGAACATGACCGCTGACCCTTCTCAAGAGACACCTATGGGTTTCTAATAAGTTTTAACGCACACCAGTATTAAAAATCAAGTTTCCTTATGGTCACCTAATTATTTATGATTTAGTTCCTTTATACGAAATCCTACCTTACAGCGCGGAAATCAAAGGTAGCTTAAAATATTTAATTGATTTAATAGACAATAATTAAATAATCAAACCTAGATGGACTCCTTACGAAGAACTAAATCTAGCAAGATTAAATAATAAAGACCCATTAATAACCTAGCACTTTACAGATTTAGGTTAGCAGTATACTTAAGTTTATTTCATTAATAATTATTATTCCTATGATCTTATTGCAAATCAATCATAAAATAATGAAGAACACAAAGTAATTGACCTAATAGTAATCTATCATAATGACAAACAATAATCAAGGCAACTATGGAATAATAACAATTAATCAAACAATCCTAAATATCCATACGCATCAATTTAATATAAGTAAACCTTTTACTAAATCATAAAACCATAACGATAAATAAGTCCCAAATCAAAACACAACGTCAAAATAGGTTCATCATAAGCCTAGGCAGTCTATAATGTTTAGCCTGGCATAATAAAATCCAACATAATAATAATAAACGAAATCATGGTGGAAAATAAAAGAAACGAAAGATTAAAGGCGATAAAACCCGGGGCCTTCGTTCTTGATCAATATGCTCGCCACCGTATGATTCCAAGCCTCCAAAACCTCCAAAAGATCACTTCTAGAGCTCCCAATTTCGTCCTGGCCGGCTAGGGTATTCAGGTTATGTTTAAGGTTGAGTTTAGGGGTCTTTAAATAGAAAAATATCAAGCTCAAAGCCCAAAATACGTAGAATCTTCTGGAAAGTGCTCCCACAGGGCCGCGTGGTGGGAATTGGACTCCCCACCGCGCAGCGCTCCGCAAAATAAGGGGGGCCGGTCTAGGCCGGTCCGGTTCACTCCTGGTTCTGTCCGGTTTGTTTCCTGATGGTCCGATTCACCGGGTTAGCTCATTTTTGCTAGTTTTTCGCCCTCTTTAACCACGAACAAGTCCCGGGACCTACATTTATTCAAATAAGTTAGTAGTATACAAATCCTAACAAAAACCAAAGATAAACTAATAAATAAAATGTACAAGGGATTTATATATATTTTGCCTTATATCACCCATCTTGCACACCAGAGTCTACCGGCTACCCACTGCCGAACAACCATGCTCCGACCACTTGCTCTTTAACGTCACCACCGTCATCTTCTTAAACCACTATTAACATCTATTCATCATATACCATCAACCCTAGCCGTCACACATTTGTTGCCCCCTCCGAAAGACTGACCTTATTTGCTCATCTTCTTGGTTCACCGGATGTGACATTCGTTAATTTTTCGATTCGTATTTGTATTTGTAAACCCGACCCGTTGGGTCGTTTGGTTATTTTGTCATGATTATTAGTAAAGAAATCCCAACATTTATGTTCAAACGTTCGTTCATTTATTTCTACGTTCCATTACTTATGAAATCTCGAGGCTAATCGATAACTCGCTTAAACGCGTAAATAATGCAAAACCGAAAACTATATAATCTAATTATAAAGTTTATGGTTAAAAGTGTAAACCTTTAATACTTTTATTAACTTAAAAGAGATGTAATTTCCATTAAAAAGGTTTATTAAACTCTAGGGTGCAAAATGTAACTTTTAAATTTAATTATATTATTATAATAAAACCCATACCCAGCCCTCACCCCCCCTCCTTCACGGTTTTCCGGCCAAAACTCCGGCCGCCAGAATCGGTGCCGGAGGTAGCCCAAATCTTCTTTTGCACGCGTTTTAATGCCGAGTGAATATACCAAAATGATTCTCCGTCAATATTAAGCAACAACCAACTATTTAATTGCGATATAACATCCTTAAACGCATTAATCAAACCCGCGATTTACGCCGGAAAATCCGGAACCCAAATCAAACGAATTAATGCATAGACGCTACACCCCGTAGTATAAATAGATGCCTAAGCTCATAAACAACTCGTTCACTTCTCTTAATCCCCTCTAATACACTGATTTTCTGTAATTGGGAGCTTCTTTATTAATTTTTCTGGCAACTGGGTTTCGACCAAATCAACATCATTTACTCTGTTAGTTTTGATCCAACAAACAAAACCCCTAAACTAATTTTAACAATCAATGAACAGAAACTGAGAATTGAATTTTTAGGGTTTATGTTCTTGAAATGGAGAAGACGAACCCACTGTTTTGTTTATAAATAATGATTTTCATATGAAACTGATAATGTATGATAGCTCAACTGGTTAGTCTATGGTGTTTGTAACCAAGAGACTCGGGTTTGAAACCCCACGCGTCCTCTCATAATTTTTTTGTTAACCTGTTTATATTATTATTATTATCAATTAAAACCATTAAAACCGGTTAATATATATATGTATTCAAAACTGTATTCCAAACGAATATGAAGCTTAGAGCAACTGGCTGCACACTGACCTTATAACATCGAGACCTGAGTTCGAAACCCGGGTTAGACACCCTCTTTTATATATTTTTTTAATTCAGCTTATTAATAATTACTAAATCATTTTAATCATTTAAAAATCAAAATAAAATTATACAAACCTTTTAAAATTAAATAAAAATTATGTAAATTAACTATAAAATATATCTCACCATTTTACATGTAAAAATCAAGTTTCTCGTTTTCGAAAGTTGTTATTAAAAAAATCGCTTAGTAAACGTAACGTAAACTTTAATTTCCTAAACATCGCCTCATTAAAACAATAACTTTATTTTCAACTTATAATCAGTGGTTCAAGCTTTTTGAACATATAAACTTCGTTTTCTCACCGTTAAAATACTTAAATCATATTAATAACCGGTTTTTTCCGTTAAGACTTAAATAATAAAAAAATAATCAAATATATAAAATAATGCAAAATAACATGCAATATCCAATAAAAATACAATTCCGTAAGGTTATCGATTGAGTCTTGTTTTTATCTATTTTAGTTGGTATTGATCACACGCTTCGGCTTTCGTGACGTATTCGGTTGTTGCATTCTTCAACGCTTACAAGCCTCTTTTATTGCCTTATTCATAAGGTGAGTTTTTCACCACCCCTTTTTAATATTTTATTGTTTTGGGGTAGCATATGTATCCATATAAAAATTCAAGTATTGATTTATTCTATTACAAAACTACAATTCGTATATGGACTTGTGTGTTATTTGTATTACTTGCACGATTGGGAAGCCTCATTAAGTATGATCATACGCCCCCTTTTGCACTCCGGTCCATTTGTATCGAGTGGAAAAGGGTCTCATTATCCTAGTACGTTGGTTGTTTACCAATTGGAAAGGACCTTACTTTCGCGATTACCCAAGTACGTTGGTTGTTACCAACTGGAAAGGACTTACTTGCTCGTTTATCACTTGTCCATGAGTTGTACGGTTTTTATGTATGTATTTAAAACTGTGGAAACTCACCGGCTATTTATAGCTGACTTTATTTTATACATATGTTACAGGTACGTTGATTAGAGGATGAAGTATGAAGATACCTAAATTGCTTAGGATATTTTATAAATGAATTATTGTTTATCTTTGATTTAAACTTGTATTGTTGACTTGTTGAACTTGTGTACTTGGCAATTTAATGAACTGATGTTATTATGGTCACTTAATAGTGCCACGTGTGTTTGAGCAATCTGTACGTCACACTCGGACGTTTCCGCTTAAGCCAAGGTGTTACAGATTGGTATCAGAGCCGTGGCTATAAGATAGGGCATTAGACGTAGTGCTCTAGTTTAGCTATAGCTTAATTGTTTAAATTGTGTAGGTTGCATGATTAGAAAATTATGTGGGCCTTTATTTGATTGTTTGAACGCACTTACTATTATTGCTATATTGCTTAATTCGTTTACGCCTCATGTACACAAAAGCACACACAAGTCCAAAGCTTAGGCCTAAAAATCAAAATTTTCAAAGGATATACAAACAAGTTTCGTTTGGTTGTTCCGATAATTCTTCTGCATAAAGATGATTCGTCATGGCGGGTATGTTGTAACCGGAAGGGGGACGTGCTTGTTTCCCGAACTCTTGACTCCAAGGTTCATGAAACCTAAGGATAAGCAATGCACATATATCCAATCAGACGCTGGACCCGGTTGCTTACCTGGAGAGTTCGGGAAAGGAATGAAACTTATTAGGCCAAAATGTACCACCCAAACGCCATACGAGTCACCACTTTATGTTTCAACCGTAATCATGTCCTCTTTGTGATAAGGATATTGTTGCATCCCTTAGGATGTCACATAAGTCATGGTGGTTCATGCAACGTGTGACTCAGACCCTCTATGTTTTACAATGTGTTTTAACCGAAAGTCTGTCAAGTCGTTGTGATACACGAATACCCAGCTTTTGGTTCGATTTATATTCAAAATTTCGATTTTGTGTTGGAACATAAGAGTCCATGGTGGTTCATGAAAACTCTAAGTTCCTCACAACACTTATTATATTAATGGTTTTTATATTTTTACAAACTTTACAAAAAGATTTATTTTCTTTATATATATATCATGCACTATTCCGAGTCTCACGATTTTCGTTACCCTTGTTCGCAGAATGGCTTCCCGTAACCTTAAGCGCCGATCATCTGGAGCCTCTAGCCGCAAGATAACTTCTCAGATTACCAAGCACCTGACAGTGGTCCTCCCTAATATCATGACTCAGATGCACCAGAACATCATGGCTAACGTTAACCCTCCTCCTCCTCCCCCGCCTTCAGATCCCGTTGTAACCTACAAGAACTTTACTGATGCCAAACCTACCAAGTTTAATGGAACTCAAGGTGCCACTGCCCTACTTCAGTGGTACAAAAAGATGGAAATAGTGTTTTACCAAATTGAATGTCCTGATGATAAGCGAACCCGATTCGCTACAGGTATGTTAGAGGAAGGCGCACTTACATGGTGGGTCACGGAAAAGACGAACCGCGGTACTGAAGCTGCCATGGCCTTGCCATGGAACAAATTGAAGGATCTCATGACCCAACAGTTTTGCCCTCCAAATGAGCTTATGAATTTGGAGGCTGAGTTTTGGAACCTTAAGCAAGAGGGTGGTGAGCACTCCGCTTACACCTCTCGTTTCAACGAACTTACTATGTTGGTGCCGCATCTTGTTACTCCTACCTCGCGTGCCATCGAGAAGTACATTAGGGGACTACCAAGGCAAATTTCAAGATAGTGTTTTCAGTAGTTTGCCTAAAGAACTTGGCGACGCAATCAACCTAGCCGCAACCTTAACCGATAACCATGTCAAAGCCAGGACTTTGACATTGAAATCATCCAAGAAACCGGCCGATCAACCTGCTGCTGAACCCAAACCCTCATACTCCTCCCAAAACCGCAACAAGAAGCGCAAGAACTATGCGCTAACCCAACAACCTCAAACCCAAGCCAATCCCGCACCACCTCTCAAGAAACCATATAGCGGGCCTCACCCGTTTTGTAGCACCTACCAACATCACCATCCCGCCTATGCCTCTTTCCGACAATGCACCCGTTGCAACCGTTACGGGCATCTTAGCCCCACTTGTCGTGAAACCACCATAGTGGCTCCCCTGCGGGCTGCTCAACCGAATCCCCGACCCGTACCATATGCTCAACCCATCAACCAAACTAGAGATTGCTATAATTGTGGCGACCAGGCCACTTCCGCAACGCGTGTCCACGACTCGCAAACGTGAACACACTTCGGCCGGCTCCCGCTCCGCAATTCCAGCTCCAAGCTTACCAAACCTACCAAGCGATTCAGCCACAAGTTCCTTAATTGTTGGCTAATCAAACTCCACCACCGCTGGCTATTCAAGCACCTGCACCTCAAGAGGGTCAAGTCGCTCAGGTCGTTCAAGCTCCTAAAGATAACCGTGGGCGTGCTTTCATGATGAATGCCCACCAAGCGCAACAAAACGACGATGTGGTGAACGGTACGTTTCTTGTAGATGACCACTTTGCAACCATTTTATTTGATACCGGTGCCGATATGAATTTTGTGTCTTTTAAATTTGAGTCCTTGCTTGCTAAACCTCGGTCTAAACTTAAGAGCTCGTACACTGTTGAAGTAGCGAATGGTAAATCCGTGACAGTCGATTCCGTTATTCGAAGTTGCAAGATGAATCTTAATGGCCACACGTTCTCAATCGACCTCATCCTGATGCAATGGGGAAGTTTTGACATCATAGTAGGCATGGATTGGTTGTCCTCTCACCGTGCTGAAATCGTTTGCTTCGAGAAGATTATTCTTATTCCGATTACCGATGGTTAAACTCTGCGTGTTATTGGTTAAAAGCCCTCTCCTTCGAGCCTTAACCTCATAACTTGCTTTCAAGCCCAAACTTATTTGCGCAAGAAATGTGTAGCATTTGTGGCTCACGTCGTTGAAAAGAAGGAGCAAAAGATTGAAGACATTTCGATTGTTCGTGAGTATCTCGAAGTGTTTCCCGATGACGTTTCTGGTCTTCCTCCCGTTCGAGAAGTTGAATTCCGCATTGATCTCGTGCCTGGTGCAACTCTGATTGCGAAGGCTCCTTACCGTCTTGCACTATCCGAGATGCAAGAATTGTCCACCCAACTCCAAGAACTTTCGGAAAAAGGGTTCATTCGCCTGGTTCATCTCCTTGGGGCGCACCCGTTTTGTTCGTCAAGAAGAAAGATGGTTCCTTCCGTATGTGTATCGACTACCGCGAACTCAACAAGCTTACGGTCAAGAATCGTTACCCATTGCCTCGCATCGACGATTTCTTCGATCAACTTCAAGGAGCTTCTTGCTTCTCCAAGATTGATCTTCGTTTGGGTTATCTTCAACTATGCGTGCATGAAGATGATGTACCCAAGACCGCCTTTCGAACGCGATATGGACATTACGAGTTTCGGGTTATGCCCTTTGGGTTAACCAATGCACCCGCGGTATTTATGGACCTCATGAACCGCGTATGCAAGCCATACTTGGATAAATTCGTGATTGTCTTTATGGATGATATCCTCATATATTCTAAGTCCAAAACCGAGCATACAAAGCACCTTCATTTCATCCTTGATCTCTTGAGGAAGGAACAACTTTATGCGAAGTTCTCAAAGTGTGAATTCTGGTTGAGCGAAATTCCGTTCTTGGGGCACATGGTAAACGAAAAGGGTATTCACGTTGACCCCGCCAAAGTCGAAGCCATCAAGAATTGGAAGACTCCAACCTCTCCTACCGAAGTTCGTTCGTTTCTTGGTCTCGCGGGTTATTATCGTCGCTTCATCCTCAATTTTTCCAAGATCGCTTTGCCCCTAACCGCTTTGACTCACAAGGATAAGCCTTTCGTGTGGGGACCAAAGCAAGATGAAGCATTCCAAACTCTCAAACGTATGCTTTGTGATGCGCTGATCCTTGCTCTCCCCGAGGACAACGAGGACTTTGTTGTCTATTGCGATGCTTCTAACCAAGGCCTCAGTTGTGTCATTATGCAAAGAGGCAAAGTCATCGCCTACGCTTCACGACAACTCAAAGTTCATGAAAGGAATTACACGATGCATGATCTAGAGCTCGGTGCTGTTGTTTTTGTGTTAAAAATTTGGACACATTACTTTTATGGCACAAAATATGTGGTATTCACCCACCATAAGAGTCTTCAACACATCTTCGACCAAAAGGATTTGAACATGCGGCAAAGTCGATGGGCCAAATTACTTAGTGATTACGACTACGAAATTCGCTACCACCCCGGTAAAGCGAATGTTGTAGCCGACGCCCTTAGTCGGAAGACTCATGTGAAATCTATCTTGCTTCATAGTGTCACCGTTCAAACCGATCTCCAACTCCGAATGTTTGAAGCCCAACATGTCTCGGTCACCGAGGGTAATATGCACGACGAAATGTCCTGTGGCGCTGAGCTTCACCTCGAAACTAAGCGTGATGGTTTGTTGTATTACCTTAATCGTTTGTGGGTTCCCAATCGTGATGATCTTCGTACTTTTATCATGGACGAAGCTCATAAGTCACGATATTCTATTCATCCCGGTGCGGATAAGATGTATTTCGACTTACGTTCCGCGTTTTTGGTGGCCTGGTATGAAGAAAGACATTGCATTGTACGTCGCGAAGTGCCTTACTTGCGCTAAAGTTAAGGCCGATCATCAGCGACCATCTGGTTTACTCGTGTAACCGCATATCCCGATTTGGAAATGGGAAGATGTGACCATGGATTTCGTATTCAAACTCCTAACCACTCGAAGCCGCCACGATGGAATTTGGGTTATTGTTGACTGTTTGACTAAGTCCGCGCACTTTATTCCAATCAATGAAAAGTTCTCGATTGATCAGCTCGCTCAAATCTATGTTCAACGTATCGTGTGTCGTCATGGTGTACCCTTGCGTATTATTTCCGACCGTGATAGTCGTTTTACTTCTCACTTTTGGTCATCTTTGCAAACCGTGTTGGGAACTCGTTTGGACCTTAGAACCGCCTATCACCCTCAAACCGATGGGCAATCTGAGCGAACGATTCAAACGCTTGAGGATATGCTTAGGTCTTGTGTTTTGGATTTTGGTGGAAACTGGGATTCTCATCTTCATTTGATTGAGTTCTCCTACAATAACAGTTTCATACGAGCATCGGTATGGCTCCATTCGAAGCACTCTATGGCCGTAAATGTCGTTCTCCGATTTGTTGGAATGAGATTGGTGAAACCCAAATCACCGGTCCCGAACTTGTCCAAAAGAACACCGATCGAATTGCGCAAATTCGATAAAATCTATTAGCCGCTCGTAGTTGTCAAAAGAGCTACGCGGATAATCATCGACGACCTCTCAAGTTCAATGTTGGTGATCATGTTCTTCTCAAGGTATCTCCTTGGAAGGGTGTTGTTCGTTTCGGTAAGAAAGGAAAACTATCTCCTCGATATGTTGGACCTTTTAAAATTCTCGATCGTGTTGGTAGCATGGCCTATACTCTTGAACTCCCACAAGAACTCGCGAATATTCATCCGACGTTTCATGTGTCGAACCTTAAGAAATGTTTAGCCGAGGAAAATCTCCACATACCACTTGACGAAGTGCGCATCGATGAATCTATGCACTTTGTTGAGAAGCCGGGGGAAATCATGGACTGCATGGATAAAGAGACCAAACGTAGCCGTATACCTTTGGTAAAAGTTCGTTGGGAATCTAAATGAGGCGCTGAATTTACTTGGGAATGGGAAGACCAAATGCGAACTAAGTGTCCTCATTTGTTTGATACGGATTCTTTAACCTAATTTCGGGACAAAATTTTCAAAAGTAGGGAATGTTGTGACATTCGTCAATTTTTCGATTCGTATTTGTATTTGTAAACCCGACCCGTTGGGTCGTTTGGTTATTTTGTCATGACTATTAATAAAGAAATCCCAACATTTATGTTCAAACGTTCGTTCATTTATTTCTACGTTCCATTACTTATGAAATCTCGAGGCTAATCGATAACTCGCTTAAACGCGTAAATAATGCAAAACCGAAAACTATATAATCTAATTATAAAGTTTATGGTTAAAAGTGTAAACCTTTAATACTTTTATTAACTTAAAAGAGATGTAATTTCCATTAAAAAGGTTTATTAAACTCTAGGGTGCAAAATGTAACTTTTAAATTTAATTATATTATTATAATAAAACCCATACCCAGCCCTCACCCCCCCTCCTTCACGGTTTTCCGGCCAAAACTCCGGCCGCCAGAATCGGTGCCGGAGGTAGCCCAAATCTTCTTTTGCACGCGTTTTAACGCCGAGTGAATATACCAAAATGATTCTCCGTCAATATTAAGCAACAACCAACTATTTTATTGCGATATAACATCCTTAAATGCGTTAATCAAACCCGTGATTCACGCCGGAAAATCCGGAACCCAAATCAAACGAATTAATGCATAGACGCTACACCCCGTAGTATAAATAGATGCCTAAGCTCATAAACAACTCGTTCACTTCTCTTAATCCCCTCTAATACGCTGATTTTCTGTAATTGGGAGCTTCTTTATTAATTTTTCCGGCAACTGGGTTTCGACCAAATCAACATCATTTAAGATAATTTTTATATACATTCTGTTAGTTTTTATCCAACAAACAAAACCCCTAAAGTAATTTTAACAATCAATGAACAGAAACTGAGAATTGAATTTTTAGGGTTTATGTTCTTGAAATGGAGAAGATGAACCCACTGTTTTGTTTATAAATAATGATTTTCATATGAAACTGATAATGTATGATAGCCCAACTGGTTAGTCTGTGGTGTTTGTAACCAAGAGACCCGGGTCCGAAACCCGGGTCACGCGTCCTCTCATCATTTTTTTGTTAACCTGCTTATATTATTATTATTATCAATTAAAACCTAAAACCTGTTAGTATATATATGTATTCAAAACTGTATTCCAAACGAATATGAAGCTTAGAGCAACTGACTGCACACTGACCTTATAACATCGAGACCCCGGTTAGACACCCTCTTATATATATATATATATATATTTTAATTCAGCTTATTAATAATTACTAAATCATTTTAATCATTTAAAAATCAAAATAAAATTATACAAACCTTTTAAAATTAAATAAAAATTATGTAAATTAACTATAAAATATATCTCACCATTTTACATGTAAAAATCAAGTTTCTCGTTTTCGAAAGTTGTTATTAAAAAATCGCTTAGTAAACGTAACGTAAACTTTAATTTCCTAAACATCGCCTCATTAAAACAATAACTTTATTTTCGACTTATAATCAATGGTTCAAGCTTTTTGAACATATAAACTTCCTTTTCTCACCGTTAAAATACTTAAATCATATTAATAATCGGTTTTTCCGTTAAGACTTAAATAATAATAAAATAATCAAATATATAAAATAATGCAAAATAACATGCAATATCCAATAAAATACAATCCCGTAAGGTTATCGATTGAGTCTTGTTTTTATCTATTTTAGTTGGTATTGATCACACGCTTCGGCTTTCGTGACGTATTCGGTTGTTGCATTCTTCAACGCTTACAAGCCTCGTTTATTACCTTATTCATAAGGTGAGTTTTTCACCACCCCTTTTAATGTTTTATTGTTTTGGGGTAGCATATGTATCCATATAAAAATTCAAGTATTGATTTATTCTATTACAAAACTACAATTCGTATATGGACTAGTGTATTATTTGTATTACTTGCACGATTGGGAAGCCTCATTAAGTATGATTATACGCCCCCCTTTGCACTCCGGTCCATTTGTATCGAGTGGAAAAGGGCCTCATTATCCTAGTACGTTGGTTGTTTACCAATTGGAAAGGACCTTACTTTCGCGATTACCCAAGTACGTTGGTTGTTACCAACTGGAAATGACTTACTTGCTCGTTTATCACTTGTCCATGAGTTGTATGGTTTTTTATGTATGTATTTAAAACTGTGGAAACTCACCGGCTATTTATAGCTGACTTTATTTTATACATATGTTACAGGTACGGTGATTAGATGATGAAGTATGAAGACACTTAGATTGCTTAGGATATTTAATAAATGAATTATTGTTTATCTTTGATTTAAACTTGTATTGTTGACTTTTTAAACTTGTGTACTTGGCAATTTAATGAACTGATGTTATTATGGTCACTTAATAGTGCCACGTGTGTTTGAGCAATCTATACGTCACACTCCGGCGTTTCCACTTAAGCCGAGGTGTTACACCGGTGAACCCCTTAACCACACCACAAAGCCCGGCGATCTGTGTCCATAAACTCCACGCTAGTATAAACAAGCACAGATTCATAGATACAGTGATAATACATATTCAGAAAATTTTTGGGGTGTGTTTCACCAATTCGAAACACCCAAAAACACCTCCAAAAGGACTAGATCCAAGTAAAACCTAACCGTATTTGAACTAAGCAAGAACATGAAGAACATACCCCTTTTAATCTCAAAATAAATCCAAAAACGTACCTTTAAACAGCCGAATCCAGATTTACGAACCTAAGACGAACTTCGAGCATCTTTATTTTCCCCAAATCTTCAAACTTTATTTCCAAACATCGAACTTTATTTCTAAAACTTCAACGGATCTTCAAAAACTTCAAGAAATTAACTTCTCAGTTCGGGTAATCGCGGAATTATAACCTGAATATCAAGAATAAAGTTGAATTAGTTGATATAAACCCGCTCTGATACCAATTGTAGGTCCCGAAACCAGATCCGACAACGAACGGCTTTGTTCTTGATAAGTGCTCGAGACGGGTGCGGTATAAACAAACGATCGAACATAAAATGTAGAGATATGATAAAGGGTAAACGATCTCGGAACTGGTACAAAAGATTCACAATATTAAAACGAACTGATCCCACCCAAGGTGAGCTCCCCTTGGGTGATTATTTACACACAAGAAAACACACACTAATAAGTGACACACAAGTCCTATTTATAGCAAAAGTAGAAGCCTTTTCCCCGCTGAAGTTAAGCGCGGGCCCGAAGCCCTCGTTTCGTGTCCGGACTTCTCGTCGACATTAATTATTATCTTGACCGTGAATTAATAATGGGTTTTGTAATTTGATATCGCAAGTTACAAATATTGGCCTTACAGTGCTCACGAACGGTTCACGAATGCTTCACGAACGAGATTTTATGTTCGTGTTCGTTCATTAAAGAAATGAATGTGTTCACGAACGATTCACGAATGCTTCACGAACGAGATTTTATGTTCGTGTTCGTTCATTAAGGAAATGAATGTGTTCACGAACGATTCACGAACACAAATACAATTGGCCTAGAGATTGAGATCGATGCATTCATCAATGTGAACGATGAGAAAGGAAATGCGAACAATATAAAAACAATGTGAGAATATGATTTCTTATTTTATGTTAGATGTAATAAATTATAGAATATAAAATGTTAGATAAAATAAATAAATGTATAAAAAACTTTCATGAACAGCATATACAAGCGTACATGAATGAGTGCTCGTGAACACATTACCGAACGTTCACGAACATAATTGTACGAACGAGGGCTCTGTTCATGTTCGTACGCTTGTTTAACTAATCGAACAAAATTTCTTGTTCAAATTCGTCATTTATAAAACGAACATAAACGAACTTACAGTTGAACGGTTTCATGAACTGATTGCTGAATATTGGGTTCGTTTACAGCCCTCGAGGGACGGAGGGAGGGAGAGAGAGATTATATGCATTCTTATAAAAGAGAAAAAAATACTTTTGAAATGCATTATACACCTATAAAGGATGGAAAACGTAATTTACTCTTAAAATAATGAGTTGTTATCCCTTACATTTGTCAAAATAAATTATATCTTTTTTCCCAAAAAAAAAAAGTTGAATGTTACTTCCTTAAATTTTTAAAAATTTAAAATAACGTTTGAATATTTTAAATACTTTGAATATTTTTTTTACCGGTAGATGCATTCAAAACAAATGTAGACTTTAACATGGCAAAATCAGATTGAGTGACTTATTCATGTTTTTTTATAATATGTGTAATAACTTTTTATTTGCTAAAATTATGTTGAGTGACTATTCTAAGAAAAATGAGAAACTGTGCTATTTTCTATTATATTAACCCAAACATAACTACATAAAGTTGAATGGCTTATAAAATATAAGTATGAATTTTTGTACTTTCTTTTTGTTTTAATAACTAGTACAATTTCTCGCACATTTTCGCAGAGATCTTAAAATATGTAAGGCTCACTATTTACAACTTGTACATTAGTATTTAATGCGGAAAAATAATCATGCCAAAGCACCGACAAAAGTAAGCAAGTTGAAGTGGCAAATCGAAAATATTTGAAAAGAAAAAAATCATTTTTAAAGATCGTAGGGAAAAAAATAAAGCCTTGAAGCAGCTTCAACGACGTGTATATATGTCTTTTGATGACTCGTACATTATCACCCACAACTCAGTTTTGAACAAAATTACATGAAAACCTAAATGATATAATCACATTTAAATGGTACTTTTAGAACTTTAGAAAACATCATATATCCTAAAAATTTTAATTTTAAGATAAAAAGAAAAAGAAAACTAGAAGATATGAGTGAGACATTTGACATAATCTAGTAGATTAAAGAACCAGCAACAAAAAAAAAAAAAATTGAAAGGTGTGAATGGTAAGGGTGGAGGGGCTATATGTAAGTTGTGACAAGTTTTTAAATATTTTCCAAACAACACCATTTTCCATTTTGATACATTAAGCTTGTATTATACTGTAGCAACCACAAAATTTATAATGCACTAGTTTATAAAAGAACATAATAGTATATATAAAAGTTTATTACTTGATATTCTTTTGTAGCTGGTTTTCTAGTTGAATTAAGATGGAAGCATTGTAGAACTCCAAGTAATCCAAGAACCATAAAATCACACATCATGAGGTTTACATCGATACTAAAAACTGTATAAATAAACTATACGACGGCTCTGTCTGGATAGTAGACCAATTTTCTCGGATCAGATGAAAAGGCTGTTCAAGTGGCAATAGACAGATACCCATCCTCATTTTGCTTCCTTCTTTTATAAGTAACCAAAATAGCAGCACAAACTGCCAATCCAAACATAGCAACACCCCACAAGAAGATATGTACTTTTGATTCTTCATGATTTTTTTTTCACCGTAAGGACAATATAATATATAAGAAAAATGTGCGAGTGCCTCCAGTGGGAAGCTGGAAATAAAAACAGAAAGACAAAATACAACGGGTAAAGACAATAAATGGACACATCAAAGCAACCCGAAAAGCCTCTCAATCCATAATACACGACAACGAAGACGTAGCCCAAAAAGACCAAATCTTCTTCCTTGTGATTTGACCGAAGTTTAATCCATCCAAAGAGACTCGTAATTTCTTCAACTATTAAGTTGGTGGATTAAAAGTGAGAATTAAACACCTTTTGTGCCTTTGCTTAAAAAAAGTTTTTTTTTTTTTTTTTTGGGGGGGAGGGGGGGGGGGGGGGTGGGAATACGGGTCGACTAAAAATGAGTCAGACAAAAAAGTAATAATAATGAAATGATGATAAAATAACATAGTTCATTAAACAATACTTAAAATGAGACTTTGTTACTAGTAAATTTATGTCTAAAATTAGTTGAAAAAGTAGGCCAAAATCTATTTTTAATTTTAAATCTTAAAGTTACTTGTATACTGAAAATGTTGGTGTTTTGACTTATGATCATTAGATGTTAATTTTTGAATTTGAGAAGCTGTAATCCAGAAGACTTCTTAATTTTTTAATCACTTTACTTTAAATAAGCTGTAAAATTAACCGAACCAAGTTGTTAGAAAAATGAATCGAAATCTTACTTGAACTGGTTCATTCAAGCTCAAAGTAGAGTCAGCAACAAGGATATAGAAGAGGCCCATAACTCCAGTGTGGCTCTTTTCACTGCTGTAATTAGACTCCAAAGTTAAAGCTTCACCTTTTGCTATTCTCACAGAACCAGGTTTAGGATAACATGTGGACATTCCTACAATATAACCAGCTTCGTCTCCTGCGCTCTTTCCTTGCCCGTATATAGGCTTAGACGAGCAAATCACCCGTCCATCCTGAATAAAAATTTACATTTTTTTTGTTTCAATATGTATATCTTGATACTTAAGAAGTTAAGAAACAAATGTAGATTAAAAAAATGATATAATTACCTCACCATATAGAGCAGAACCTATCCCACCACTATGCTGGTGAGCAACACCATAAACGAGATCACCGTCAATAGGGAGAATCACTCTTGACCTTGCGGTGCTCGAAAAGTTATTAGTAGCAACTCCGGTGGTAGATTTTTCAATGTCATACTCGATCTGCATGTTAATCATTGAAGTATTAACCAAGATAATGAAAACCTTCAAAATTTTACTAAAAAGGTGTTTAATTTTGCTAACATCTATGACAAACTGATGATGGATATAAACTAAAACAATTTTTTTTTAAAGTGTATAATTTTTACAAGTGTGTATCAAAATAAGGAAAGAATATACAACAAATACTTCAAAAGAGGTAAAGTTTTTACCAACACAAAAAGAAGCTTCAAAATTTCACTAAAAGGTAAACGACTTCACCAAGTTTGTAACTAAAAATAACAATTAAGCTTCAAAATTTTGCTGAAAAGGTGCTATTTTTTTTCTATTTCAAGAAAAACAAATACAAAAAGCTTTAAAATTACGCTAAGAAGTAAGAAGGTGTAATTTTTTATATGTATATGACATAGTTATTTACTATGATCAAAAGACTTCAAATGTATAATAAAATAGATGTACACCTATGATACACTTAGTTAAATAGATAACTTACAAGGCAATCATGGATTCCAGTGTGCTGCCAAGTATCGGTAACATCTAATATAAACACTTTAACAGGAACTATGGAGTCACTCCAATCAACCCACTTAACCGTGTACTTCAAGTAAACATCTCTTTTGACACTTCGAAACCCCATCTTTCACTTTGCATTGTGTACCATCATAGCAACAATATAATCCTCCCACATAACTCGGCTTCAAAGGCTGGCCATATTCGTCCTCCGTCACATTATACAAGTCACATCTACAATCCCAAAACTATAACATATAAACTATATACTAAAAATATGTTACAACATATATATACATCAAATCCAATACCTGCACTCGGTACATCCCATTGCATCTACTGCGCCCGAGTGTCAATTGCATGGATATTAAACAACCATCCTTCTTCATATCCTGCAGGAACCTTTAGCGAATTACCAACTTCAATTCCGTAAGGATCAGGAACATCAGTGGATGTTTTTCGTGTTTCGGATCCTAATCCAAAAAACTGGGGAAGATCATTATGAGCACATATTCCATCATTCCCAGCAATAATGATATCTGATTGGTGGAACCCGAGATTCACATTATACTTCGTACTCTTAGCACCCTTACGATAGTAGTACCTTACCAATACCCAGTGGTGTAGATATGTTTCTTGAAGAGACACAGGGTTCCCTGCTTCATCAACAACTTGGGCATTGAAACTTTTTATAGCAATGTGGCCTTTTGGGAACTTGATGTCATAATAGAATTTGTTTGATACCGAACCTGGATTTTGGGTTATTTTAGGGGATAAATACACCATGGATTTTAAACCATTTTCAAGTGTTACGTGAGCTTCCGAATTGTGAACATATATTGCGAATAAAGCAATAGCTAACGATAAAGCTACGCTTCGGGTAGCGGTGACATCGTTGACACTCGGCCTCAATTGATCTGCAAAAATGGAAAAGAAGAAATACAAATAAAGCAACACAAGATTTTGTATTTGCAAATAGAGTTTGATGTCTAACGTGCTCAATATTCTTTCTTTGGATTTTCATGGAACCAAGAGTGTGGTTTTATTTTATGTTTATATTTCAAAGGGTCATGCTATAGCTACACCTAGGGTGTGCACGGTTCAGTTCGGTTCGGTTAATAACTAATATCAAACTTGGGCTAAAATTTTGCTTAAAAATACATGAATGAATGCTTAAATACATGAAATGAAGGTATATATACATGAAATTGAGATATTAGTACATGAAATGGAGATATAAATGCCTGAAAATGATATTATTAAACTATTAATACATATAATACATGAAATAGAGGGAAAAATGCTTGAAAATATGAAAAAAAAAATGAAGAGTTCGGTGCGGTTTGGTTTATTTTAGTTAATTTGGTCTTCGGTTATTTTGGTTCGGTTTCAGTTTAAAGATTTGGTTATTGCTCACCCCTACAGTACACCACCCCCATCTAATTTCATACTATGAAATGGTCGTCCACAAAACACTCGATGACCATTTTGACAAAAAGTCAAACCTTGAAAATTATTGGTCAGAACGGCCGTTTGGGCACTTGATGCCAAACTTTGAATGCTTTTTATAAAAACAGATGTCTGTGCGCGCTCTATCTAGACAACCATTCGAAACGGTGTGGGATTAGATGTCATACGGTGTGTATATAGTTGACCCATATTTCAAATTTGTATCTTCACAACCTCCCCCTCCCCCCTCCTACCGGATTGACAAACTGCGGTGTAAATAAACAACCAAGACCATGAAATCATGAATGATCAGCAGACCTAATGATTCAATTTTATTATCAGATAATCAATTAAACAAAAGTATTTCACAACTTGTTGAAGTCATAAATGAAGATACAACGCAACGTGCAACAAAGATTCATCTTTACATTTTAAATTCAAGTTTCTTGTTTCACAACGTATTTAAAATAGTTTCAAAACTATGAATCATTGAACATGGATTTCATGATCCTCTTATAATTTTCCGTCACCAACCCACAAAAAAGACCATCTAATAATCAAAATCTCGTTAGTACTAGTGTAATTTTTATCGTTTTTGTTTGAAAATTTTGAGCCCCCATGTTTACATCCAAATTCGCCTCAGATTTCATTCTTAAAACACCCAAGAACTCAATACAATTCAATCTGATGGATCTATCAAAGTAACATAATTAATATCTATAGCTTCTCTAGGGTTTAAGAACCTTTCAAACTATCAAGACTAATTAACATAATATTATTATCAAGAAAATGGGAAAAGATCATACTCAGAAGATAATTAAATGGATGTTAATCACTTAGCTTCACAGCCTGAGCAGTGGCGGACCCAGGATTTTTTGCCAATGGGGTCCCATATTTTCGGTGTTCAAATTTTTCGGGTCGGTCGTTGTTCAGGTCGGGTCGAGGAGAAGAACATAATAAAAAACAATATCATAATAAAACTTTCTTTTCAATCATCACTACCTGAACGGGTCAAAATGGGTCGGGTTGACACATAAACACTTTGTTTTCCCTTTCTTAAACATTTTTGAGATAGAACATAGATCTACCATTTCATAAGCATGTGTTGAAAACCATTAACTTAAACTAGTGAAAAATAAAACTGATATTTTAAAGTGTTTGAATGTTTCTAAAGAAAACCATGCATAAAGTTGAAAACAATGATATATATTTTAGAAGTGTTTGAATGTTTCCAAAGTTATCATTGCAACATTAGCAATCAAATGATTGATTAACACTAAAAATTAACACAAAAAACCAAAAACTGAGCCTTGTAAGACTTGAACCCATGACCTTTCAAAAATAAAACAAGGGACTTTCCATCAGACCACATCAACATTAATAGTATGGGTTCAAAGTATTAAATCTTATGGGGTCCTCAAAAAATTTAATATACCGCTTTTAATAAATTTTTAAAAAACATTGGTGTCCCGGGACCCCGATCCACACTATGTGGGTCCGCCCCTGAGCCTGAGTCCAATCTTTTCGAGATAACAGTAACCAGTAGTTGGATATTAATAAAACCAGTGTCGGCTAAATTAATGATGAAAACAAGAGATCTATTATGGGTACTGGAAAATACGTGTGGGTCAGTTTTTGAATTTATGTGCATGTAATCACGTGTAGCACTTTGATTTAACCTTTATTTAAAGGAAAATTAGAAATAAATAATCTCACCTTTTATGTATTGGCCGATAATAATTTCATCTTTAAAAATTACTAGCAATGGTCCCATTTTTTAACTATTTGTGTCTCATTGGTCCTCCGTTAAAAAATATTTAACGTCGTTATGTTTTTTCCCTAGTTTCAAACCGATGTTTTAGGGCTTTTGATCGGAAGAACGATACGAGACGACCGATGTAAAACTTATCTCGAAATGGTGATCCAAACGACGAAACAATGTTTCAATTCGGGTGCTTGAATTTTCAATTAAAAAAATCAAGCTATTTGAATCACCGTTTCGAAATAAGTTTTACATCAGTCGACTTATATCGTTCTTCCGATCAAAAGCCCTAAAACATTGGTTTGAAACTAGGAAAAAAACATAACGACGTTAAGTATTTTTTAATGGAGGACCAGTGAGACAAAAATAGTTAAAATGTGGGACCATTGCTAGTGATTTTTAAAGGTGGAATTATTATCGGCCAATACACAAAAGGTGAGATTATTTATTTCCAATTTTCCTTATTTAAATAATTATTACTTAAATAATTAGACAAGTTGGATTTTAATAATCATATATTTTTGGCTGGTTTACATTCATTACACAAGTAGTTTATTACTAGTTTACCCGGTTTACATTCACTACACGAGTAGTTTATTAGTAGTTAACTAGTCGCGACTAGTTTAACCTTATAATCTACTCGTCACGACAAAAGGGCTTATGAATTACTCGTGGGCGTTGATTACGAAGCATAAAACTTATTTAGTCGTGACGAGTAAATGATTAGTGAACGTGCTCGTTACGGTTAGTTTAAGGACACGCGGCAAGTTTTAATTGGTTTTGCAAACTACTCGTCACGACTAGTTTATAATACCTATTTTTAGAATTTTTTGCAAATGATACTTAAAACTAAAAATTTGTTTTCTTAAATGTTTATTTTGAGAATTTTCCCATATTTTTTTACCCATGATATTTAATCACCAGCAAGGGGAAAAAAACCTGAAATATTGAGTGGAAACATGAGTGAGATGATAACACAAAACAAAAGAACACAAAAAAGAACGTTGGATTTTTTTGCTTTTTATTTGAAAAGATGAAAAAAATATTTTTGAAAGGTAAAGCATAGATGAACAAAGTCCAAAACTATATTTTAGATACGGGAAAATTCTCAAAATAGCCCATTTTAGAGAGAAGATTCTCAAAATAGCCATTTTTCCTCAAAATAATTTAAGATTTGAATTGGCAAGACGCATTGGGAAAATATAAAAATAATGAGGGGGTAGTCCAAATTTCGAAAGAAAGTATGGTAGGAGCCGGGATTTTGGAAAATAATGAAGGTAAAGTCCAAATTTTTTTGTAATCTTGGAGCAAAAGTCCAAATTTTTCCAAAACTTTTTCTTTCAAAAAACGAGACAGTTTTTTTATGTTTCCTATCTTTTCCGTCCATATTTTCAAATTCTTGAAAAAATATAATTTTTATAATTATACCCCTGAACCACCACCACCTTGAACCACCCCCATCACCGACGCTGTCGGCCCCACCCCATCACCACTACCGTCCATATTTTTTAGACTTCTTCTCTCTAAAAAGAGCTATTTTGAAAATTTTCTCATCAAATATTTGTTGTGAGACAAGATTGAGACCGGTAAATTAATATGCCAACGACCAATAAACAGTTATTTTATTGTCATAAATGGAAGCATTTTAAAGTCTAAATAAAACACGTCAATATATCGTTGTGTGGGGTCAAGGAATTTACGACGAGTTGATTAAACAATCGCTAAAGTTTTTTTTTTTTATCAAAATGGATGTTGGGAAAAAAATATTTATCATGAGTGATTTTAAAAGTATTTATTAAAATGGTTTTTTTTTTCTTTTTCAAGACCTAACTTTAATCAGTTTTTAATATATTACTTTTTTATATATTGAGTTGTATATACGTGTCTTTGTTATTATATCTGTAGATGAAGCTATCTATATTTTAATTAATTTTAGCCAAATTATCAAGGTCTACAGCTTCATTTCCGTCACCATCAAGCTTCCGGCCGGCCACCATCATCATCGTGCATCACTTCCATCGCCGTCACTCGTGAGATGGTGATATTTCAGACCGCCGTAACGTCGCAGAGAGAGAGATGGTGTAGGTCGATTTATTGGTTTTAGATCTCGTTTTACCGGCGTTTTTGGCCTATTATGGGGTTTACGTTTTCCGGCGAACAAAGAGGGTCGGCGACGGTTTGGAAATGGTGAAACCCGCCCCCCAAACAGAAGGTTTGGTGGTAGAGGTCGATCTTGTGTCCATCTTCAATAATATTCTTGCCATCGGAAATGGTGGTCGGCGAGGGGCTGTAGCCGGACATTTTGGCCGGTATGGTCGGATAATCAGAGATGGTGGGGAGAAAGAATGTACACGGGAATCTTTTTATAATTAAAATCTAATAAATAAATAAATAAATAAACTCATTTTAATAAATACTTTCAAAATCACCTATATTGATAAATAGTTTTTCCCCACCACCCATTTTGGTAAAAAACTCCTATACACCATTTTAGGTCATTTGAGGTCATTGCGATATTAATAAAACCAGTGTCGGCAAAATTAATGATGAAAACAAGAGATCTGTTATGGGTACTGGAAAATATGTGTGGGTCAGTTTTTGAATTTATGTGCATGTAATTACGTGTAGCACTTTGATTTAACCTTTATTTAAATAATTAGACAAATTAGATTTTAATAATTATATATTTTTGTAATTGGCCGATAATAATCCCATGTTTGAAAATAGTTGTCGCTAGTTCCCCCTTTCATACTAATTGTTTTTATTGAACCTTCGTTAAAAAAAGCATAACTCCATTAAGTTTTTTTTTTTTTCAAATTTCAAACTGATGTTTTAGGGCTTTTGATCAGAAAGCTGATACGACTCGATTGATATAAAAGTTATCTCGAAATGGTACTTCAAACGACGAAACAATGCTTCAATTGGGTGTTTAGACTTTCAAATAACAAAAATCAAGAGGACATTTTTACATCAATTAATTCGTAACATCTTTCTGATCAAAATCCCTAAACAACAGTTTGAAATTCAAAAACAACTTAATAGAGTGAAGTTTTTTTTAACAGATATCCAATAGAAACAATTAATGTGAAAAGTGGGACCCGTGCTATTTACAAATATGATATTAATATCTGTCAACTGCAAAAAGGCGGTATCAATAACATAACATATGTATTTATATACACACTATATTTGTATTATGTAATGTCCATCCCAAATGGGAATGTCCTTGTTTTATTTAAACAACAAAAGTTAAGTGAATTACACGTCAGTGTGGTTTGTTCAAATTTCACATTTTCTTGATCTTACGTATGAGAAATTACAAGATTCTTATCGAGTTGTTATCTGGACAGCCGTTCGAAATGGTGGGATTAGACACCATTCGGCGTATGAGTTGTTACCACAGTTGTATAACTGGCTAGGTGCTAGTAGAGAGGTAGGGTAGGGATTAGCGATTAATCGGAATTTATCATATTGGAATTTTTATATGAAGTTTTAAAAATCTATCTATTCTAATAAAAAAACTACTAATTCTTGCCACTTGTCAATCCCATATCCCTCACCTTTTTTTTTCAACAAATTTCAATATATGGTCCTTATCTTTTAAGTCATTTCAATATATGAATCAAAGTTTATTTTTATTAAACGTAAATCATAACCGATTCATTCATGAACACTAGCAAAAGTGCCCGCGCGTTGCTGCAGGTATGCGCAAGTTATCTTCTCGTATTGCTTTGTAGCGTTTGGTGGGGTGTGTAATGGTTTGTCAGTATGAGCGCACCAATGTATGTGGATATGGTTTGTTGGATTTTTTTAGGGGGGGGGGGTGGTGGGGAGAGGGGGTGTGGGCGCAAAAATTATTGCGTATGCATATATACTGTATACATCATGTTTTGTGAAATATTTGTTAATAAATTAGGTATATGGGTTACCTTCAAGTAACCAAAACGACATACCTGACGTTGCCTGTCGCGGTCTACTCAAACAATTGATTTTAAATACTTAAATACCTATACTAGTACGGGTAAGTAAGGTCGTCTGCACAGGAACTCAAGGAAAGTGCTAATTTAATATTACTAAAATAATTAATTAACTAAAGTCGGACAGACGATGTGCAAGCAGTTTTGGAATAAGATTAATTAAAACTAAATGATTACTTAAAAAGATTTTGTAAACAATATTAATTAAAGATATTCATTCTAGGTTTGGGTAATGTGACATCTAACTTAATCACAGATTCAACTGACTTGATTGCGTAGTAATTGCTAGACCTATTAGTTTGATTGTGATGACAAACGATACCTTAACCGAATTATTGACACAATTGAACTTAGTCTATCAAATTACCAATTTATGTTATGAAAACCAATTAATTTGCAATAACCGATGATTATTAGTTCAATGACACAAGAGCTAACCCTAAGTGTTGATGAACACAACCAAACAAGTGATGCAACAATTAATAATCAATGACATAAATTGTTTAAACAATCAAAGCAATAAACAAGCAAGATCAAAGCATAAACTCAATCCAACTCTTAATCTTTAAGCATATTGAATCTGATCAGAAGTTAAGATACACAAACCCTAGCCTAGAATGAACACGGGAACTTAGCTGAGCATCGACATATTGACTAAAATACATATCTTGATGAACATGCGATCAATGATGGAACCGGAAGCTTCGGGATGGTGGAAAATCACCCTAGGACACCTCTTTTGCCTCTGGAATTAGTGGTATGACGAATGGGGGTTTAAATGGGTTTATATAATGATTAACCCTAATTTTTTTCGGTTTTTTATGTCGATTCGCGTCGCGCGAAGCTATTTTCACCCTTTCTTCGTATTGCACGAAGTTAACTAACCTCATATTCAAATTTGTCTCGTTGAGAAACCCGAAATTCATATATTATGGATTCCGTAACTCATTTTCTAGGCCGAGATATGCCCGTTTTACTAAAAGACACTTTCCTGGTAACCCGTCTTGCTCAGTTTTCGCTTCGGCTTATGGTTTCTCAACCAATCCTTTCCCGAATCCTTCTTAACCATCCATATATGTTTCCCATGCTTCCATCTTCTCGAGGCTTGCTTAATCTTCATCTGGATGGCTCTGAATTAGCTCGTTTAAGCTCCTTAACTTCCAATGTCCTGAAAACACATAACAATTCTTGAAGTACCAATGTTCATTCATTTATTTACCTAAATACAAATAATTAATATATAATAATAACAACTAACTTTTACCTAACCATCACATCCCCACACTTATCCTTTTTCTTCCCGAAAAAGACTTTGCAATAGAATCAGAATAAGAGATAATTTTTACAAAATGCTTTTCGATTATCTTAATTAAGCACAAAGAACACAAAAACTGTGATTGTCATTATTGTTGTCCACTTAAACCCATGCCTCAATACTTACTGGGAAAAATAACGTGTGACAGTTTTATTAATTCATATGATTAAAATGGAACCCACACCTTAAAGCCCTGAAGGCGCCTTACCATGCTTCATTATAGTTTTACCGAACCAGACCACCCCAACTTGAGTTAAACCTTAAAATTAGACGATCAAAATTTTGCACATTTGTACAATTTTTAAGCACATATGTAACAGCTAAGACAATCATGGATATTTTTATCGAACCAAAACCTAAACTTAAGCATCAAAGTCTACCTGAATGGCCATTAGATACGATTAAGGTGCAATTAAGTAACTAACTAGCAAATAGTCCCCACTACATGACATACCCCCATTATCAAGAAATACCCCAAAGTCCATCACCATATGTGAGTAGGCACGAATTCATCTGTAGGGCCTACATATGACGTGTCTCGTGTGGTCTGTTTCCTAATGGTAATGAGACGCGAGCACGAGGACCCCATATGACTAATAGCGTGTATGATCAAGTCAGTAGTGAATTTGTAATTTTTAAAGCACGTAGTGATCAAATTTAATGACTTATGATTTGGCAGATAAACTGCGGGTTTGCTCTTTTTAAGCTTTTTAATATACATAATTCCACTTAGGAATTATGCATACCTAGATGATAAACCGCTTACAGACCTATGGTCTCCAAACCCCTAAGCATCCCATCAATACATGATTTAAGTGTAACACCCCGGCTTAAGCAGAAACGCCCAAGTGTGACGTACAGATTGTTCAAATACACGTGGCACTATTAAGTGACTATAATATAATTAATTCATTAAAGCACAAGTACACAAGTTTTCAAAATAAGCAAATACATCCAAAACAAAGTAAACAACTAAAACAACTCCTTTATTTCATTAATATCCTAATACTAGCGTCTTCGAAACTTCAGCCTCTAACA
The DNA here is from genome assembly GCF_021521415.1 of Bidens hawaiensis. Lineage (NCBI taxonomy): Eukaryota > Viridiplantae > Streptophyta > Magnoliopsida > Asterales > Asteraceae > Bidens > Bidens hawaiensis. The sequence continues at coordinate 2,828,929 of NW_027491059.1, read as the reverse complement.
ATGGTACTTGTACTTGTTGTAACATTTCGGATTTTCTAAACCCGTATTCGTTTACGTTTAAACCCGACCGGGAATATTTTTAGATCTTTAATATTAATCAAAATCAAATATTTATAAATATTTAAGTTTCTAATATTCACTTTAGGGCCTTCATACTTTAAATGATGTCCAATTCTTAATTTATGCACAAAAGATTCATTATTTATCCAATTCTCAAACTACAAGGACTAAAAGCGTCAAAAATCAAATTTCTTCCATTTTGGCCGGAGCACCACATGATGGGGTGACCTTCCCCCACCGTGCGGCGCTATGAACCACCTACACTGTCACACCCCAACATAAGATGGAAAATGTCGGGGCGTGATCCGATTGCTCACAGCTCGAAGATACTATCATATATAAAATGTGACAATATCTAATTAATTATTTTATTGAAAGAATAAAAACCATATACAAGTATAGCAAACAATATAAGTACATGAATGTAAAGTCAAATAATATTTTCTTGTTTATATCCTAAAGTCTTGTGTATATATCCAACTTTAGTCTTCAATACAAGCAACCTGCATATGCGTAGAAGAGTTTTGTCAACAAACATGTTGAGTGAGTTTATTACCAATTTTTGACACCAAAAATAATGTTAATATAATAAATAAGAAAAATAAGCAAAACATAATAAATGCGGTAATGAAATCAAACAATGAGCAAATAAGTTGTCGATTACACCATTGCCAAGCGAATCGGGCGCCGGTAAATCAACCATGAGCAGATAATAATAAGACTCTTACCAAGCGAATCGGGCGGTGGTCAATAATATGAGAACCCTCTCCAAGGGTGTAAGGCCCCCGAACCGGGAACCCTACTTTCGTGCTGGTTGGATTTACTCTTTCACATAATTCGTAAAATCAGAGTTAAATTAAAACATTTCGCGGAAATAAAAGTCAACCATTGATACATAACATAAACTTCTTGTCTTAAACAAAAATAACATAAGTCTTAAACATAAAACATAAATGACACGGGTGTCTTCTTCATAACGATGACAGTCTTCCTCTTATTGCCACATATCCTCATCAAGCAACTTGCCTCATTCTACTTGCCTGCGTGCATACTAAAAGTCAGCTACGCTGAGTGAGTTCTAGTTAATTAACATACACTGCACTCACTTACTTACTAATATGCGTCCGAAGATACGTATTGATACTTACCTGTTCCTCTATTAATTAAACATACATTCATACTTCTTGCTAACTAGATACCTCGGATACTATAATGATCCGATCCTCACATACCTTGGATATTATAAGGGTCCAGACCCCACATACCTCGGATACTATAAAGATCCAGTCCTCACATACCTTGGATATTATAAGGGTCTAGACCTCCGCCTGTTCCTTCTCCGGCCACTCACGTCTCTCCCACCTCCGCCTGTTCCTTCTCTAGCCACTCGTATTCAACCCACAAAAGACATGGGAGGATCGGTCTTCCTCTCTTCGCTTCGCATCGCACCAGTTCGCGTGGCCGGATTTGCACCGGGGTTTTGCATAAGGATTTTCGCATAGAGTTTTTCGCATAAGGGTTTTGCATATGTCTTCGCATCGGGTTTCGCATATGACGTCATGCGATGCGAACTTCACAAATCGCATGTACTCCAATCGCATAAGATGCGATTTGTTTGTTCTTGGATCTGGGTCGTTCACCGGTTCCGGTTTAACTTTGTCACAGGGGTTCGGGTCTGGTGGGTTTTGAAGTTTGGGTCCATATCGGGCCCCATGTATGTTTTCCGTTCATCGGAGACGAGTTCCACCTTCACCGAAATTTGGATTCAGTTTCAATCTGGGTTTCATACACTAGTTTATATTCATGTCCACTTGTGTATATGTATACTCACATCTTTGTATATATATATTTGTATATTTATATATCTATATCATGTTTGCTTGTTTAACCATGACCGATTTCTCACTCGGTATGGTCGGTGTTTGTTTATATGATTCGTTTGGATCTCGTCTAAGACGGGTTCGTTTATGCCGGTTGGGTTCGGCTCGTGTATTCATTTCGTTAATAGATCTAAGATGGAAACGAGATGAGAAAAGGAAACGAATATTAATTATAAACGTACCTTAAATATCGGATCTTGAAATAATGGAAATATGGACTGTGTATACAGGAGGTTCGTGTGTGTATGGGAGTGTGTGCCAATAATTGGAAGATGATGGTGGAATGATAAGGATGAAATTTCTAGGGTTTAGGAGTTTAAATAGGCAAAGCCTAAAGGTTTTTAGGCCCAAATCACTCTTAAGTCCAATAACTTTCTATTAATTTTATCCGTACTCTACATATTATTTAATTAATTTAACGACATCTTACGACACGATGATTAAAATAAGCTCGTAATGCTTTATTTATTATTTATTGGAACTAGGGCGTTACAAGTCTCTCCCCCCCTTAAAAAGGTTTCGTCCCCAAAACCTATCTATTGCATAAACAATTGCGGGTAGAACTTACGCATCACCTCCTCTGGTTCCCATGTCGCGTCAGATCCTTTACGATGTTTCCAAATCACCTTAACTAACGGGATAACCTTTTGACGAAGTTGTTTATCTTTACGGTCAACGATTTTGACTGGCTGCTCGATATAATTCAATCGCTCATCCACCTCTATGTCCATTAACGGTACGCGAGACTTGCCGTCTGCAAGACACTTCCTTAAGTGAGAAACGTGAAAGGTAGAGTGAATTCCTTCCAGTTCTACAGGTAGATCGAACTTATAGGTCACCTCCTCTACGCGAGCTACGATCTTGAACGGTCCAACATACCTTGGACTCACTTTCTTCTCTTTCTAAAATGAGTGATACCTTTCCACGACGAGACCTTAAGCATCACGTTGTCGCCAACGTTAAACTCGATCGGTCGTCGCCGTTTATCGGCATGAGACACAATCTCGCTAACATTTTTGACGAGATTGCCTCTCGTATAGACAGAAAGTGATTACTCTAGGTCAAACGGTCCACAATCACCCACATGGTATCATGATTCTTAGCTGTACGCGATAGCTTAGTTATGAAATCCATGGTGATGTGTTCCCGTCTCCACATCGAATCCTCCTAAGATCACTACAAAAGAGTAACAGGGACTCACGTCCCCCAAATTCTACCTTACCATTCTTAACCATTCTTATTACCCTATCAGAGGTAGCAATAGCTGTTTTTACCATAAAAGTTTCAGACACACGACAACACGCCATCTTAGCTAACTTATAGAATGCTACATCTATGAAACTCCTATTTGCACCTGAATCGAATAAAACAGAAGCAGAAATACCATTCACTAGGAATGTTCCTGTCACTTCATCGGGAATCTGCTGGGCTTGATCCTGAGTCAGCATGTAAGCCTTAGTTCTCGGCCTATTCTTCTCAGCATCCCCTTTCCCACTTCCTCCAGCTTCACCCTCAGTGCATTCTCGAGCCATATGACATGTTTTCCCACATTTGTAACATGTGGGTTTGGCGTTACATTCATGAGCATAATGTCCACCTTCCCGCACTTAAAGCAGACATTTGACCCAAGTCTGCACTCTCCTCCATGAGGCTTCCCGCATTTATGACACACATCGTAAAGCACTCAACGTACATTCACCACCATGAATTTTCCCGCAAGTCTTGCACTGTCTTCTTTCCCATACCTTATGTTCCTTGTCTCTTGGGTTCCACAACTGAGTACCGTGCCTTTTTCCATGATTATCCCACTTCTTATCTTTCTTCACTTCCACCACAACGTCGTCCACCGCCAAGTCATCATAAACCATTTCTGCCAGTTCGACTGCAGAATCAATAGTAGCAGGTCTATTTGCCTTGACCAGTGTGTGGACATTTTGTGGAAGTCCTCTGATATAACACTTGATTCTCTTAGCCTCAGTATTTACCATCTCGGGCACCAGTCTCGACATACGGTTAAACTCGGTAGTGTACTTGCGGTGTGTCATCTTTCCCGCTTTCAAGTTCAAAAACTTCATCTCCACTTTCTCGACCTCAGTATCGACACATAACTTCCTCATTACCATCTCTCTCAGATCATCCCACCAGATGGCCTTGATTTCAGTAGCAATCTTTCTTTGCTCAACAGTTTCCCACCAGAACATAGCTTCATCACCAAATGATTGGGTTGCGAAGCCTACAGCTTGGTCGGGACGGCACTCACTAATGCAGATAACCTTATCCATGGCAGCTATCCATTGCAGGGTAGCAATTGCGTCACTAGTACCAGTTAGCTTAGGTGGGTCAGAACTTTTGAAGGCTCTGTAGTTACAACCACCTCGGCCTCGCTTACCACTATTAACCTGCACAGGAGGAGCTTCACTTGATACTACTCTCCACAGTGTTCACAACAGTATTAGTATGGCTTTCAGTAGACTTGTCTGGTTGGATATTCTTCACTGCAGCAGCAACAGCTTGAGTAAACGCAGCTTGAATAATAGGATCTAGATGATACTATTCTTCTCTCACTTATGCTTCTTTCTATACTGGGCTCAGTAGTCGGTTCCTCAGAGGGTACTTGATTAACACGTGGCCTACCACGGCGTCCCTTGCGTCCTCCTTGTCCAATAGTCTTAGTACCAGCCATTCGAATTCTAAAGGAAAAACACAAACATCGTCACGTGAGGAACTATTTAGTACAAGGATAGTAAGGCTGCAGGTAATAACAGTGGCCGGCTGGTTTAGCTGCTCACGTTACCTTCTTTGTCCTATTCACTTCCTTTCGTGAGTCTATTTGTGCTCGGTTCTACTTAAGGCAGTTAAACAGTCAAACATTTCAAATATAAGCAAACAATTCTATCTCTAACAATTAATATAAACCTCTTACTTATCCCTACGTTATACGTAATGAAATTCTGGAATTAAGATTGGTTGGGTGACACATGGCATTCTCTGACTGGCATCTTCTTTCTTTCATTTTTTTCATCCCATTCTCTGTTCGAGCCTAAGCATGAAGGATGCTTATTCTCTCGAACTTATACTCTGATACTAACCTGTAAGGCCCCCGAACCGGGAACCCTACTTTCTTGCTGGTTGGATTTACTCATTCACATAATTTGTAAAATCAGAGTTAAATTAAAACATTTCACGGAAATAAAAGTCAACCTTTGATACATACCATAAACTTCTTGGCTTAAACAGAAATAACATAAGTCTTAAACATAAAACATAAATGACACGGGTGTCTTCTTCATAACGATGCTAGTCTTCCTATTATTTCCACGTGTCCTCATCAAGCAACTTGCCTCATTCTACTTGCCTGCGTGCATACTAAAAGTCAGCTACGCTGAGTGAGTTCTAGTTAATTAACATACATTGCACTCACTTACTTACTAATACGCGTCCGAAGATACGTATTAATACTTACCTGTTCCTCTATTAATCAAACATACATTCATACATTTATACTTCTTGCTAACTACATACCTCAGATACTATAATGATCCGGTCCTCACATACCTTGGATATTATAAGGGTCCAGACCCCACATACCTCGATACTATAAAGATCTAGTCCTCACATACCTTGGATATTATAAGGGTCCAGACCCTACATACCTCGGAATTAATAAGGATCTGGGGTCCAGTGCGCTACATACCTCGGTTATTATTAGAGCCCGGTGCCCTCTAACATACCATACAATTCTACCTTTGTTACATATTCTTTCTACGTCCTTCAATCATAACTAATATAACAACTACGTGCATACTAGGTAAGCAATCCATATCATTCACATTCATCCACAAACATATATCTAATATACACTTACCATTTAAGTTAAGTGTATAAATCTAAACACATCGTAGTATGCACACAGCCCCGAAAACATAACACAAAAAAGGGGCTAGAACTCACCTGGATCCTGTTACGTTCACCGTTAATAGTAATGCCCTTCCTGAGTTGCGCGCGGCTAACTATTTAACAATGTACATGTATTAATTCTCTATATTTGTTTATTATTTATTTTCTTGAGTTAACGGGGTTAACCGTTAAATTAGCTGAACCGACATGTAACCTTCTTTAAGCGTTCATATTAATTTATTATACTTTAATCCTCATTTATTGTTATTATAGATTTATATTATATTTACTTCATTCTTACTAACTCACGTTCTTACCGCATTTGCAAGTTTATGTTTCCTTAAGCGAGTTCGGATTCGTGTGCTTGGCTCATTTTCATATCCTATTCCTTTGTTTGAGGCAGGTCACGGGTTGTTAGACGAGTCAGGTCCCAGGTTCGGGTTTTGTTCATACCTTCATATCCCTACCATCCTTTAATTATATATTTTAATTATCATTATTTATTTCCTTTACCTTTTATTATATTTCTTATTATTAAGAGTTATTATTATTATTATTATTATTATTATTATTATCATTATTATAACATTCCCAGCCACTCCCCACCTACCCTTCTTCTCCATCTTATTCTCTTTCTCTTAATCACGGGCACCCACCTCCGCCGTCGCTTCCCTTACTTCTCCGGCCACTCACGTCTCTCCCCCCTCCGCCTGTTTCTTCTCCAGCCACTCGTATTCACCCCATAAAAGACATGGGAGGATCGGTTTTCCTCTCTTAGCTTCGCATCGCAACAGTTCACATAAGGATTTTCGCATCGGGGTTTTGCGTATGTCTTCGCATCTGGTTTCGCATATGACGTCATGTGATGCGAAATCGCAAGTGATGTCATGTGGTGCGAACTTCACAAATCGCATGTACTCCAAACGCATAGGATGCGATTTGTTTTTTCTTGGATCTGGGTCGTTCACCGGTTCTGGTTTAACTTTGTCACAGGGTTCGGGTTTGGTGGGTTTTGAAGTTTGTGTCCATATCGGGCCCCGTGTATGTTTTCCGTTCATCGGAGACGAGTTCCACCTTCACCGGAATTTGGATTCAGTTTCAATCTGGGTTTCATGCACCAGTTTATATTCATGTCCACTTGTGTATATGTATACTCACATCTTTATATATATATATATATATATATATATATATTTGTATATTTATATATCTATATCATGTTTGCTTGTTTAACCATGACCGATTTCTCACTCGGTTTGGTCAGTGTTTGTTTATTTGATTCGTTTGGATCTCGTCTAAGACAGGTTCGTTTATGTCGGTTGGGTTCGGCTCGTGTATTCATTTCGTTAATAGATCTAAGGTGGAAACGAGATGAGAAAAGGAAACGAATATTAATGATAAACATACCTTAAATATCGGATCTTGAAATAATGGAAATATGGACTGTGTATACAGGAGGTTCGTGTGTGTATGGGAGTGTGTGCCAATAATTGGAAGATGATGATGGAATGATAAGGATAGAATTTCTAGGGTTTAGGAGTTTAAATAGGCAAAGTCCAAAGGCTTTTAGGCCCAAATCACCCTTAAGTCCAATAACTTTCTATTAATTTTATCCATACTCTACATGTTATTTATTTAATTTAACGACATCTTACGACAAGATGATTAAAATAAGCTCGTAACGCTTTATTTATTATTTATTGGAACTAGGGCGTTACAAAGGGGATATGTCAAACGAATGCACATAAACAAGTAAGCACATAACATGTATATTAGATTAATCACACACAATTACATGTTTGCTATTTTTGATATATATATATAGTATGATATACGCATATGTCCCCAAAACATTTTAGAAAACTGAGTAAAATAGGGGAATGATAAAACTCACCTTAGATTAAAGGCAAGTGATTATTAATTAAGATAAACGAACTAAAGATTAAGCGAGTCGTCCACTACGCGTCGAACGAGATTAATGATAAGAACCTGAAATTTCTAGATATGATAATATAAGTAAAAACGAACTTAATGCCATTGGAATTGATCAAAACAGACGTCTAGAACTCCGGTTATGTTAAATTAAAGATTTAAGCGAGATGGTACTGACCAGAATCCGAACAGCAAGTCGGAAGTCGGGTTTTGGTCAGTAGCTTTAAAATCACATTACGAGAATAAAAGTCTTCTGTACCGAACATTGAATCCGACCAGAAGCATGAGAAAACGTAAAGTCAAATTTGTTGACTGTTTTGCCCTTTAACGGGTTTTAAGCGAATTGACCAGTCAACACCCTTCAATCACCAAAATTGATCAAAGGTTTTCAACTAGGGAATATATTTGAACGATTCTTATGTTTACAACTTACCCGGAAAGTGAAAGGATCGATGAGAAACGGAAGTCAAAGGTTCTAAAGCAAGCAAAGTCAACAAACAATTCTTGAATCTTCAACCAATAAGCAAAAGCCGACACGGTGGATGATGAGTAGAGAGGGTGACGGCTGGAGAGGCTTCTCTACGGTTTGGGGTGAAGGTTTGTGGTAGAGATTATGAGTTGTTTATATAGAATAGCAAGAACGAACTATATTTGGACATATAGCCCGTTTAAGCAAGTAAATACGATTTAAAGGAAAGAATCATCGAATTATTTATAAAGATCCTCTCCTGGTCAGTAAGAAACGAATTGGGAATGATATTTTAGTTGTATGATGTTTACTTGGTCCTTACTTCTCTCAAACATACCTAATATAATCGATTTTATTCCATAAACGAGCTAATAAACGAAATCGAAAAACAAATCTATTTAGCATGCTCATGGCGGTGCGCGTCGGTGAGGGGGAGGCCCATCGCACGGCGCTTTGGTGAAACAAGGTGGACTTTCATTTTTTTACACTTTTGGTCCTTGTGGTTTGTTAAATGGTCAGTTATTGAACTATTTATCCTTAAAATAAGAAATAAACATTATCTAAAGTTTGAGGGGTAAAATGTGAATATTAGAAAATTAAATATTTGATTTTTGGATTAATAAAAAAGATTCAAATTATTCCCGGTTCAGTTAGACGTAAATGAATACGGGTTTAAAAATCTGAAATTTTATAGTCTCCCCTACTTTAGGGAATTTCGTCCCGAAATTAAGGAAAACCAAAACATCATCGTTTTGAAAACAAATTAAACTTTTAATGAAAATATCATAACATAGAATTTTTAATAACCGAAGTAACGCTTCAAATGACAATTTGATAAGGGCACTTATATATATGATGTACCAGCGGCGTATCCACCATGTCCTTATCATCTTAACATTTGTACCGTTACCCAAGTTATCTTTGGTTCTAGATTGTGACACACAATTGTACGTATTATGACTTCCATGCGAGGACTTGGATAATTGTGTATGTATCCATAATTACTCTTATCGTTGGATGATCCGCATAATTCGTTCCATCATGTGGGTAATAAAACATTTAAAATAAAATTTTTTAAGAGAAAACAAATGTTTTGATAATTCTTAATATAATTTCAAATGATAATCAATAAATGTTCTAGTTGAATTAATAAAACCATGAGATTTCGAAAACCTCGTTTTTCTTTTAAAAGTAAAATTTTGAAAATTGAAAGAAAATAAATTTTGTGAAACAGATGTTATTGTGATAATCGTGATTAAGGAAATGAGATGGAGGTACAAAATCCTAATAGTTTAACTTTGATAAAGGAAACTTTATTTATGAAATTAAATGCTTAAATAGTTCAAATTAAAGCCATCCAATGCCACGATTAACTAAAGAGTCGATATAATGCATAAACAAAAAGATAAGATAACTTAAGATAGGAATAACGAAAGCAACAAAAATCTTCAGAGTCTTCAAGCATCTTCAGTTACGGTTGATGTGTTTCACTTGACTTGGAGCAATTGAGGTAGTTGGATCCATAATAACTTGAGCAGTCGACGCAGGTGGATGTGGAATAGTTTGGGTAGGTTGAGTTTGGAAAGACGACACTAGTGAGGTTTGGGTGGTGTAGGCTTGGTAGACTTGGGGTTGCGGGTACGGGTGTTGATAAAATTGAGCTAAGTAAGAAGGATCTTGGTTGACAGGAAGAGCTTGGAGAGTGTAATAGTGATGGGTTTGGACTTGACAAGCATTGGTGGTGTAGTAGGGTGCAGTTCTATCTTGAGATTGGCAAACACGGATTAATTGAGGGCACATATTACGAAGATGACTAGGATCTCCACAGTGGTAGCAAGCACGGGTATTAGGAACACCGGTTTGAGCATACGGGGTAGTAGTGGTCCTAGGGGTAGGCAGAACAGATCGGTGTGAAGCATCATGAGTACCAGGCGGTATACGACAAGCGTTAGCAAGGTGACCATAACGATTACATTGGGTGCAAAGTTGGTACGAAGATCGGGTCAGATGATGATAGTTACAAGTAGAGCATAACGGGAAAGGTCCGGTATAAGGTTTCTTGTTAGGAGCATTTTGGTTGGAGGGTGGAGGGTTGGTTTGGTTAGCAGCATAGTCTTGGTAATTGGATTTACGTTTGTGGTGAGAAGAGTTGTCATTGTGTGGAGTGGGTTTGGGTTCGGGTTCGGGTTCGGGTTCGGCCTTAGCATCGGTTGAGGATTTGGTTTTGGAGTTTTTAGAGGTAGGGTTAGAGTCCGTGCGAGGTAGGGTTCCATCTCCAACAGGGTCATCGGGACGTGAGGCAGCAAGAGCAATAGCTTCCTTGAATTCCTCCCATGGCATACTCGTAGCAATCCCAAGCATAGCAGCAACAATTTCCTTAGTGATCCTAGCAGTCAAACGGTGATCACGGACAGTCGACGGACGACGTTGATTACGACTATGATTTCCTAAGGAAGACATTCTACGAGGACCAAAAATGAAATCTTACGAGATGATGGGTAAGTTGTATGGATAAGTTGATGTGAGATAATTAAGGAGTGTACCTAAATAAAATTGTGCCAGAGATGACTCGAGGACGAGTCGGGATTTAAAATAATGTGAATAATTTTTTTGAGATATTTAATTTAATAACTAATGTTTTGTAAAAATTTCAAAAGTAAAATGTTATTGGGTTGGGCTTTCCATGGGCTCCCCATGGTAGCTCAAAAACCCAATTAAAATAACGAAACATGTTCAATGAGTTGGCCTCCCATGAGATTTCCGTGGCAATTTGAATGACCCAACTAAATAGACAATATAAAGTTTGTTAATTGGCCTCCCATGAGCTTTCCATGGCATTTTGTTGGCCCAATTCAAATAACGAGTAATAAACAATTGAGTTGGTCAGCCCATGAGCGTGTACATGGCATTTAACTGACCCAACTAATTAACGAATTATCGAATCAATGGAGTTGTTCGGACCATGAGCGTTACATGGCATTTAACCGACCCAACTAAATATCGAATCAACGAATCAAATATAAGTAGTTGGTGTATCTCGAGAACCACCCCAGACGATACGTTCCAACCCAAAAATCAAATCGAAAATGGTTAAGAAATGGATAGTTGGAGTGCCAATGGATTTCCATGGATTTTTCACCCAACTAGGCATTTAAAATAATTTAAAAAACACAATTTGGAAGTATAACCGTTTAGCCGGTTATGTTTACCACGCAACCGTTTAGCCGATTACGGGTACCACTTAAAGTTATGATTGTACGACATTGGTCATACCCCCATGCTTTAAGGTGAAGAAACAAAACAAAACACGAGAACTCTTAAAGAATTTCCCACAATAAAAGGTAATCTATTAAAATTAAGAGGATTTTAAAAAAAATATTTTGACAGTGAGGCGTAACCTCGGAAATCGTGTATTGTAACGTCCGTTAATTTTCGTAAAGAGGTTTTGACCTTGTAGAGTTATGTGTACATTTCGGGCTTGAGCCGGCACGCTTCGAGGACCTCCCTGTCATCCCTGTAAGTTGAGGTAATTGACTTTTCATCCATATAGTTACACCTTTCTAAATCGAGGGGCTAGAGTGTAACATATTATATTATAATAAAAAAATAAAAAATAAATAAACCCTAACCCCCTAACCCTATTTACGATCGGCAGCTCCATAGGGGGGGGGGGTCTTCTCGTTTTGCGTGCAGACCAGTCATCCTCCAGCCTCCCGAGACTTGTTCCAGGTAGGTATTATATTATTACAGCTCTTTTTAACCATGAAACCCTTTATTGAACACGTTAGGGTTGAGTTTTGGTTATAACAATTTCTGACTGATTCATACTCGTTTATTGTTTGGTCTGTAACTCAATGAAAATATATTTTTTTGATCAATTCTTGTTTCTATGATGTTCTACTTTGAGTCTAGCTTCCAGAAAGGTATAATATGTAATTTTTTGAAGAGATTTGAATGCTTTTTATGATTTTATACGATCGAGTGTCAAAGCTGATGCGGGATGACTGATTCTGGTCTGTCTTCCCGACATCATAACTCTTTTTTGACAAGTCCAAATTGGTTGGTTCCACTTCTGGAAGTTAATACTTTGAGTTAGGAACCAAACCCAATTGGAATTGTTTAATTTTGTTGGGTAATGATTTTTATAAAAATAAAACCATTTTGTTGCGTACTGAAATAGCTGCACGTACCTTTCTGTGTTGGAGGAATTTTTATGATTTTTATGTGCACTATAAAAATAAAATAAAAATATATTTATAAGCCTAAGACATTTATTAAACATTGGTAAAATTTTCATAATTTATTTTTGTGGTTTTCCTATGTAATAAAATACATCTTTGCATGCTAAAATCTACATGTTATACTCGTTATTGATCGATACGTTCGTTTTAGGCTTAACCGGTGGATGTTCAATTGTGTTTTGTCGGGGCTGTTTGAAGTGAGGTTTTGCTCCGTCATCTTCCTAGGTATGTCATATGTGTTTTACCTTTGTATCATGGGCTACGAAGCTCGTTTGATTAATCAATTGTCAATAGATTGAAAAACTAGGATTTCGTTTGTCTAGTTTGTTGATTGTTGCGTTTAGCACGTTTTTTGAGGGAATTAACAACCAATTCAGATTGTGTAGCCTCGATATGTTATACGGGCTGTGAAAAACTAAGTTTTTATGTTAATGGGCCTGAATTGGTTGTCGGTTACTCAAATGGGTCGGTACATCGCGAATGTGCGTTTATTGGTAGTTTGTGCATCGTGCTTGTAAATTACCGACCCATCCAACCTGTGTAGCATCGTGTGGACTTGTTGGCTGTGATTTTAATAAATTTGTTACACACGGGGCTGAGTTGGTTGCTAAGTGCATAAACAACCCGTTAACGCGCCCGTATTCAATAAAATTAACAACTTTCAGGTGTAGTTTGGAAATCCTTTGTCCCCGGAATTAACTAAGGGTGGTTTTGGTAAATACATGGCCTCGGGGGATGACGTAAATGGTATTAGTATGGTTGGTGCTTTAGGTCCATCAAACCATATTAGAACGCCGCGTAGGATAAACGAGTCGATTCGGTACCGTTAGTAATTATTGTTCGTAATCCGACAGGCTTTTGAGTTGTGGGAGTACTTAAGGGTCCTCTAGCCCGTTGTGATTGTGTGCCTCATGTCAGGTGAGTTTATGATGCTCCTTTTTACTCTTTTTACGTTCTAGGCTAGCATACACACCATATTAAAATTTTATCCGACTATACTCGCTTAAACTAATTGGATGGCTTTATATGGCCTTACTTGTGCTTGTGGGTTCATGAAAATATGGGTGAATTATATTCTATGCCTTAGAATATTTGAGGCTCGTTTATGGTTATATATTTTATAAGGTTATAGATATTACTTATGGTCTAGACTCAAGGATATAGGCTTACTCGTATTGTAGTATGTCATGAGATGATATTTATGAATGTGTATGCAGGTGTTACTTTATGACCATAGGTTTACTTTCATGATGATATATTTGGGATGATATATATATATATATACGCATGTTTATACATGCGTTACTTTATGGCCAATAATTGGCGATGTTAATTAGTCGTTATCGACTAAGGATGTTTGCGTATGCCTACTTTGTGTTTGCATGCGGATGGATGGTGATCTTGGCCTGGCCAAACTATACTACTCAGGTTCTTAAATCCTGTGGTGGGCCCTGAAAAGCCTGTATGGGGGGAGGCTCGTGTGGCATGATCACCATCGGATGGGATGATACGTGTTTGGGTTGTACGTGTGCTCGACCCTGAGGTTAATACTTGGATGATATCTATAGGGATATAATATTATATATATATATATATATATATATATATATATATATATATATAAGTATGACTACTTATTGTTGATGATGGCCTAACTATTGTATCCTGTTTTATTTTAAAACTCTTGGAATGGTTATTATGAATGTCAATTATTAAAACTTGAACTCACTCAGCTCAAGCTGACTTTGTGTGTATGTTAGTGTGAGTTTCAGGTTAGGAGGAGGATGCTTACCGCTTGGGCGTGCTCGAGGCTACTGGGACGGTTAAGGCATATCTAGTCGAAAAGTTTTTAAAATAAATGAATTGCCTTGGGTTTAAAACCACATTTTCCTGGTTTTGAGAAATTTGATATTCCTTATTCAGCTGTTTAGTACTCTGAAACGATTTTAATAAGATGAATTAGTTTTGGCTTTAAATTTTCGACAATTTTTGGATATGATGACCAACTGTAGGATTCTCAGGATTCTGGGTCTTACATGTGTGTGTGCAATAAATAAATAAAATACAATACAATAAAATAATTAATCTAAGCAAGCTGTAAACAATTTATTAAATAGCACATAAGGCAGTTCGGATAAGCATGTATAGGGTCCTATGCATATGTCTAGGACAAATTCTAACGACCTATCTTATAACCTTCGGCTCTGATACCAATATGTCATACCCCTACCTAAGGCGGAAATTCTGGGGCGTGATCCGATTGCTCACAGCTCGAAGATACTATCATATATAAAATGTGACAATATCTAATTAATTATTTTATTGAAAGAATACAAACTATATACAAGTATAGCAAACAATACAAGTACATGAATGTAAAGTCAAATAATATTTTCTTGTTTATATCCTAAGGTCTTATCTACGTGTCCAACTTCAGTCTTCAATACAAGCAACCTGTATATGCGTAGAAAATTGAGTTTTGTCAACAAACATGTTGAGTGAGTTTATCACCAATTTTTTGACACCAAAAATAATGTTAATATAATAAATAAGAAAAATAAGCAAAACGTAATAAATGCGGTAATGAAATCAAACCATGAGCAAATAAGTTGTCGATTAAACCATTGCCAAGCGAATCGGGCGTTGGTAAATCAACCATGAGCAGATAATAATAAGACTGTTGCCAAGCGAATCGGGCGGTAGTCAATAATATGAGAACCCTCTCCAAGGAGATATGTTAAACAAATGCACATAAACAAGTAAGCACATAAGATGTATATTTGATTAATCACACATAATTACACGTTTGCTCTAATATATATATATATATATATATATATATATATATAGTATGATATACGCAAATGCCCCCAAAACATTTTAGAAAACTGAGTAAAATAGGAGAATGATAAAACTCACCTTAGATTTAAGGCAAGTGATTATTAATTAAGATAAACGAACTAAAGATTAAGCGAGTCGTTTACTACGTGTCAAACGAGATTAATGATCAGAACTTGAAACTTCGAGATATGATAATATAAGTAAAAATTATCTTAATACAGCTGGAATCGATCCAAACGGACGTCTAGAACTCTGGTTATGTTAAATTTAAGATTTAAGCGAGCTAGTACTGACCAGAATCCGAACAGCGAGTCGGAAGTCAGGTTTTGGTTAGTAGCCTTAAAATCACATTATGAGAATAGAAGTCTTCTGGACCGAACATTGAATCCGACAAGAAGCATGAGAAAACGTAAAGTCAAACTTGTTGACTGTTTTGCCCTTTAACGGGTTTTAAGCGAATTGACCAGTCAACACCATTCAATCACCAAAATTGATCGAAGGTTGTCGACTAGGGAATATATTTGAACGATTCCTATGTTTACAATTTACCCGGAAAGTGAAAGGATCGATGGGAAACGGAAGTCAAAGGTCCTAAAGCAAGCAAAGTCAACAAACAAGTCTTGAATCTTCGACCAATAAGCAAAAACAGACATGGTGGATGATGAGCAGAGAGGGTGATGGCTGGAGAGTCTCCTCTAGGGTTTGGGGTGAAGGTTTGTGGCAGAGATTATGAGTTGTTTATATAGAAATTGCAAGAACGAACTATATTTGGACATAAAGCCCAAGTAAATACGATTTAAAGGAAAGAATCATCGAATTATTCATAAAGATCCTCTCTTGGTCTGTAAGAAACGAATTGTGAATGATATTTTAGTTGTATGATGTTTACTTGGTCCTCACTTCTCTCAAACATACCTAATATAATCGATTTTATTCCATAAACGAGCTAATAAACGAAATCGAAAAACAAATCTGTTCAGCATGCTCACGGCGGTGCGCAGTGCTTTGGTGAAACAAGTTGGACTTTCATTTTTTTACACTTTTAGTCCTTGTGGTCAGTTATTGAACTATTTATGCTTAAAATAAGAAATAAACATTATCTAAAGTTTGAGGGGTAAAATGTGAATATTAGAAACTTAAATATTTGATTTTTGGATTAATAATAAAGATTCAAATTATTCCCGGTTCGGTTAAACGTAAATGAATACGGGTTTAAAAATCCGAAATGTTACATGCACAGATCGTTTAACTTATTTTCTTTCCTAGTTCATTTTTAGCATCCGAATCACTTATATTAGGCATAAACCGAGTAAATTAAGGTCCAAGAAAATGATAATAACTAAAATACAAGTCCATACCCTTAGATTACTAATCAAGCATGAAATATGTTAGTTTCTTTCATCGATTTGGTCATTAAACCCTTATTCGGTTTCCTAAACGAGTAAATCTTCCAAATATGGTTCGTTATTGCCTTTTCCTATATATACACATCTTAATTTTCCTGCCATAAACTTCCTCATACCCTAACTCACTAATCCCAGCCGTCACCTACCTCTTTTCATCACCAAACCCTTCGGTTTTTGCTTATTCGTTGAAGATACAAGCTCGTTCGTTTGACTTTGAATGCATATGGACCTTTGACTCATCGTATCTGTTGATTCTTTAACTTTCTGGGTAAGTTGTAAACATAGAAATTGTTCATACATATTCCCTAGTCAATAACCTTCAATCAATTTCGGTGGTTGAAGGGTGTTGACTGGTCAAGTAGTTTAAAACTCGTTAAAGGGCAAAATAGTCAACTAGTTTGACTTAACGTTTTCTCATACTTCTGGTTGGATTCACCGTTTGGTCCAGAATACTTTTATTCTCATAACGTCATTTTAAGGCTACTGAACAAAACTGGACTCCCGAATCGCTGTTCGGATTCTGGTCAGTACCAGCTCGCTTAAATCGTAAAACAAACATAACTAGAGTTCTAAACGTTCGTTTGGATTGATTCTAGTGGCCAAAAGTTTGTTTTTAATTGCATTATCATATCTAAAAGATTCATATTCTGATTGTTTATAACATTTGACGTGTAGTGGACGACTCGCTTATTCGTTAGCTCGTTTAACCGCATTTAGTAATCACTTAAGGTGAGTTTGATCATTCCCTTTTTTATATACTGTTTTCAAACGTTTTGGGGACATATGTATATATATATACACACACACACACACACACATAAACTCGCAAACATAATCATTATGTGAATATCAATTAAATGTTATTTGCTAATTGCTAATTGCTTATGTGTATATTCTATTATTGTCGGAGAGGTCCATCGTATTCCCTTGTATAAGGTGCTCATTAGTATGATCATACAACTGTCTTAGTAACCGGAGCCTGATTCGCTTGGCGAAGGTAAACCGACAAACTTTAGTCATCGTAATCAATGCCCGATTAGCTTGGCAACGATTCATTGGCACACTAGCAAGTCTTGGGTTAGTCTTTAGTTGTGTTTATGATTGATATATGTTTTGTTATGATTTGATTGATTGCTATCACATTGGTTTGTTTGTGTATTTAATATTTATTATATAACTATTTGTTGTGTCAAAATTGGTGATCATCTCACTCAACTTTATGTTGACAAACTCCATTTTCTACTCATATGCAGGATGCTTTGTATTGAAGATTGAAGTTGGACACTTAGACAAGACCTTAGGATATAAAAATGATAATCATTATTTGAGCTTACATTCATGTATTTAAATTGTTTGTCATATTTGGTTATTATGGTTATTGTGCGTATACTTTGAATAAAATAATTAATTGGATATTGTCACTTATATTCATGATAGTATATTCGAGCTGTGAGCAATCGGATCACGCGCCGGCATTTCCGCCTTAGGTTGGGGTGTGACACCTGTAACATATATATATAATACGGTCAACTAACTTAATAGTTGGTGAGTTCACACAAGTTTTGGATAAGTACGTAAAACCATGCAATTCCATGAAACTTGTGATAATTATACTACTTCGCATGTAATGTCCTTTCCAGTTGGTAACAACCAACGTACTCGGATCGACGCGGGGGGGGGGGGGGGGGTTCTTTTCCACTCATAACAAAATGGTCCTGAGTGCAAAGGGGGCGTATGATCATACTTATTGAGGCAACCATGAGCTGAGCAAATAATTAAGTAAGCACGTAAACACACAAGTCCATGATATTAATCTCAGTTTTGTAAACGAATATAATAAATAGTTGAGTTGGATAGGATATATATGCTACCCCCAAAATATTAAAAGCGTTAAAAAGGGGGTGTGAGAAACTCACCTTATAGATTGAGGTATAATGGGAAAACTCGAAAGTGTGGAGAATGGCAAAGAATCGAACGCGTCACGAAAGCCGAAACGAGCGATCCGCACTAACTAAATTAGGTAAAAATGAGACTCAATCGATAATCGTACGGGGTTGTTTTATTGTATAACTTGTAATGAATATTTTATATTATTTTATATTCTTTGATTATAATATTATTGTTTATGTTTTAATGGAAAATCGGTTATTAATATGATATAACTATTTTAACGGTGAGGATACGAAGTTTGAACGCTCAAATTACTTGAACTAGTGTTTATAAGTTGAAAATATAATTATTGCCTTAACAAAACGGTTTTTAGTAAATTAAAGTTCACGTTACGATTAGTAAACGATTTTTAGTTACGGTTTACGAAAACGAGAAACTTGGTTTTTAAGTGTGAAATGGTGAGATATATTTTATATTTAATTTACATAATTTTTATTTAATTTAAAAAGTTTTTTATAAATTTATTATGA
This sequence comes from Bidens hawaiensis, assembly GCF_021521415.1. Classification (NCBI taxonomy): domain Eukaryota; kingdom Viridiplantae; phylum Streptophyta; class Magnoliopsida; order Asterales; family Asteraceae; genus Bidens; species Bidens hawaiensis. The sequence continues at coordinate 2,809,783 of NW_027491059.1, read as the reverse complement.
TTTTTAAATGATTAAAACTAATTAATAAAAGATTATTAAATTAATAAAAAAAAGTAACATATAGGAAAAACCTATATTTATTTTGGTCTAAAGATGTGAACTTTAAAAGTTGAAGGATTAAAAATGTACTCAAGATAAATCATGGATAATAATAATAATAATAATAATAATAATAATAATAATAATAATAATAATAATAATAATAATAATAATAATAATAATAATAAAGATATATTATCTTAAGGATATAAGAAAAATTCCATCCCACATGGAAAGATGGAAAAAAGTGGAAGCATTTCACATGGATATAAATAACGAAGATAACTTTCATCCCACATGGAAACAAGGAAAGAAATGAAAGCTCTTTATAAGGAGGCAAGTTTCCATAGAAATTGTAACATCCGCATTTCTGAAAATTAATATATAGCAGAAGTTCTTATTATTAACTGTGTGTCATTAGTGTAATTGTGTGCGTGTATATATGTCACACCCTGACTTAGGGCCTGGGTGCGACGCCCGTTAGTTGGTACCTATTTTGAAAATATATCAGAGTTGCGGGTTATTATCGGAAGTCTTTAAAATATGTTATTTATTTATAAAATGTCGGGTTAGAATACCAGTTGAATAATATATAAAATATCAGCGGAAGTATTTTCGGATAAAATATTATTATATTGAAATCTCGGGAGTTGAATACCCATTTGATAATTTAAATACATATCTTTTGAAAATATCATTCTTTATAATATTCTGAATAAAATATCTGAGCCATCAGATCACTATGTCTTCAATCTTCTATCAGTCTTTCCTGTCAGTTCTATTCTTTTCAGTTCCCTGAAATATGGGGGGAAAATACGTCAGCACACAGCCGGTGAATGACGCTGACTCAATAATACCAGTGTGTAAACAATAACAATACCTTTGTGACAATACTCATTAGGCACCCAACTCAATTGAGTTACAATTACCCTAAGTACATGTACAATTAATCATATACACAACATCATTCCTCTGATCAGTCCCGTAGACTACCAGAGGCGTGTTTGATGATATGCATTGCCTCGGGAAACTCCGAGTCACCATGTATGTATGGATCCAGACGTATGTATACTCTTAATTTGAGTATGCCCGTTTCTCATTATTGTAACACAAAGTTTTAAGGATTCGTAAGTCCCATGCAAACAGTTCAGACTCTAAAAGAGTTGTAAAAGTTTAGGGCGTATTCACCTTTTATGATTGTAAATCAATTTCTGACACTGATTCCTGTATATTGATCAGTTTCGGTTACTGACCCCTGTCTGTAAATCAGTTTCTGTTGCTGATTCCTGTTTCTGTTTTCAGCTATCAGATTGATTGATTGGCTGTTATCTCGGACCTATAGTACGAGTATAACATTTGTATAAATATCTAGATCAACGATCTAGCTTCAGACCCCGTAGTCTGTTTTGTATAGCTGTAACCTTGACATTTCGTTTGTTTGTATAAAACTTGTGGACCTTTAGTCCTTTTGTTTGTTTACTAGTTATCTATCACGTTTCTTTTTCAGGAAGAAACATTTATACTAGGTTTCTTCTTCAAGAAGAAACATTACTTTAACTATAACCTGTGTGAATGAATAGTATCTTTCTTAATCATTAAGAAATACTATTTAACTATAACCTTTACATGCAACTGATTACGTTTCTTAATCGTGAAGAAACAATAATTTAACTATAACCCTTGCTTATGAAAAGTTATATTATGTTTATCAGTAATCAAGGTTCGGTCTATACCTCCGACTATGGTCTAAGCTATTGTAATAATAATAAAATAATAACTTAATCAGAACCCCTACCTCGTACAGGTATTTGGAGTTAAATGTCTATGACTGATTGAGCAGTACCTCTACTCTATATCGCGTACCAGAGCTTAGACTGTCAGAGCTTAGGAGCTTGGCACGTTCCACGAGGCCGGCACGCAAACCGAGGCTTAGTGTGTGTGAAAAAGTGTGTGAAATGTGTGTTGAGGTGTGAGTTGGGAAGTGCCATGAGCCTCCCTTTTTATAGCCAAAATTGGGTGCCATCGGGTAGCGCGATGGTCCCTTAGCTCAGGGCATCGCGTAGCGCGACGCCGCAACGTTGAGATACTGCCACGTATTGACATGTGGCACCGGTTGCTTAATGGGGTCATCGCGTAGCGTGATGCCCCTTATCTCTTAATCATCACGCAGTGCGGCGCCCCCTTTTTTCTGATTTCTGGGGAAAAGCATCGCGTAACTCGATGATGCTGTTCCTGGGCTCATCGCGTAGCGCGATGGATTCCAGAATCCAAATTTTTATTTTTAGTCCCTCGCCTTTGATAACTTGCCACTTCTTGATCATATTTCCATTTTCCAAAAATACTAAAGCAGCCCTTATGCGGCTCGCGGCGATGCGAGCGTGCGAAGTGCCAAGTGCGCCATCAAAACGCCACATTACGCCCATCGCCCGAGTCCGAGTCCGAGCCCGTGCACGTCGGGTGCATCGCACCCTCCGCTAGGACTATGGAGAGTGGTTAGTCACATTAAAACATTTTTATGGAAACTTGCTTCCTTATAAAGAGCTTTTATTTCTTTGTTTCCATGTGGGATGAAAATTTCATTCCTTATTTATACCCATGAGGAATGCTTCCATTTTCTTCCATCTTTCCATGTGGGATGGATTTTCTTATTTACTTAAGATAAGATGCCTTTATTTTCTTATCTTATTTTTCCTTATTACCTTAACATAAAAATGCTTTGTTTTTCTTTATCTCATTCTTCCCCTTACTTATCTTTGAGATTATTTTTAATCCTTCAACTTTCAAAGTTGGCAATTTTAACCCAAATAAATATGGGTTTTTCCTAGATGTTACATCCTCCCCACCTTGAAATGAATCTCGTCCTCGAGATTCGCTTGTCTTAGATTTGGATGTTTTTATTCTGTTAATCAGTGATTAGATTCTATCTAATCTGATTCTCGCGTTTAACTGTCATTGTAGAACGATGAAAATTTTCAGACCTGTTGCTAACTCTACACATCGATTGATGTAATTAGTCAATAGTTCAAAATATCATAAGTAATTGTAAATTGCTAAACACAGTGGCCAGTTGTGCTTAATTATTTACCTTACCTTTTGTATTCTAAACATCTACCAATGTTAGCTTTATTGCTTCTTGGATTCGATATGTCGAATCAATTTCATCTCTTGATTCTTATCATTTATTTTCCTTACGTCGTAACAGTACCTTTGTACTTTTGAGCAATCATATCTGATATGCTATACAATCATGTCTCTTAAACATTCTCGAGTTCCTTTGACTTTTTGATCAATCTTTGTTGATTATTCCATTAACAGCATTTCCCATAGATTTCTTTTCAATGATATGCTATCTTTGCATATTTTGATATCTCATAACATCAGTGACATTCAGAATCTTGTTCCCTCAGTATGCTATTAACCTAATAGGCTTGCATAAATACCTAGATGGTGTTTCTTGGTTAATCATCAGACTTTAAGTTTGTTTCAGTTTAGCAGATTCGTGTCAGCAGACTTGTGATCTGATCAGCAGATTTTTAAGCTTTAATTTATTTCAGCAGACTCTTAGTCTGATCAGCAAACTTTTATGTTTGATTTAATCCAGCAGACTCTTAGGTTTCACTTAACCTTAATAGAGTTTTATAGTCGTTTTATATTTTGTATTTACATATGAAGTTTAATACGTCTTGGCCTAATAGTTTATTCCATCTGGATGAATCTGTTAGACGATAACCCAGTTTAACATGTTAATCAATTTTGAATGTCAGCTTTAATTTCAGTCATTCGATTATTTTTCAAGCATTCTTGTGTATTGACAAGATTTGTATGCTAATATCTTATTTAGAACAGAGGGAATTAAATACCCTTTCTCAGTTTACAAAACTTCTCGTTTTCAGAACGAGTTACACCTAATGTATAGAAGTTAACTAATCTATCTGACATTCCATATGTGCTTTGTCAGATATTTCTGGTTTCTTCTGATATTAGAGTCAGTCTGGATTAGCTTTTCTTTTCGGGCAATTTGTTTTAAAGTGGCCCGTTTCTCCACATATGAAACATACTCCTTGTTTCTTCCTGCATTCTTGCATCATGTGTCCTTCTCTATTGCAATATGCACATTTATCTGTGCCTTCTCGTCGACATTTTCCAAAATGTTTTCTTCCACAAGTTTTACAAGTGGATTTTGAAGTATTTCCTTCTTTCTCTATCTTCTCGTAATCTTTCGGTTTCTTGATTTCTTTTTCTTATTTCTTTTCTTCTTCTTGGTTTCTTATCATGCTATTAATCAAGTATCCGGCAACTTCCATGGCCGTTTCAATTGTTTGCGGCATATTAGCTCTTACCAAGTCTCTTATCTCTCTTGGCAACCCATATATATAGCGTGTTATCTTATTATATTCTGGAGTAACTAGATGTGGGACTAGTCGGCAATATTCAAGGAATTTAGTATTGTATTCCCTGAGATTTGTTCCAACAACCTTGTGATTCCACAACCGAGTTTGAATTCGATCCATCTCATGAAGTGGACAATATTTCTTTATAACAAGATCTTTGAATTCTTCCCAGCTTAGAAATGTATATTGTTTCTCTTCCCCTATTTCAGATCAGGGTATTCCACCATTCAAGAGCTTCTCCCTTGAACATTTGAGAAGAATATTGGATAGCTTCTTCACTTGTACACTTACTAATGTAAATGATTGCTTCTTGTTCCTCAAGCCATCTTAGAGTGATGATAGCATCTTTGTCTCTATAAAATTCCTTAGGTTTATAAGCTTGGAAATTCTTAAAGTTGCATCCTATTTGATGCTTCAACTTCTTTCGAGGTTTGTCCCTTGAGTTATTGTCAGATGCAGAGCTATTATAAGCTTCTTCCTTTCTTGAATGAACAGATTTACTTTTACTTTCCTTATCAGATTTTAGTTGACTTTGATTGATAGAATTATCTTTGATAGCTTCTTGTATCATTTTCTGAATTTCATCTTTATATTGGGCGGGAAGTTACTTGTTTTCATTGTCAACATTTTCTCCGCTTCCAACTTTATTGGAAGGATTGTTCTGAGAGTTTGCACTTCCTTCTCTTGACATACTACAATAAAATTTTAAAGACAATTTTAATATTCGGGGAATTAAAACATATCCTTTATTTATATTATTGTAGTTTACAAAAGTGCATAACATTATTTATAGCTACACTTGTTATGACTACTTTAGTTCTTATTATTTATTTCTTCTAGCGGACAATCAATTTCTTGATCTTGCTGTCCTTTTTGGTATTCCCAGTTGTTTCCTTGTCTTTTCCTTTTCCTTTTTCTTTCTCCTTCTCTTCTTCCATTTCTATATCGTTGAGCATTGATTCAGCTATTCTTGTAGCATCGACTTCATAACATGTTGAATCATCTCTGATGTACAGTCCTTCATAATCTGTGCTCCAGCGTACATTTTGAGGATGAGCAAAGTAAGGATCTTGGTTCATCGGATAATTGAAATATTCCTGTCCCTGAGGATATTCTTCCGTATAAGTCATTATCCTTTTTCCCTTTGACTTTATTGATCTTTGGGACCCACTTGATTCACTTGATCTTGTTCCCTACACATCTTGTCTTCGCATGATATGGGCTAGCGGAATGTTGGAATCGAATGAATCTGAATTTTCCTCCATTGAGGTCTGATATGAGTCTTCACTACTAGATATAGGGATTGGAAGTAAAGTTGTCCCTATAGGCCCTTTTCCTTTACCTGACCGAGTTTGATATGATCCTTGGCTAGATTGACGATCGGACATCTGTACGATGTTAGATGAGAAATAGGATCGCGTTCCTATCTTATCCATAACAGTTTTATTATTCAGTGACTGTATTTTAGATACTTTTAGTTAAGTACCTATTTTGTTTGAATCGGTACTCGTGTAGGATTAAATCCTATCCGTATCATGTTTAACCATTCAGTGATTATATCAGTTGGTAATGAATACCAATGTTTTCGACAATTTCCTTATTTCTAGTCAAAGCCTAGGTAATAAGTATACCTAATTCGCTAAGAACCTGGCTCTGATACCAACCTGTCACACCCCGACTTAGGGCCTGGGTGCGACGCCCGTTAGTTGGTATATGTTTTGAAAATATATCTGAGTTGCGGGTTATTATCGGAAGTCTTTAAAATATATTATTTATTTATAAAATGTCGAGTCAGAATACCCGTTGAATAATATATAAAATATCAGCAGAAGTCTTTTCGGATAAAATATTATTATATTGAAATATCGGGAGTTGAATACCCGTTTGATAATTTAAATACATATCTTTTGAAAATATCATTCTTTATAATATTCTGAAGATCACTATGTCTACAATCTTCTATTAGTCTTGCCTATCAGTTCTATTCTTTACAGTTCCCTAAATATGGGGGGAAAATACGTCATCACACAGCCGGTGAATGACGCTGACTCAATAATACCAGTGTGTAAACAATAACAATACCTTTGTGACAATACTCATTAGGCACCCAACTCAATTGGGTTACAATTATCCTAAGTACATGTATAATTAATCATATACACAACATCATTTCTCTGATCAGTCCCGTAGACTACCAGAGGCGTGTTTGATGATATGCATTGCCTCGGGAAACTCCGAGTCCCCATGTATGTATGGATCCAGACGTATGTATACTCTTAATTTGAGTATGCCCGTTTCTCATTATTGTAACACAAAGTTTTAAGGATTCGTAAGTCCCATGCAAACAGTTCAGACTCTAAAAGAGTTGTAAAAGTTTAGGGCGTATTCACCTTTTATGATTGTAAATCTATTTCTGACACTGATTCCTGTATATTGATCAGTTTCGGTTACTGACCCCTGTCAGTAAATCAGTTTCTGTTACTGATTCCTGTTTCTGTTTTCAGCTTTCAGATTGATTGATTGGCTGTTATCTCGGACCTATAGTACGAGTATAACATTTGTATAAATATCTAGATCAAGGATCTAGCTTCAGACCCCGTAGTCTGTTTTGTATAGCTGTAACCTTGACATTTCGTTTGTTTGTATAAAACTTGTGGACCTTTAGTCCTTTTGTTTGTTTACTAATTATCTATCACGTTTCTTTTTCAGGAAGAAACATTTATACTAGGTTTCTTCTTCAAGAAGAAACATTACTTTAACTATAACCTGTGTGAATGAATAGTATCTTTCTTAATCATTAAGAAATACTATTTAACTATAACATTTGCATGTAACTGATTACGTTTCTTAATCGTGAAGAAACAATAATTTAACTATAACCCTTGCTTATGAAAAGTTATATTATGTTTATCAGTAATCAAGGTTCGGTCTATACCTCCGACTATGGTCTAAGCTATTGTAATAATAATAAAATAATAACTTAATCAGAACCCCTACCTCGTAAAGGTATTTGGAGTTAAATGTCTATGACTGATTGAGCAGTACCTCTACTCTATATCGCGTACCAGAGCTTAGACTGTCAGAGCTTAGGAGCTTGGCACGTTCCACGAGGCCGGCACGCAAACCGAGGCTTAGTGTGTGTGAAAAAGTGTGTGAAATGTGTGTTGAGGTGTGAGTTGGGAAGTGCCGTGAGCCTCCCTTTTTATAGCCAAAATTGGGTACCATCGCGTAGCGTGATGGTCCCTTAGCTCAGGGCATCGCGTAGCGCGACACCACAACGTTGAGATACTGCCACGTATTGACACGTGGCTGGACAAGTGGCACCGGTTGCTTAATGGGGTCATCGCGTAGCACGATACCCCTTATCTCTTGGTCATCGCGCAGCGCGGCGCCCCTTTTTTCTAATTTCTGGGGAAGAGCATCGCGTTCCTGGGCTCATCGCGTAGCACGATGGATTCCAGAATCCAGATTTTTATTTTTAGTCCCTCGTCTTTGATAACTTGCCACTTCATGATCATATTTCCATTTTCCAAAAATACTAAAGCGGCTCGCGACGATGCGAGCGTGCGAGGTGCCAAGTGCCTCATCAAAACACCACATTACGCCCATCGCCCGAGTCCGAGTCGGAGTCCGTGCACGTGCGCGTCGGGTGCTTCGCACCCTCCGCTAGGACTATGGAGAGTGGTTAGTCACATTAAAACATTTCTATGGAAACTTGCTTCCTTATAAAGAGCTTCTAGTTATTTGTTTGTTTCCATGTGAGATAAAAATTTCATTCCTTATTTATACCCATGGGGAATGCTTCCATTTTCTTCCATCTTTCCATGTGGGATGGATTTTCTTATTTTCTTAAAATAAGATGCCTTTATTTTCTTATCTTATTTTTCCTTATTAGCTTAACATAAAAATGCTTTGTTTTTCTTTATCTCATTCTTCCCTTTACTTATCTTTGAGATTATTTTTAATCCTTCAACTTTTAAAGTTGGCAATTTTAACCCAAAATAAATATGGGTTTTTCCTAGATGGCCCATGCGCATCGAAATTCCATGTGAATTTCTCTCATGCGAAATGTTTTAAATTGTTGCAAAACGTGACCCGATTCATTTTCTGATGCGTTTTTGATAAAGGACCTAGCCAGGGGCTCTGCCCCTTGGACCCTGCTAGGAGCTGCCACCCCTAGACCCCGCTACCAGGGTCGCTGCCCCGGACCCCCGTTAGTTGAGGGTTTCATTAACACAGATGTATGAAGTAGTAGTGATAGATAATTGACACTCATGATGTGTTACACAGTTAGCCGTGCACAGCTAAGGAAGGGTATCACCATTAACTCAAAGAGAAACCGACAGCAGGTGAGTTCTAGCCCCCTTTATCTGTTATGTTTTTGGGGCTGTGTGCATACTCCCATGTGATAGATAATACACTTACTTGAATGGCAAGTGTATGATACGTGTATGATTGTGTATTGAATGTTGTTACTACAGAATGTTTATATGAATGAGTATGTATATATATATATATATATATATATATATATATATATATATATATATATATTATAACTAGAAGGTATGTAAAGTATGCACTTATGATAGAATGTATGGTTGTATGGTTGCATGGTTGTTCGAGACAGAAGGGACCAGACCCTTATAATATCTGTGATATCTATAATAGAATAGCTTATGGTATACCATAGGGTTTTATGGAAGAAAGTATGTAAGTATGTATGCATGTATGTAAGGTATGTACGGAGGAAGTAATAATAAGTGAGGTACGAATACGTACCTTCGGACGTGTACGAGTAAGAATATGAATGTAATGTATGTTAATTGATTATCTAGAACTCACTCAGCGTAGCTGACTTTTAGTATGCACGCAGGTGAGTAGGATGAGGCAGACCGCTTGAGGTGAGACACGTGGCAAATGGATGAAGACCGGCATCGGAGACGAAAGATTCACATGTCGTTTATGTTATCGTTAAAGACTTAATGTATTTTGTTTAAAACAAGTACTTATATTTTGTAAGAATGTTCATCATTAAGTATTCCGCGAAAAGTTTTAATTAACTCTGATCTTAGAACTGTGTTTATGAGTAAATCCAACGCCAAAGTAGGGTTATCGGCAACGGGGCCTTACAAAAATGTTTTAATGTGGCTAATCACTCTCCATAGTCCTAGCGAAGGGTGCGAAGCAACCGACACGCACACGCACGAACTCGGACTCAGACTCGGGCGATGGGTGTAATGTGGCTTTTTGATGGCGCATGCTCGCATCGCCGCGAGCCGCATAAAAGCCGCTTTAGTATTTTTGGAAAATGGAAGTGTGGCCAAGAAGTGGCAAGTTATCAAAGACAAGGGACTAAAAATAAAAATCTGGATTCTGGAACCCATCGCGCTACGCGATGAGCCTAAGCACAGGACCATCGCGCTACGTGATGGTCTATGATGACGCAACAACACTTGTCGCAACGGGGGGACACGTGGCAGACACTAGGGCTGAGTCAGAAGCCACGTGTCATTCGCCTGACAACGCTATACGCGATGGCTTAAGGGATGGGACCATCGCGCTACGCGATGGATCCCAATTTCAGCTATAAAAGGGAGGGGTACAACACCTTCCCAACTCACACATCCAACACACATTTACACACACATTCTCACACACAATAGTCTGGTTTTGCGTGCCAGTCTCGTTGAACATGCCAATCTACGAAGCTCTGACGGTTTAAGCTGTAGTACGCGTTATAATGTAGAAGTGCCGCTCGATCAGTCTTAGCCAACTAACTCCAAATACCCGTACGAGGTAAGGGTTCTGATTAAATTATTATTTTATTATTATAATAATAGCTTAGACCATAGTCGGGGGTATAGCCCAAACCTTGATCACTGTTAAGTATAATATAACTTTTCATAAGCAGAGGTTATAGTTAATTATAGTTTCTTCATGATTAAGAAACGCAATCATTTACATGCAAGGGGTATAGTTAAAAAAATAGTATTTCTTAATGATTTTGAAATATACTATTCATTCACACATGTTGTACTTAAAGTAATGTTTCTTCTTGAAGAAGAAACCTGGTTTAGATGTTTCTTCCTGAAGAAGAAACCTGATATATAATTAATAAATAAAAAAAGGGACTAAAGGTCCACATATTTTACACAAACAAATGATTTATCAAGGTTAAAGCTATACAAAATAGACTACGGGGTCTGAAGCTAGATCGTTGATCTAAATATTTATACAAATGTTGATCTCGTAATATAGGTCCGAGATAACAGCCAATCAATCAAACAGAAAGCTGAAAAAAGAAACAGGAATCAATAACAAAAACTGATTTACAGACAGGGGTCAGTAGCAGAAACTGATTAATATACAGGAATCAATGTCAGTAACTGATTTACAATCATAAAAGGTGAATACGCCCTAAACTTTTACAACTCTTTTAAGGTCTGAACTGTTTGCATAGGATTTACGAATCCTTAAAACTTTGTGTTACAATAATAAGAAACGGGCATACTCAGATTAAGAATATACATGTGTCTGGATCCATTTATACATGGTGACTTGGAGTTCCCAAAGGCCATGCGTATCATCAAACATGCCTCTGGAAGTCTACGGGACTGTTCAGAGAAATGATATTGTGTATATGATTAATTGTACATGTACTTAGAGTAATTTTAACCCAATTGAGTATTGTCACAAAGGTATTATTATTGTTTATACAATGGTATTTGAGTCAGCATCATTCACCGGCTGTGTGCTGACATATTCCCCCCCCCCCCCCCCCCCGCACATTTCATGGAACTGTAGAGAATAGAACTGACAGGCAAGACTGATAGAAGATTGAAGACATAGTCATTAGAGGTGATCTGATGGCTCAGATATTTTATTCAGAATATTATTAAAGAATTATATTTTCAAAAGACAGTTATTTGAAATATCAAACGGGTATTTTGACCCGACATTTTATAAATATTTTATTAAAAAGGCTTCCACTCATATTTTGTCAAATATTGAAATAGGTAATTGAACCCATTATTTTATTATAAGAATATTATTTTAAAGACTTCCGCTAAAATAAACCCGCAACTTTGATATATTTTCAAAACAGATACCAACTAACGGGTGTCGCACATAGGCCCTAGGTCGGGGTGTGACAAAAAAATTATATGAAAAATAAGTGTCTGACCCGGGGTTCGAACCCGGTTCCTTATGTTACCAACTCAAAGTGTTAACCAGCTGCTCTAGGTTTCATATTTGTTAAAGACATGGTTTTTATTATTTAAATATATTAACAGTTCATGATATATATTATTCATTAATAAATAGTTATTATAACAGTTTCAAAAAAAAGAATGCTTGACCTGGGTTTTGAACCTAGGTCTGATGTTTACAAGACGATGCGGTTTACCAGTGAACCAGAGTTGTAATTCGTTTAAGACACGGAAACAAATATATATAAACACAAGACTTGATTTCATCTTTTCCAATTGAAACCCTAGTTTTTCAATTGGAGAAAATGGTTCCGTGAACGTTGATTAAAGCTTAGGGGTTTTTCTCAGTGGTAAACTCCGTTAATAATCATATATTGATTACCTGTTAATGACTTTATATCACTGGAAATGGACTCGCCGGAAAACAGAAGCTTGAGCTTAAAATTACGACCAGATTAGAGTATTTTAGAGAGAATGAAGGTTGTGAGCGAGTTTTAATGAAGCTTAGGTCCCTATTTATACAACTAATTGGAGCGTCTACGTGTCAAATCTATTAATTGATTTTCCAAAAATTCCGGCGTCCATTACGGGATTGATTAGGTTGTTATAATGCAATTAACCAGTTAATTATAATATAATATCGATGATATAACGCGTTAAACAACAATTTCGGGTCAGAGATTATAGAATTTGGGGTGTTTGGGATCTCCGGCGTCACTGCCGGCGATGGTGGCCGGAAAAACGGGGAAGGGGGGTAGGGTTAGTTATTTTAATAATATAATTTAAATGATATTTGTACTTTAAACCCCTGTACTTTCTAATTTCTTTAAATCAAACTAAATTAATAAATTTTCACTTTAATCTCAGGACTTTAAATTTATGTTGAATACTTATGGTTTGGGTAATTATGTCATTAACCCGTAAGGCTCGATTAGCGTTAAGGCTCGTAATTTTTATAAACGTCGGGAATATAAACTATGAACAAAAATACATTGAACGAGAAACCGAGTCGGAAATATTGACGAACGTCAAATGAATCTTGGGAATTTAATAATAAAGTTTTATATATATATATGTTAATACTTGAAAAAAATCAACCCGAAAATTCAAAACAGGTTGGGTTTTCGGGTTTGAAAAGTAACGAATGTTACATTAAGGCCATAAAACCATACGCCTATGAAGTGTTAACCACTTAAACTAGCAGTATTTTTATTTATGTTTATATCACAAACCATCTAGCATACTCTAACGTTAAGCCTGTCCAAGCATTGTACAACAACTATTCATATTTGAAAATTTCCTTTTAGTGATCAAATCTAACAAAAGGCATAAGTATGGCCCAATATTTTATTCCATTCCTTACACAGGCTTAGCTAAACAAACAAAACCCTGAAGGTGTTTCCCACTAACAATCAAGCAATTTAAAAGTTATAATTAAGTCTACAACCAAATTATCCTTTCATTCTCAAAGCTGAGCCTACCGACACATCCCAAATTAAGTGTGTTCCCGTTTTTATTATCTCATATTATATAATAATTTTGAAAAACAATCCCCTATTTTTCTATCATTTTTCATTTATTATGCAAAAACTCTTAATTCAAGGAAAATTAAACTTTTAATTTTTCAATTTTTCCCCCCATCCCCACACTTGAGGCAAACATTGTCCTTAATGTTTAAAATGTAACAAATAAAACAAGGACGAGGTTAAAATTTACTTTGATCAATTTCAAAAACCGGGCCTAATGTGATGGTTGTAACTAATTATACATAATTACAATTACACTCTTAACACAAAAACTAATAAAACAAAGAAGGTTATGAAAACGAAATCACCGGACAAAAAATATGTAATTGATTCGGAAACGTAATTCGGATTTTTTGTATTTGTATTCATTTAAGTTTAAACCGATTCGGAAACGTAATTCGGATCTTTCAAACTATTTAAAACTTTTATTTATTGGTATTTAACTTGGTTTAACTTATTTTATAATAACTTTCAATTATGCCAAATAGTTCTTAAAAACCCTTAAAATCGCTTAAAACGGTTAAAAATCACATTTATAAAAGTACAAGGACTATTTTTGACCCAAATCTCGAAACTTATACCCCAAGATAAGTTGTATAATATTATAACATGTCCATTTTCTTACCTTAAATATTAAAAACGAATTTTTATTATTAATTGGTTCGATTTTGTTATTAATTGATTATTTTGTTTCCTAATTCGTTTTTAGCATGCAAATCACTTATTTTAGGCATAAATCGGGTGAATTAAGGTCCAGGAAAACTAATATAATTAAATTACATGTCCATATACTTAACCCCTTGTCCAAGAACGAAATCTACTGGTTATTTTATTGATTTGATCATTAAAGGCCCATTCGGTTCTTAAACGAGTAAGTTGCCATATTTAGTTCGATTTAGTGAATCCTATATAAACATACCATTATTTCTCTGTCACAAATCATCCCTAAACCCTAATACACAAATCCCAGCCGTCACCTACCCCTGCCATACTCCATCTTCTTCGGTTTTCGCTTATTTGGTTGAAGACACGCTTATTCGGTTGACTTTGCTTGCTTTAGGACCTTTGACTTCCGTTTCTCATCAATCCTTTCACTTTCCGGGTAAGTTGTAAACATAGGAATCGTTCATACATATTCCCTAGTCAATAACCTTCAATCAATTTTAGTGGTTGAAGGGTTTTGACTGGTCAATTCGCTTAAAACCCGTTTAAGGGCAAAACAGTCAACAAGTTTGAGTTTACATTTTCTCATACTTCTGGTCGGATTCAACGTTCGGTGCAGAAGACTTTTATTTTTGTAATGAAATTTTAAGGCTACTGACAAATACTCGACTTCCGACTTGCTGTTCAGATTCTGGTCAGTACCAGCTCGCTTAAATCTTAAATATAACATAACTAGAGTTCTACTTGTCCGTTTGGATTGATTCCAGCGGCCATGAGTTTGTTTTTAATTGTATTATCATATGTCACATATTCATATTCTGATTGTTTATAACATTTGACGTGTAGTGGACGACTCGCTTATTCCATAGCTCGTTTAATCGCATTTATTAATCGCTTATCATTGATCTAAGGTGAGTTTGATCATTTCCTTTTTTCTACACTGTTTTCAAACATTTTGGGGACATACGCATACTTATTCATATTTTCTATTATATATATATATATATCTCAAACAATCACAAACATAATCATTGTGTGTTATATCAATTAAATGTTATTTGCTAATTGCTACTTGTTTAAGTGTGTTTGTATTCTATCAAGTCTTGGGTTCTCATTAGTATGATCATACGAACGTCTTAGTAACCGGGGCCCGATTCACTTGGCAAAGGTAAACCGACAATTTTAATCATTGTAATCAATGCCCGACTCGCTTGACAATGATTCATTGGCACACTAGCACGATTTGGTTATATACATGTTTTGTTATGATTTGATTGATACTATCACATGGTTGGTTTGCGCATTTATCAATTATCTATTATATATATATATATATATATATAATTATTTGTTGTGTCAAAATTGGTGATCATCTCACTCAACATGTGTTGTTGACAAACTCTATTTTCTACGCATATGCAGGTTGCTTAAATTGAAGTACGGATATTTAGTCAAGACCATAGGTTATAATGAAGATGATCGTTAAATCATGTTTATAACCATTTATTTGAATTGTTTTGTTATGTTTGTAAACATGGGTGTATATTTGAATTAAAATAATTAATTAGATATTGTCACTTCTATATTGTGATAGTATCTTCGAACTGTGAGCAATCGGATCACGCCCTGACATTTCCGCCTTAGGTTGGGGTGTGACAAAATATAACTCTCATGTGCAACTCTCGTGTCCTGGGTGATGCTCTCGGTGAACTTGCCTCTTTTCTCCAAACAAAATCTGCAAACTCTCAAACACGTAGAAGCACGCTTCTCACAAGTATTAAAAATATAGGTCTTTTAAACCATTTGCAAAACCACTAATTTTAACTTACCAACCAATATTAATTAAATTCATAACCAAAGTTGTTAAACTAGTAAATATGTTAAAAGACCTAACTCACTTCCGTAGGAATCACGATTGCATTTAGGGTATGCAACAAGCCCTTTAAACCCCCCGGTAGCCCGGGTGGACGAGTATGGTCTCGTGAGGGTTTATAGTGAACTACGCCCACAAAGTTCGACTACAACAAAAATATACACGAACCTGAATACAAGGCCGGGTTGCCTCTCGGTTAGCGCTAAGTTTTTGTTAAGGTCTTCAGCTGGACCGTTACGTGATTTCTTGGTTATGGTGGTCTAATGGAACATTTACCTACCGAATTTCCCACATACGCTCGGCAGTTAGGGTCGCAATGCTCTACTTCCTCCTTCATGATTAGCATGTACGATAAACCAAAACGGGCCGGTATGAATGCATATTTACCTTCAAAATTTCCAACATATGCTGGGCTGTGAACACGTCAAGCCCACATACTCTTTCTTATCTTCGAAACATCAAATATTGATCAGGGCCGAACCGAGCGTTTTCCGACCGAGTTTCCCGTGTAAACTCGGTATTTAAGTGTTTTGTGTCCACACCTTCTTCTTTGTGGTTGAAAAGCTTGTAGAACCAATATAGGCCCATTTCTTAATATTGCGCCCACTATCCTTCACCTCTACCTTCCTCTTCTTTGAGTTCCAACCAACATACCCAAATTTATCAGTTTGAGAATATGCAACTGGGGATAATCAGAATAACTTGGGACTATTTCAATGTCTGATATCTTGAAAGTTACTTTGTCTTCAACTGGGTCCATACATTCAACATCGTCATCAGTAACAACAACCAAGGCATTAATTGGCTCTTTGGTAAATAGAGGAATTGGCATGGTATTATTCTCCACAACCACCTCCTCAAATTCATTCTTCGAAAGATCAAGAGCCTCCTCTTCCAATTCATCTTCTATATCACCAACCACCATTTCATGATATCGTTTAATTTGGGCCAACTCATCAATGACTTGGCTCATCAGTTCATCTTGAGCAACATTAACCTTTTCATGAACTTCCAACCTCAGACTGAGGTCCTTAAGCAGTGCCAACACCTCAGAATCTTAATTATTATATTGAGGAATTTCTTCGTATGTTGGCTGAAGGTACTTATCAGAATAGTAGTCATACTCCTCCTCTTGATAACTTACAAACGTTGGTGTATGGGGTCCATCGCTATCATACTCACCTGACTCATAATATTCCTCATAATTAGGTGGAGGCGGTGAATAATTTTGGTACTGTCTGTTGCGACCCTGCTGGTTGAAGTTCCCTTGGCTATAACTATATGGCTCGAGATAACTTTGAGGGTTTGGAAAAGATGGTTCATCATATGAATGTGGATAGTCCGAATCATCATCCTTCACGACCTTATATCCTTCATGTGGGTCATAAACCCAACTCCACGTCATCTTGAGTTACCAACACACATGTGACACACAAATACCTCGCGTAAAATCAAATGAATAAATATAAAAAAACTAAAAATAAACTAGCACTTTGAGCGTTGAGTCCTCGGAAACGGCGCCATTTTAACGTAAACTGTCGCAGTCTACTCAAACAATTGATTTTAAATACTTAAATACCTATACAAATACGGGTAAGTAAGGTCGCAACAGGAAATAAGGGAAAATTCTCAAAATGACCCTATTTTGGAAATAGATTCCAATTTTGTCCCCCAAACTTAATAATTCCAAAAATGTCCTCTTCTTACTCATCTTTGACTATGCGTTAGGAAATCTAACACGTCTTTAACGACTTGTTAGTATAACACGCCGTCAAAGACGTGTTAGATTTCCTAACGCATGGTCAAAGATAAGTTAGGCCTCCAAACACATGGTCAACGATGTATTAGCATCAAACATATAGTCACAGACATGTTAGCCTTTTGTTTGTTTGTTTGTTTTAATATTATATTATTATAACTAATTTTACTTATATTTGATTTTTCTTTTATAACTTCTAATATAATTTTTTTTATATTATTTCGAATATACTGACGAGACATGTTTTTATCTATGAAACGACATAAACTTACTCCAATTCGAGCCGTGTCAAATCAATATCGAAATGTTCAATCAAATTTGACCCCACACGGTTTTAAATAAAACTTTTGTTAACATGTAGATAACAATACGCATGGCTTCTCGGTATATTAGAAATAATATAAAAATTTTTATATTAGAAGTTATAAAAGAAAAATCAAATATAAGTAAATTAGTTATAATAATATACTATGAAAAAAAAAGCTAACATGTCTTTGACTATATGTTTGACGCTAACACGTCGTTGACCATGTGTTTGGAGGCCTAACTCATCTTTGACCATGCGTTAGGAAATCTAACACGTCTTTGACGACTTGTTATACTAACACGTCGTTAAAGACATCTTAGATTTACTAATGCATGGCCAAAAATGAGTTAGAAGATGACATTTTTGGAATTATTAAGTTTGGGAGATAAAATTAGAATTTCTTTCTAAAATAGGGTCATTTTAGGAATTTTTCCTAATAAAAAAGTTATGTCAACTTGTTGATTTTTTTGTCATATTAAATTGGGCAGGGCCCACTAGGGTAAGATGGACAGAAGATAACCGAAACAATATGTTATAAATTGATGATTATTTTTGAAGAACCCATGGTAGAGGTGGGCAAATAAACCGGTTAACCGAACCGACCCGAAAACTGAACCGAAACAGAACCGGTTTGAAACCGATTATGTTGAAACCCGGTTTGGAACTGATTGAAATAGTAGGTTTGGAACCGGTTTGTAGTTTTCTCCACCAAAACCGGTTCCAAACTAGTTAACCGAATCAAAACTGGCCAAAACCGGGCAAAAACCAGCCAAAACACGAACCGAAACCGATCGTAACATGGTAAGAAACCGGTTTCAGCCTGAACCGAAACCGATCATAAAACGGTTTTGACTTTTGTTAACCAAACCAAACCGGTTTTAACCCAAACCGGTTTTGAGTTTTAAACCGGTTTGTGCACCTACCCTATGGTGGAGATGATCTAGAAGGTGACGGTGGAGCAGAGGACAAGAAAAAAAAGCAGCTATCATTGTGGGGCTTGATTGGAGAGAGAGAAGTAATATTCTAGGAGAAGTATTACTAGGGGAAAATTCTGAAAATAGTCCACTTTTAGAGGGAGAGTATGAAAATAGGTCCTTGAAATTTTCAATTTCCAATATTAATCCAATGAAAATCCTCGGCGCCATGACATAGGTTTTCCTGCCGATGAATTTCGGCCTCACCTCACCTACCTCGATGGTTTTCCAATGAAATCTGTCTGGACCAATTATTTTTGAATGAAAATCATCTCCCCATGAAAACCATCTCCAAAAATCATCAAAATCCGTGTTTTTTTGAAATTCATCTGAGCTGATGAATTTCAAGTGAATTTTGTCTTCAAAGATAATTTCAAAAAAAACATGCACCACCATCACCACCACCATTATGATCTCCACTTTCCAGCCACCACCCCACCAACCACCGCCACCACCACTATTCCCATTTTTCTAGCAAACATCACCTCCATTACCCGCCCATCATCATCACACCTTTCCGACCACCACCCCACCCACCACAACCACCATTCCCACTTTTCCTTCAAGCATCACCTCCATCACCCTCCCATCATCATCATCATCACTTTTTCGGCCACCACCCCACCCACCACCACCACTGCCACCACCATTTCCCAGTTTTTCGGCAAACATCTCCTCCATCGGAGCCATGTATAAAAACCCTCAAAACTATGGTTAACAAAAGAATACAAACCTTCAAGGCCTTTAAGACGCGCATCACCGGACTTTCTAACACAACCTTCACAATGCATAAAATCCCTCAAAACAACCTCTTGCGGCGTTGGAGACGGTGGTTTCGGTGACTTGTCTTTTGCTTCATCTCCGGTTGGTGGTTTATCGGAAAGGTGATGATGATGATGATGATGATGGGAGGGTACTAGAGGTGATGTTTGCTAGAAAAGTCGGAATGGTGGTGGTGGTGGGCGGGGTTGTGGTCGGAAAGGTGATGATGATGATGATGATGATGATGACAATGACGATGATAGGAGGGTAATAGAGATGATGTTTGCCAGAAAAGTGGGAATGGTGGTGGTGGTGATGGGTGGGGTGGTGGCCGAAAAGTGGAGATCATGATCATGGTGGTGGTGGTGGTGGTGGTGTATGTTCACTTGAAATTCATCAACTCAGAGGAATTTCAAAAAAAACACGGATTTCTATGATTTTTGGACATGGTTTTGTGGA
This sequence comes from Bidens hawaiensis, assembly GCF_021521415.1. Classification (NCBI taxonomy): domain Eukaryota; kingdom Viridiplantae; phylum Streptophyta; class Magnoliopsida; order Asterales; family Asteraceae; genus Bidens; species Bidens hawaiensis. The sequence goes on along the minus strand of NW_027491059.1, from coordinate 2,789,819 downwards.
GATGATTTTAATTCCAAAATTATCGGTCCAGACGGACTTCATTGTAATCAAGAAAATGTGAAAATATCATACCCAGAAGATAATTGGATATTAATCACGGAGCTTCACAGCCTGAATCCAATCTTTTCGAGATAACAGTAACCAGTAGTTGGATATTAATAAAATCAGTGTCAGCGAAATAAATGATGAACACTAGGGCTGAGCACGGTTCGCTTTTTAGGTGAAACCGAAACCGAAAAGTCCGTTTTCGAATATACACACCGTTCGATATTTTATTTTTCGGTTCAGTTATAATCGGTTTTTTTATGTGTGTAGACATTGCAAAAAAATTCCAAAATAATGAAAATACATATTAGATTCAAAACACAAAAAATAGGCATTTGTCACATGGAACCAAACGAATACAAACTTGCAAGAGTACTAGAGTTTAAAATTCAACAAAGTTCTTAATCAAAAAGCACTAAAAGTTTAGTTCCAATCTTCATTCTTTATCTTATTCATCTTCAAAGTTTACTCCTAATCTTCATCATCTTCATAATCTTCTTCACCATCAACGATATATCCTTTTGGTGTTTAGTTTCCGATCATAACATCTAAAAGAACACATCTAATTGTATTAATATTTAAGTAAAAACACATATCAGTTCGGTTCGGTTTTTTAAAATGGAAAACCGAACCGAAACGAAACCGAAATTTTGGTTTTTCAAAAAAAGCAAAAATTAGCCGTCGGTTAATGCTTCGGTTTGCTTTTTTCGGTTAATTCGGTTTCAGTTCGGTTAATCGGTTTCCTGCTCACCCCTAATAAAAACTACGTGTGGCACAGTTTGTTTATATTTATGTGCATGTAATTATGCCTTACACCTTTATTTATATAATAATTAATAAAATAGTTCATATATTTATATATACACGTGATGCAATGTCTCCCAAATGGGAATGCCCTTGTTTTGTTTAAAAATCAAAAGTAAGATGGATAACAAGCCAGTGTGGTTTGTTCAAATTTAACATTTTCTTGTCGTGTTTTCTGGAAACACCCTCCTTCTTGCAAAAAATCGACTAGTACGTCGCGTATAGCCCTATACGCGGCGTATTGGTGGGTGTCTCTAAAAAAACCCACCAAATTTGTCTTATTATGTTTTTCTTTTCTTTTGTTATTATTATTGTTATTTATCATCATCATCATCATCATCATCATTACTATTGTTATTATTATTTATTCATTATTTATTATTATTCGAAATTTGCAAAGGGCGTTCAGTTGCAGAGCTTATTTGGGAAAATTGACATTTCCAAACGAACTTTCAGTTTTTTAGCTGCTTTCGATATCGGCATCTTGAATCAGTTGCAGGGCTTACTTGGAAAAATTGGCATTGCCAAAATGAACTTTCAATTTCTTGGCTGCTTTCGTTATCGGCATCTAAAAATGCCTCTCGATTTCTTCAAACTCCAACTGTCTTGATATTCAGCCACCACCACCAACCATAGTTGTCTTCACTTCAACACATATTCGTTGTCACTAAGCTTAAGCTTAAGTTTAGTATTATTTTTATGTTTAGATTGGGGGGGGGTGGGTTTGTAGGTTCGGTGTTGAATGATAATATTAAGAACCAGTGTAAGTACGTGGAAACCTAAAAGTTTTGTCTTGTTTAAGTGGTGAGTACACTCGGTTCATATCGAGTAAGTTGAAAAATTGCATGTAAAGTTGTGTGTCATTTTGTTTTCAATATTAATTAACAATCGCATCTCGTAGTTAGATGGTCTGGGAAAAGTTTGATCAAAACAATTAACACATATATACACCAAAACCAGTATTGTACACATACAATATAATAATAAAAGTAAATACGAAAAATAAAACATAAAAATCTACACAAAGTCCCGGAAGTCAAAGTCGTCGTCGGGGCCCCTGAACGCAGCGTCGCCAACGTCATTGTCGTCTTCTACCCTGCGCTTGGCCCCTGAACCCTCACCGGCGGCATCCACATCGTTTCCCCGTCCGCGTATCACGCCAGACATGCTCGCCTCGTGGTCAAAACTGGGAGTGGGTGGCGGGGGCACGGGGTAAACATGTCTAGACTACTGCGTGCTAGACATGGAAAAATATGTTTAATAAGCAGACAAATTAAAAGAAACCGTAAAACAATAATATATTAAAACGTACCTCATGCGCGTCCAGATCCTTATTTTATAATCCTCATCACCTCCAACCTCCTTCTTCACAAAATTCCCGTTTTTGAGAGAGCAACCCACAAAGACTTTATAATTCCTGGAGATCTAACCGTCAGATCGGTCTCAAATTTTAACTGAGTGTTCATAGAATATAAATGAAGGTTTCCACCAGACGGATCTTCGATCGGAGATCGGGAAGCCTAGTTTTTATCAGCAAAACCATAACAGTAGAAAATGAAGATTTCCGGCGACTGCTTGGGTTTTCCGACGATGGTGGCGGCGGATTCCAGAGGCGGCAGCAGCTGGCGCGGCCGCTTGAATCAATCAATTCCGAGTTCTTTTAATATGGTTTTGGGCTATTCGAGTGATTTCGAACATAAACCTTAGGTACGTTTTTATTAAAAAAGTCTTACTTTTCGTGTATGGAATTGCATGAAACTTTGTAGGATGATAGATAAGGTCATGATTATGGATAAAGTAATGAACTTGAGAGTAAATGGGTAAGTTTGTTAGGTTCGGGTAAAACGGGTAGTGTTCGGTTCGTGAAAAGGGCAAGTAAACGAAGTCGGTTGTGCACGAAATTTGAAAGCAAAGTAAATCGGGTTAAAACGTGTAAGAAAACCATTGTGGTAAAAGACTTAGAGGTTGAGATTCGGGATGAACGAGTATGTTCGGACCGTGTAATACCCAAGTAGATAAGGTTGTTAAGGCCGCAACTTGTTGTAATAGTAAAACGGGGCATAAAGAATGGTTAAAAGGCAAAATAACTAAAAGAATGGTAAAATAGAAAAAGGAGATCCTGATCGCATGCAAAAGAATCGCATCGCACGAGCATGTGATGCGATTACTTTAGCCATGCGATGCAATCAGAATTCGTCCATGCGATGTGAATAGTTGTCCATGCGATGCGATTCATTTTGCTCCATGCGATGTGATTCGTTTTTCCATGCGATGCGAATTGTTTTCCCATGCGATGCGATTCGTTTTGCATCCATGCGATGCGAATTGTTTTCTCATACGACGCGATTGGTTTTGTACGTGCGATGCGATTGGTTTCACATATGCGACGCAATTGGTTTTGCATATTTGATGTGATTGGTCTGCATATGTGATGCGATTAGTTCGTATATGCGATGCGACTAAGATAGTAGCACCATCGGCTAAGTTAGCTTAGTTTCTAACTTAGGTAGTAAGACTTAGACAGAAAAGTAGTAATTAATACCTATACCAGTTAAACAGTTAGCCGTGCCCAGCAAAAGAAAGGTGTTATCAATTCCGAAAGAAACATGACAGGTGAGTTCTAGCCACCTTTTTCCTTTAAACGTTTTTGGGGCTGTATGCATACTAGTATGTGAAAAAGTAGATATATGTAATTTTAATTAATGATATATTTCTTATAGGGACATGTTTATATGTTAATTTATTAATATATATTTGAATGCTTGAATGTTAGTTAATGGAATAGAAAGAGTTAGTGAGCAAACCCTATTAATGCTTACGTAGGATGTTATATGAATATAAATGAGTATGAATGCTATGTATAGAATAATGTGTATACGCTCATGTGTAGCGCCTTTGGGCCTTATGCATGCATAATAAGTTAGGATGGCAAATCCTTCTAACTTTTTATGGCTCGGTTATGAGCAAGGAAAGAAGGCTCAGTTATGATCAAGAATAGACGGCTCGGTTATGAGCAAAAATAGATGGCTCGGTTATGATCAAGAATAGGAGGCTCGGTTATGAGCAAGGAAGGATGGCTCGGTTATGAGCAAGAATAGGAGGCTCGGTTATGAGCAAGCGTTTATGAATATAGTTACGAAATGATTGATAGAAAAACATAGAGAAAGTAAATAACGAGTGAGAAAGGTTATGTTATGTGTAAATGTTCGAAAGATGTGATCTATCTATAAATCGTATGTTATGAAAAGAAAGAAACGTTAGAACTCACTCAGCGTATAGTTGAATTTTAGTATGCATGCAGGTATTGTGATGGCGTGGCAGGCTTGAGGTGCATATGTGTAACGTCCTCATTTCGTTAATAAATAAACAAATTAAATGCCGTGAATTTTATTTTAGTTATCAAATCGTGTGGCATCGTTTGGAGTAAATAAATAATAAGATAGGATAAGATTATTAAGGTTGGTGGACTTAAACATATTTATGGGCCTAAAAGCTTTTGTGCTTTACCTATTTAAACCCCTAAAACCCTAAATCCATCCTTATCCTCAATATTTCATCATCATCACCCAATCATTGGCACACATACACACAAAAATCTTCTGTACCAAACGCTCCTAATTCCAAATCCGACCAAGCAAGATATACAAGATCTAGTTTAATCAAATCTGCGAGGTACACAGTGTATTTATTTCCATTTCCGTTTCTTGCTGCTAATATTATTAATAACTATGAATAAATAAATCTTTGAGAGTCGAACATAAACGAACCAAGATAAATGAGTTCCAATCAGATCTAGCAATGTAAACAATAACATAAGTTTGAAAAATACAAACAATAATAGCAGCCGGATGCAGATGGGTTCAACAATAACCGAATCCCAAACCAATCCACCCAAAGCTAACGGAAATCAAGTCGGAGGACTTGAAACAGGAACCAACAAATTGAGAACCCAACATGCCGAACCCCTGTGACGAAGTTAAACCAAAACCAGAACACGAGCCCAGATCTGAACCATAAACGTTCTTGACGAGTCTCGTATCCAAACCCTTGAGAAACCGAACCCTCCAAGTAAATCGCTAAAACCCTCAGATATGAAACAAAGTGATGAATTCGCATCCCGTACGAAGTGTTGAATTCGCATCCCCGTGTGAAGGGTTAAATTCGCACCCCGTGCGAAATCCTGTGTGAAACGACATGTGAAAAGCCCATGCGAAATCCTTGTGCAAAACGACATGCGAAAAGCCCGTGCGAACCCGATGCGAAATCCCGTGCGATTTAGAGTGATGCGACGCGAATAAACCCGCGTGACTCGGTGCCGTTGAGGTAGTGGCCGGGGTTAGCAAGTGGCAGTGACTGGGTGAAGCATGATGGAAGGCGATACGGGTAGGGCAGGGGTGGTGGCGGTGATCTGATGGAAAGAAAGAAGAAGAAAACGATTATGAGGGGGGGCTAGGGTTAGGGTAGTGGGGAGGAAGGTAGTTGGATGGATATAATAATAATAAAATAATAATAATAATAATAATAATAATAATAATAATAATAATAATGAATAAGAAAGGCAAAATAAAGGATAAGGAAATAAACGAAAATCGAACCCAGGACCCGACTCGTCCCACGACCCGTGACCCGCCTCAATTAAAGGAAAATGGGATGAAGATGAGCCAAACACACGAACCCGACTCGTTTAGAACCCACAACCCGCCTCATGCCAAGCCAATGGTTTATAGGACCCGTTTGGTAACACTTAAACGAAAGAGTCCCCTGTAAATGGAGAAAGTAAAAGGAGTTCACGTACGAAGGATGACTTGCGAAAATAAATAATTATATAATAATAATAAAAACGAATAGTAATGAACTAATATAATAAATACAAATACGATAATAATAAATGTTGTTAAGAATGTAAACTAATAAAGACGGTTCATTAATAAGATAATGCCAAGTATATTAAATTATTATGAACGGTTTATGAAGGTTACATGTCGATTCGGTAAACTTAAAAGTTAACCCCATTAACTTAGAGAATAATTAATACACAAATTAAGAGAATTAATATGTGTACGTTATTAACAGTTAGTCGAGTGCAATTGAAGAAAGGAATTACTATTAATTCAGAGAGGAATCGACTACAGGTGAGTTCTAGCCCCTTTCTCTATGACTTTTTTCGAGGCTGTGTGCATACTCCTATGTGATAGTTAATACACTTATCCTAAGTGATAAGTGTATGATATGTATATGATTATTTATTTAATGTTATTATTAATCGTTGTACGAATGTGCGTATATAAATATTATTATTATATATGCAATTACAAGATGTGTAATGTATGCACGCATGATAGGAGACATAGGACGTAATGTGACGATTGACGGGACATGTATGGTTGTATGGTTAAACGAGACAAAGGGACCAGACCCTAATAATATTTGAGATTGTAATAGAAGGGATCAGACCCTAATAATACCTAAGATTGTGATAGAAGGGACCAGACCCTAATAATATCTGAGATAGTAGGGACCAGACCCTAATAATATATGAGATTAGAGGGACCGGACCCTATTAATATCTGGGATAGAAGGGACCAGACTCTTGCAAATATCTGAGATTGAGGGACCATACCCTAATAATATCCATGATAGTAGAAGTAGGATAGTTTAAGGTATACCTTAGGAAAGTAGTAAAGAAAGTGTGTAAATGCGTATGTATGTACGTAAAGTGTGTATGAATGAGTAATAGCAAGTAAAGTACGAAATACGCATCTTCGGACGCGTATAAGTATGGGCGTGAACGTATTGTATGTTAATTGATTAACTAGAACTCACTCAGCGTAGCTGACTTTTAGTATGCACGCAGGTGAGTAGGATGAGACAGGTGACTTGAGGGAGACACGTGGCGAATAAAGGAAGACTGGCATCGAAGAAAAGAAGAGACACTTGTTATTTATATTTTATGTTTAAGACTTATGTTATTTCTGTTTAAGACTTATGTTATTTCTGTTTAAGACAAGTACTTATGTTATGTAAGAATGATTGACGCTTATGTTCCGCGAAATGTTTTAATTAACTCTGATTTTCCAAATTATGTGAATGAGTAAAGCCAACTAGCGAGAAAGTAGGGCACCCGGGTCGGGGGGGCCTTACAATATGAGACTATCCATATTGAAGATTAGTTTGAGAAAAGAGTTGTAATGTAAAAATTTTTAGTTTCCACTGTAAATTGTTTATGCTACGGCTTTAACAAACTGTGTTTATGAGTAAATTCAATACCGAATGTAAGGCTGCCGGGTTCGGGGCCTTACAAGTTGGTATCAGAGCAAAAGTTTGAGAGATATAAGAATCCTTACATGCTTAGACTCAAACAGAGAATGGGACCAAAAAAGAAAGACAATATAGATAGCCGTATGTCACTCAAGAAAGCTCGAGAACGGTAAAGTACATTATTAAGTTCATGTAAAGATTTAAAAATATATGTATATGCATGTTAAATGAAAGTAGAAGAATGTATAAATGCTAGCTTAAATTGCTAGATAAGAATGTGTGTATGTTAGCTTAATTTCTAGGGAATAAGGTGTGTATGCTTGCTTAATTTCTAGGGATAAGAATATAGGTTATCTATATGTTTTCATGATTGAGTAGTAGAAACTAGCACAAGTGAAATCATAAAGGGAAGTATGTAGGACCTAAGGAGTAATGTAAAGAGTTAATTACACTTGGCCACTGTCATTAACTACTTACATTACAAATCATGTGCTAAATAATTCCTGGAGTGATAACGTGTGTGTTCCCTCAAAGAAAAGATATGATGAATGTTTCAAAGAGATGAGCACGAGGAGATCGTACTGAATGTTGTGATAGGACATGTGCCAACCAGGCACCTTTTGAAGAAATGTGTGATGCAACGATATACGAAAGCAGTAGGACTCCAACTGTAGAAAGTAATGAAGAGGGATCTCACTTGGAGCTTGTAGTGGAATATACTAAGGGAGTTGCTCAATTGTTTTGCATTTCAATGCCAACAATGCTCGCTGAAGCATTAAAGGCTACCCAGATCAAGAATCTAAGTGGAAGCAACATGAAAGAAACAGAGGTAAGTCAAATGAAATTAGCTAAACATGTAGTATACCTACAATAGTTGACTCTATAAGGGAACTTGTTGGGATCGTGAGTGATGAAGCGAATGTTGAGAAAGAAGAGATGATCGAGAATTACGGGTGACTGTCAAGGAATCCTAATTGAAAAGGGATGAAAGGATGAGAGCAGGATGAAAAGGGATTGAATTTTCTAGTTATACCGAGATTTGGAAGATAATACTCACAATGTGAAAATCAGATTTGGTCGCCCGAGGATTCCTCAGAGATCTTCAAGGCCAAATCCTAGATGAGCTCATAAGTCTAGACAATCAACTTACATCGAGGTTTCTAAAGGAAATAGATTGATTAAAATAAAGGCAGATAGTGATGAAAGTGAAACACGTAAGTAGGAGTTCGGTGAAGATAAGTTCATGGGATGTGACAACTGTTGGAGTACAGGATACTTTGCCTATGCGGATAGGAATAACTGTAAGTGAATCGAAGGTGGAACCACAACAACATAGTAAGAGGATGCAACAAACTAAGGACAGAATATGGAAAGACATGTAAGGAAGGCGTAGAGATTGTTTAGACTTATGCTTATTTGAATTGAGTCTTAAAACGAATGATTAGTGCTGCGATAATCATGTGATCATGAGAGGGAAGCCATCTAGTGATAAATAATAATATTTAATACTAATAATAATATAAAAAAATAATATGTTAATAATAATCATAATATTAAAATAATAATAATATAATTATATATTTAGAATAATAATTTTTTAATAATAATACTATTTTAATAAAAAAATAATATTGTAATAACATTCATAATAATAATAATAATAATATGAATATAATAATAATAACAATAATGCAATAATAATATTTTAATAACAATAATATTTTAATAATAATGTTAATGTTTTAAAAATAATACTAGTAATACTATAATAAAAAAAAATTAACAATAACGGTAATAGTACGGGAAACCTGGTTCACATTTGGGAGGCCCGGCGAGCTAGAGTTACCGTAAAACTGTTCTGGCTGACTATAACAACCGATTTGCTCCTAACAAAATATGATGTAGCGTGCTTTAGTTAAAAAGACAACTAACAACTTCATACTAAATAAATATATATAACGAAACCTGATTCAAATTTGGTAAACCCAACGAGCTAGCCTGATTGTAAGGTTGTTTGGGCTGAATATCATACTCGACATACTCGTAACAAAACGCAATGTAACAGGTCTTAGTTAAAAAAACAACTACCGACTTCATACTAAATAAATATAAAACGAAACCTGGTTCAAGTTGGGTAACCACAACGTGCTAGGCTGATCGTTAGCGAGCGTAACCCGGCTCCTCCTCGTTCGACTCCGGAAATAAATAGTTAAATCATGACATTATGGGTATATATTACAAAAAAATCTTCTTATGTGTTTTTTTAAGTGACGAACATCCAAATCGACGTATGTATATATAATAAAAAAAGGAAAGGAGGAGAGGGAAGAGAGCCGGGCTCCAATAATTCAAAACAATCAATACGCTACGTATAGGGCTATACGCGGCGTATTAGTGTGTGTGGTGTGTGTCCATAGTAAAACCCTTTCTTGTTCATACGTAAGACAAATTACAGGATTCTTATCTGCTATTGTAACCACAGTTGTTTAACTGGCTATGTGCTAGTCGAGCGGTAGGGTAGAAATTAGCAATTAATAAGGATTTATCGGATTGAAATTTTTATATGGAGTTTTATAAAATTACACATAAAAGTTTATATAAATATTTTAAAGTTTGCATAGTATAGATTAAACGTAAAGATAACAGATCATTGAGAAAAACCAATAACCGGGGTTAACGGTTTAAAAAGAAAGTTAAAAAAAATTAAGGTTGACTAGGTCTAACCACTGATTATGGGACCGATTAGGTAAACATTATCGGCCTAGGGGCATCTAGCGACTAATCCCAAATTAATCCCCTGTGTAATTTTTTTAGTGCTATCATGGTGTAAAAATTTAGATCGACCCCTGTGAGTAGTATTTGGCGATAGTCAACTGAAAGGATTTCCAACCCATATAGGAAAATGTCTTTGGACTCCCACTGTTGTATTCCTTAAGCTAGATGCCATCAAACTTTCTACCAAATTGTTAATAAAATATCAATTTTGCTCTTTCTAAAATAACAAAATATATAAATATTCACCATCCGTCCCCACCAAAGAAAACCAACCGGATATTTAGACTCCCAAGTCCCAACATACGCTGGCCGTCCCCCAACCCCTTCATTTTTAATTTAGTGATATTCACGATATGGTTTCTGATCAGGTAACATTATTTTTGCTATAGCTAAATCATATTGGTGGTTGGGCTAGCCGAGTCGGTCAAAACGGTTCGGTCTTGACGTTTCAAGCGTCACTTATATAGGACACATATGGGCAGCTGGGCTAGGTTTCATGGGCTTCTATGTGTTAGGCCTAAAACCATTGGGCTTGGCCCAATTTAGGGATATATATACTTCTACATTGTTGCTACACGGATCCGTTGTGATAGGCGATAGCTATATTAAACGGTCACACTTCATCTTCTTCATTCAATTATTTCCAGATGTGTAAAACCTTGAAGAACTCGTTAGAAAGGGTCAAAAGTCGAAGTGTAGTCTTGTATAATGGTCAAATCAGTCATCGGTCCATCATTGAGATGCATATGTATATGCCTACAATAGATGATGTAGTTACCAAATATATTAACCGAATAGAGGATTTTTACCAAATAGATGAAACACCCCTTGTATAGAATTTAGAAAGCATATGGGCTAAGGTTCTTTGGGCCTCTATGTGTAGACTTATTATACAGCCCAACCCTACAAAATCCAAATTAAAACTGACTGGTTGCTAAAATTGAGTTCTTTGATATTTTCCAGATGAAATCATTATATGCATCATGAAATTGCTAAGCCTTTTTTTCACATGGACGGGCCAAAGTGCCAAACTATTGTTTCCGAATTTTGACACTTAAATTCGTTTTGTCAATAGTTGGGTCAATTTACATCGAAATGTTCAATATAAATTTGATCCCACTATGTTTTGAATAAAATTCATGTCGGCATATAGATAAAAATAAGCCACGTAATGATATATTTAGAACTTTATAAAACTATTTAATTTAAAGTTAGTACGGGCGCCATCACCAGTCTTTTGTGGTCGGACGCTAGTGTTTATGGGACATTTTTGGAATCAAAAACTCAAAAGGACATATGATTAGGGGGCGATTTTTTGGACCGAAAATTTTAATTTTGACACCATCTCAATAGTTGGGCCGAGTTTGGTTGAGAAAACCACTTACAGAAGGCCCAAAATAGTTGCAAACTTTGGTCGTTGGTGTACAAACAACTGAACAAGTCACACCAAGCTAATTAATTTCTACCATAGGTGCACAAATTAGGTATTTTCAGGAGCCGGTTCTGGGTATGGTTAACAAAAGTCAATATTCGGGTAAGGTAAGAGTCCGTTCCGGGACCGGATTTGCCGGGTCAGGCTTTGACCAGGTAAAAGGTCTCCGGGTACGATTTTCCTGAAGAACCAATACGGGTCCAGAACAGGGTTTTTTCTCACCTCTAATTTCCACTGTTGCATACACACATTAAGTTACATCTTAGAAGTTAGATTGTAGGTAACACATCAACTGAGTTTACCTAACGAACAACATTATGTGCTTGTACTAAATGAATTGACAACAATACATAAAATTTATAGAAATATTACAATGAAAGCATAGTCATAAACATATATAAGTGTCACAATGAAAACATAGCCATATAACATATATATATATATAATCAAAGTTACTAGGACTGAATACGGTTATCGTCGGTCTGGGTCAGTTGAATGGGGAGGTGGCCCTTCTCTTGCAAGCTCTTAACCGTCTCGTATAAACACTGTTTAATCGGGGTAAACTCGAGACCCAAGCCCTTCAGTTTTTGGTTTGAGAATTTATACGGTTTCACTCTTGGCGTTGTTTCATCTTTACACGTGTAAGTTATAAGTAGCAAATCATAAATATTAATTGATCTATGGCTTAAACTTTAAAGGAATGATTACATTTGGATTCTAAGGTGCACTGATGAGGTGCAGTTGGTACATGGGTCCGGACATATTGTCATGTATAGGTGTTAAGCATGCACAGCGTGGGACCACAAAAGTAACGGTAGTGGTAGCGGCAGTGGTAATAGTACGTGAACTTACTTAGTGGGAAGCGGGTATTCAGGGAAATGGTTGGCTAAAATTTCGACCAATTCTTGGCGATGAATCACACTCTCAACGCATAGATAGCGACCAGAAGCCGAGGGAGTCTCGAACGCCAAAATGTGTGCCAGTGCCACATCTCGTACATCAACATAAGCCTGGACCAAATTAGCATAGGTCTTTGCTGACCCAGTGAGATACTTTAAAAGCCATCATGCGACTGCTACCACATTTTTTGTTCCTGTCACCGCTGGCTCCATCATTTTTTCCTGCTTAAACATACAATGAACTAGTTTTGTACCTGTCCGGTAGACGTTCCTGTAACTGTAGCATGTCATAGTGAACTAAATACATACCGGATCATTAGTGATTGGACAAGCAGTGTGGAAAACACCATCACATCCATTGATGGCTTCTCGTAAGCTCTCGAAATCGAGGAGATTACTTTTGTATAAAGTTAATCTCTCGTTCGCTCCTTCGAGTTCTCTTAGATGATTATTTTTCGGGTCATCTAATATTTTTTAACATGAAAAACTAGTTAAGACATTTGAAATATAAATAAACAACATTTAATATTTAATATTGTACCTGGATTTCTAACGGTTCCTCTAACAATATAACCTTTCTCCAACAGTGAAGAAACACTAAGTGACCCGGTGCAGATTATAGATAATCTGGGGGTTAAGTAATGTTTCCCACGAGAATGAGGTCCAACAGAGACAGTTGTTCTTCAGGGGACCTGCAAAACAAACACCGTAAGCTCGTCACTGAGAAGGGGGGGTTCCTCCTTGTGACCACCCTCCGGCGTGAGAATCAGACTAGATTGCTCTGAATATAAGTGTATATTAAGAGATTGCTAGATAACAGGATAGCAGATGATCTTACCATTCCAAGATGTTGGAGTATTTATAGCCGAAGGTAGGTTTCCTAGAAGGTACAGCCGGCTGAATAGTATTCCTGTTCTACCAATAGTGGACTATGCACAGGCCATACTGGTTGGTGGATAGGTTACGGCCAACAGTAACAAAGTCGGCTGCACTATTCCACCAACTGTAGATTATGCACGTCCCACCTACTGTGGATTGTACGCAGGCCATGCTGGTTGGTGAATAGGTTACGGCCAACAGTAACACTATTCCACCAACTGTAGGCTGCGCATGCCCCACAGTAAGGGTTGGTGAGTAGGCAGCGGCTAATAGTGACAAACAGTACTAGAGGGTGCTCCTCCTCGTATTGTTGTCGGTGAGCTGTCACCCTGTGATTAGTTCATGGGCTGCTCTGGTCAAACTGTCTGTTCCGCCCATACCTTAGTAAGTATAGTACGAAAGACCTTCCAGAAGCATACGGACTGGCTCATTTGGGCGGGAGTGTTCCCGCCTTGCTCATTCCTTCATGTGACTACTGAACGAATGCCTTGTGCGTGTAGCCTTGCTGTTAGTGCGGGTAGCCTTCCCTGATGGCTTGTATCCGCAGCTGCGGGAACAGGCGGGGTACTTCACCATTGGGAGGCTTTCCCTGCGGGTACAGCTGTCGTACTGCGCGTAAGGCTCTTTGAGCATGGTGTCCTGCTGGAGCAGTTGGTCATTGCGCAGACGTCCCTGTTCAAGGTGAGTCTTGCGGGTCCAACTGGACTCTGCTGGGACCTACCTCTTCAAGTCCCCCCAGTCCAATGTTCTTCTCATGAATGTTTAATAAAGTGAGGTGAACTTTTGGACTTAGCAAGGGGTTTTGCAAAGGGTATAGTTTTTCGGTTTTCCGTGGTGATTCATCCCGCGGTTTTCCTGATGTCACGCAGAAATTCCCGACTTTTCTGCTTGATCTTTGGGTGTGAAGCGGGTAGGTTTGTAACCTCCTCGCGCTTCAGGAGCGTTGAGTCCCAATTGTGTGGATTCTCCATGGGGTTTTGGTGGTTTTCGACATAGTGATCATTTATGCTGAAACCACCAATTCCATCTTGGAGTTTCAAACAATATAGTTCTCGACCTTCCCGTCGTGCGGGAATGTTATTCACGTTTCCGCAAGCATGGCCCAGAAGATCCTTCTTGGTTTGAATTCCCTAGAGTGCCAAGTACGTGAAGGGTTTTGCCTTGACACTGTACCCGCACTCGTCTTACGGTTACTTTACTTCCAATGTATTCTTGGCTTCAATTCCCTGCGGGTGCCAGGTATGTGAAGGGTTTTGCCTTGACACTGTACCCGCATCCGTCTGACGGTTACTTGGTTGCCAAGTTATTCTTGGCTTCAATTCCCTGCGGGTGCTAGGTATGTGAAGGGTTTTGCCTTAACACTGTACCCGCGTCCGTCTTACGGTTACTTGGTTGCCAAGGTAAGGGGTATTTTCCCGCTCACTTGAATCTTTTTGAATTTTGAATTTTTGAAATTCGAAGAGTTGGTGGAAAGATAGGAACAGTCCAAAACATCTGAAACGTCGTGCGACGGTTTCTTCTGACTGTGTCAGGACGTGCAGGAAGTTATGGCGACGTGACAGTACATGGTCATTCCAGACGCTTTTTCAGGCGCGTGGGCGCGAATTTTCGGGCGCGTGGCCGCGAAATTAATGGTGTGCGTCCTGTCAACAGCTGTTGCCAGCTTGCTTTTTGCCACGTGTCATAGTTTCATTGCACCTTCGTTTTCTCTCTCTTCCGCATTAATTTCATCGCATTAATTGCGATTAGTATATAAAGGGGGAGAGGGTTATTTGTAATTCACACTTTCACTCTTCTTCATCTTCTTTGCGATTTCCGGCGAATACTTATCCTTTTCAGGCAAGCATTCTCCCGAAATCGTTTTCTTCCTTTACAAGATGTCTCGTGATATCGATTCTACAGCTGACGACAGGAGTACTGCTGGTGAGTGCCAGTGTGCTCTTCCTAGCGATCTGTACCGGTATGTTGTCAGGAAGTTCATGCTCGAGTATCTCGAGCCTGAGTTTCCTGAACCCCATCAGACCGTGTACGATGCCCCCCGAGGCAAGATCGGGGTTTATGCAGCATTCTTTGTCTATGGGAATCTTAGGTTCCCATTGACAAAGTTTGTTTACCGTGTCCTCGAGAGGCATGGTGTTCATTTGACCGAGTTGCACCCCATGGCGATCGCCAAGATTCGCCATTTTGAGTGGGTGTGCCGGATACTGGGCGTTGAGCCCTATGTTGACCGCCTGATGACCTTCTACACTAGGAGGTGCATCCAGGGGTGGTACATGTTGACAACCCGGATTAAGGGTTTAAAGATCTGTGCGACCGAGCGCAGTCTTCGCGCGTGGAAGAGGGAGTTTTTCTTCATATCCGCCCGTGCCATCCCTATTGCCATGAAATTCAAGAACGGGCAGGCACTTCCCAGCCTTCACGCCTCCAGCTACCAGGAGGCGGAATGGTTTGCGAAGATATCTCGGGTCCAATCTCCGGTTTACCGGTTTGCGGAGTCCGGGATGGTGATGCTGGGGATGAGCCGGGTGTGGAAGGAGGCTGATGCGCGCAAGATTCCGATCGTCCTCGAATACGGTTCGAACTCTGTTCCTTACGGTATGCGTTTTTCCCTTTTGTTGATTTTGAATTTCTTCTAACTTTTTTCCTGTTTTATTTCAGAGGGGAACGACCTGCAGTCACTCCTGAACCCGCGGGAGGCTGATGGTCCCGCACGGATGGGTACTCGCGCTCTAGATGAGAACGAGTTGCCCATCCTAGAACAAACGGCGGATCGGTTCGTGGAGGTCTATCCGCTAGGCCATGAGATCCTTAGCGCCCGTCGGCCAGGTAAGGCGCTCTTCGACCCTCGACCCTCAATGTTGAAACCTCTGCTGGAATTCCTCTAATCGTATGTTCTGATGAGGAATCCGCAGATGGTCCTCCGTTGGTGCGGAAGAAGAAGGCTGCCGGCGGGAAGGGAAAGGAGAAGGTGGCCTCCACTGCCGATCCGGTGGCTCTGTCTGACTCGGAGACTGAGAGCGAAGAGGTGGCGGGGAATCCTGGTGGTGGTAAGACCACAGCTCCGGAGGTTGCGACTGTCACCTCCGGAGAGCCAAAGAAGACGACGGTGACTGGCGCAAAGAGGCCGGCTCCATCGGGTCCGTCCCCGCCTCTCCGTACCTTTAGGCTCAAGAAAACCCGTAAGTACAATTCTTTTAGCTTTTATCTTCATAGCTTTCTGTTTTAACACTTTTCTTCTTTACGCAGGCGTGGATGTTGGCGCATTCCAGGGTGAAGCGCCTAGTAGTACCTCTCCGCCAATGACGGTAGGCTTGGTCAGCCTACCTGAGGCGTCGACCCAGGCGCCTGCGCCTGCTTCCGCTGGATCAGTTGCTCACTCCTTTGAGCCGACTGTTCCAGCCGAGATGACGTCACCGCCTGCTGTGAGTGCGATTTTTACAACATCCTTCACAGAGCCGGCGGTTACGATTGCTGCGGATTCTGCGGCAACGACCGCGGTGGCGACCACTGCAACCATGCCCCCACCATCGGCATCGACGGCCGATCCATCAGGTACGTGTGGGATTTCTCGCATCTCTCCGCCACCTTCCCATCTGCCTGACCTCTTGGATGGATTTCCATTGGGTTCAGGTGATGGGTTCGGCGGCTATCGGCCTGTAATTGACCCTACAGGTGCGCAGGGTTCTTTTGGCCCATTTTTCTACATATTTATTATTATTATTATTTTTTTTTTCCTAACTGCTTTTTGTTTTTTGCAGTGTCGGATTCCAATGAAGTGTATGTTCCACGATGGAACATCCGCCGAGGAACAACCCTTCGTACCCCTGTGGAGTGCGTGGAATGGGCTCGCCACGCTGCTCCCCATGGTGCGGTGGGGGAAGCCACGGCTAGCTACCAGGAGGGTAGGCTAACCAACGAGCTTCGGGTTCTTCAAGCCCGGATGCAGCCGCGCGTCGAGCTACTTTGTCGTGAAAACGACAAGTTGAAAGCAGCTCGCGCCAAGGAAGTATCTCAAGCGCGGGCTCTTCGGGAGGAGAACCAAAAGCTGTCCGCAGCTGCTGCGGAGAAGGAGAAGGCCTTCAAGGCCCTCGAGGTTGAGGTTCAAGCGCGACTCGAGGCCCGCTCCAAGGCTGCCCAAGCTGTTAACGAACAGCTTCGGCTGGCTAAGGAGACTGCGAGGAACGCAACCGAGAGGGCTACCAAGGCTGAAGCCATTGCTGAGCCTTTACGCGTGGAGAATGAGGAGCTCAAGGCCAAATTAGAGGCTCTCCAACGTGCTCATGATGCCTTGGCGATGGAAGATGCCAAGAAGCTCCAGGAGATCCTGGACCAGAGGGGCGTGCTTGACCATACCGAGCGGAAGCTTAAGGGTGTCGAAGAGGCTGCCGCAAAGGAAGTGCTACTTGCCAACCTTAACAAAAGCGAAGCCGAACGCGCCTGCACCCAAGCTCAAGCCGCCCTTCAAGAAGCTCTGGTTACCAAGGATTGGCTTCTTCGAGAAGCGTTGTCTCAGGTAAGTCTATCTTCATGTCTTCACGCTTTTCTTTGTAAATAGGGTGTTGACACTTGCATATTTTCTTTAGGTTGTGCATCGGGTCTTCTCAGAGACATCCTACGACGATGCTATGAGCGCAGCCCTCAACGCTTCTCACGAGGATGGGGAACGGGTCGGCTTCTTGCTTGGTCTAGGGTTTGTTGAGAAAGGCGTCCCGCCATCCAACTTCCCTTTGTACAATGTAGATACTGAAGCCATATATGACCAAGCAGTAAATCAATACGCCGCCTTCCCGCATCCGGTGGTGGAGAAGGTGAATGAAATTGCTGCTGCTGATGATGGGCTACCTATCCTTAAGGCTTTCCTTGAACAGCCACGCTCTACTGACGGCGCTGGTCCAAGTGGAAGTGGCCCTGAAGCCTGATCCTGAAGATCCCTTCCCGCTGCTAGGATAGATTTAGTTTGTATAGATTTACTTTCTTGTAGGCGGGTAGTTACCCGGCCATTCTTGTAACGAATATTTATGAAATGTAAATCTTTGTGCGGCTAAGACCGCTTGATTCATTGGATTCCTTGCTTTATAAACGTTATATGACTTGCATACTTTAGTTTAAATTAGCAATTTTCCAAGTGTTTAGAATAAGTTAACCTTTGAACGTGGTAGATAGGTGTGAAGTTTTGCTTCCTTTTTCGTGATTGTGCGGGTAGGACCGTCACTTGCACGTAGTAGGATGGCTAAACTTTACCATCTGACCTACGTGTAGGTTTTCCTCATCTTTGAGGATAAGTTAACCTTTGAACGTGGTAGATAATAGGTGTGAAGTTTTGCTTCCTCTTTCGTGATTGTGCGGGTATGACCGTCACTTGCACTTAGTAGGATGGCTAAAATTTACCCATATCTGACCTGCGTGTAGGTTTCCCTTATTTTTAACGGTGTTTATGCGGGTTTTGCCGCCTTCCACACGTAACGACTTACTTCTTCCCCCATTTATTCGGTGAATACCGGCACCAGTGGGAAGTTCATAAGTATAAAGGTAAACACATTATGAAAGGAGAATCATTTCCATTAGAAGTGGCTCTAGGCCTTTACAAGTTTTGGAATTGATCTACATATAACATTTGCGTAATTGAGCTCCATTCCATGTTCTTGGGATGGGAGTGCCATCGAGCCTTTCGAGCCGGTATGCGCCCTTTCCCAGGACTTCTTTGATAATGTATGGCCCTTCCCAGACCGGGGCCAGCTTTCCCGGGCGCTCTTGGTTTGAAGCCTCGTTGTTACGCAGTATGTAGTCTCCTTCATTGAAGTTGCAGAGTTTTACCCGCGTGTTGTAGTACTTTTGCATTTGTCGTTTGTAATTCTCTTCACGCACTGCGGCTAAGTCTCTGCGTTCCTCGGTTAGCATAAGGTCTAACCGTCTTTCCGCATCATTGTCCTCTGGCTGGATCAAGACCCTTGGTGAGGGTAAACCAATTTCGACCGGGACCATGGCTTCAGTGCCATAAGTGAGACTGAACGGGGTTTCCCCCGTACTGGCCTTTTTCAGCGTTCTGTTTGCCCAAAGGACGTGCGGAAGCTCGTCCACCCAGCCGGATCTGTGTTCCAAGAGTCTTTTCTTTATGCCATCGACGATGCTCTTGTTTGCTCTTTCCACCTCACCATTACCTTGCGGGTGTGCCACTGAGGTAAAGGTGTGGGTGATTTGAAGTTCTTTCAGCCACTGTTATAGCTTCTTGTCAGCAAAGTTGGTGCCGTTATCGCTCACCAAATTCTGTGGAAGTCCAAAACGACAAATAATAAATTCCCAAATAAATTTTTTGATATGTTTTGCGGTTGTTTGGGCTAAAGGTTTTTTGCTTCTATCCACTTGGTGAAGTAGTCGATGGCTACCACTAGGAACTGAACATTTCCTGCTGCCGTAGGAAATGGGCCTGTCACGTCGATGACCCACTTCTGAAATGGCCATGAAGAAGTGACTGGAACAAGTTCGTTCTTCGGGCGGTGCGTGTTGGGTGCGTAAAGCTGGCAAGATCTGCATTTTCTGATGTATGCCAGTGCATCCGTATGCATCCCCGGCCAAAAGTATCCCGCGTTGTTTAGCTTGGCTACAACAGCGCGGGGACCTGCGTGTACTCCACAGATGCCTTCGTGTACTTCCCTTAGGAGGTAGTCAGCATCTTGGTTGTCCACGCATCTTAAGAGTGGGCCAAGAAAGTTAGGTCTGTAAAGGATGTCATCGATGATTTGATAATTCAGTGCTTTACAGCGTAGTTTTCTTGCCTGTGTTTTGGACTCCGGTAGTGTACCTGTCGCAAGGTATTTTATTATTGGTGTCATCTACGTTTCTGTACCGGTTTGGATGACACAAATTTCCTTGTGCGGGACTGATGGTGCTTCGAGGAGTTCAATGCGGATGTCCTTTCCCAAGTGGGTGAAGGCTAGTGATGCAAGCTTGCTTAACGCATCCGCAGATTTGTTTTCGCTGCGCTTGACGTGTATGACTTTACAATCATTAAAATCACGCATAAGGGTTTTTGCCTGGGCGAGGTACAGGGCCATTGTGTCGTTCACAGCCGTGTACGTCCCATTTATTTGGTTGGCCACCAGCATGGAATCCACGTGGGCTTCCAAGTTTTTCACTCCCATCTTACGCGCAATTCTCAATCCGGCCAAGAATGCTTCATATTCGGCTTCGTTATTCGTACTTGGAAAATCCAACCGAATAGCGTAAGTATATTCTTGGCCTGCTGGGTTGGATAATTTTAACCCTGCGCCTGAACCCTCGCTACTGGCTGCTCCATCAGTGTAGAGTCGCCAGACATCATTGATGTCCTGTGCTGGGGAGGGTTGAGCCTCCTCCTGGCACTCTTTCTCCCGCGAAGCGGGGACTTCTGCAATAAAATCGGCCAGGACCTGGCCTTTTATGGCTGGTCTTGGCTTGTACTTAATTGCATATTCTCCCAATTCAATTGCCCATTTGGCTAGACGTCCCGATAATTCGGGTTTGCCTAGAACGTTTGAGAGTTTGAAGTTGGTGAGAATGGTGATTGGGTGGCCCTGGAAATATCGTCTTAACCTGCGTGAAGCGTGTATAAGTGCTAAGACTAATTTTTCGAGGGTAGAGTACCGGGTTTCTACGTCTGTTAGTACACGGCTAACATAATAGATTGGCATCTGGATGCCTTTTCGTTCTACTAGCAGGACTGCCCCGGTTGCTCTATCTGTTGCGGAAAGGTATAGGATTAACTCCTCTCCCGCTTGTGGTGCTGTAAGTGTTGGGAGTTCGATCAGGCGTGACCGAATCTCCTGAAAAGCTGCTTCCACTTCTGGTGTCCAGCGAAAGTGCGTTTTCTTTAAGCAGACTCTCAATGTTGACACGAAAGGAAACGACTTATCCGCATGGTTTGCCAAAAAGCGATTAAGTGCGACTAGTCGTCCATTCAGTGTCTGAGCCTGTTTGATGGTGGTAGGTGATTCCATTTTAACAATGGCTTCGACCTTTTCAGGGTTCGCTCTGAAGCCATCTTTAGTAACAATGACTCCCAAGAACTTCTCTTCTTCCATCCCATATGAACACTTGCTCGGGTTGAGCTTCATGTTTATCTTTCTGAGCGTGTTGAAAGTTTCTTCAATGTCTTTCAACATCGCTTCTGGCTCGGGGCTTTTGATGACCAAATCATCCATATAGACTTCCAAGTTTCTCCCGATTTGGGCATGAAACTCTTTGTCCATCAGTCGTTGGTACGTGGACCCTGCATTCTTAAGTCCGAATGGCATCATTTTATAACAAAATGTACCATCGGGCGTCCGAAATGCGGTTTTGTCCTGGTCATCTACGGCCATGTGGATTTGATGGTACCCCTTATACGCATCCAAGAAGCATTTAAGGCGAAATGGTGCCAACGAATCCACCTTAAGATCAATTTCTGGTAACGGATAACAATCTTTGGGGCATGCTTTGTTCAAATCTTTGAAATCTATGCACATGCGCCATTGTTTGTCATTCTTCGGTACCATTACGGGATTTGCAACCCATGTTTGATATCTACTAACGCGTACGATGCCTGCGTCAAGGAGTTCCTTGACTTGGGTTCTACACGCGTTAGTTTGTTCAGGCCCCATTACTCTGCGCTTTTGTACGACTGGCGTAACAGCCGGATCGCACTTGAGCTTATGCTCCGCCTTACCTCGGGGTACACCAGTCATGTCAGCTGGTGCCCACGCAAAGATGTCAGCGTTTTTCTGCAGTAAGCGTTTGAGTAAGGTGCGGGTGGGATCAACGATTGTTGGTCCAATGGTAACGGCCTGGTCGGGGTATTTGCCATTGAAGGCCCATTTTTCCGGTTCGGTGATGGTTGGTTTAGCCATTTTCGGTTTGGGTTTAGATGAGACAGATGCGATGCATACCTGGGGAATGCCAGTGATCATCGCTACACCCTCAGCTGTTGGCCATCCCATCATGCCGTGGACTGAAGATACCACGGCATTGAATCTTGCCATCCCGTCTATTCCGAATAGGATGTCATACGTGTGGTGTGACTTTCTCATCACGACAAAATCCACGTCTTCTGTGCGTGGATGATTCCCATCGGTAAGAGTAACGGGGAAAGATAGGATACCCAGGGGGGTTTCTGTACTGCCGTCGAACCCTTCCATTGAAGCGTAGACCGTTTCCAAGCGTTCTTTGTCTTCATCATCCAGCTTGTAAAAGAACTGCCTGTACATCACTGTCGACGAAGCGCCGTTGTCAGCAAGAGTGCGGGAAGTGATGTAATGCCCCAGCTGGCTTTTGATGACGATGGGGCCTTCTTTGCTGGGGCCTCCTGGCACTCGCGGGAAGCGCACCTCAGCTTCCTTCCACGCGCATGGTTCTGTCACTCGTCTTTTTCTTCCTCTGACCTTGCCATGAACCATGTTGATGCTGATGTCGACGGGCTTTCGTCCGTTACCTCTGTACCGGTTGTCATTCCTTCCTCCCTTCTTGATTGATGCCACGAGATGTGCAAGTCTTCCATCCTTGACAAATGTCTCAACAATATCCTTCAAGGATGTGCACTCTTCAGTACCATGACCCTTTGTCCCGTGGAAATCACAGGATTTGCTTTGATCCGCATTAGGTTTCTGCCGGATTAATGGGGCTTTTGGCCATGGCAATTTTTCCGTGGCAAATATCTCCGTGACGCTCTTAGTGAGTGGCGTCCACCGGTGTTTTCTGTTTGAAGGGTGTGTGTTGTCCCTTCCGCCAACAAGAGGGCGAGAGCTGGATGAGGTGTCAAAGTTTACCCTTGACTGCCAAATACCTAGCCGCCTCTTTTTGTTCTGCCGGGCGATCCTAACGTTGTTCTCCCTTGTCCTCTGCGTGTAGAGGTGTGTACTCTGG
The DNA here is from genome assembly GCF_021521415.1 of Bidens hawaiensis. NCBI lineage: Eukaryota > Viridiplantae > Streptophyta > Magnoliopsida > Asterales > Asteraceae > Bidens > Bidens hawaiensis. Next base: position 2,766,854 of record NW_027491059.1, on the reverse strand, counting down.
GGAAGATCTCTTCCCAGCTGCTTCTCCGTCTCGGCAAAGCGCTTGGCTGCCGTCATGATGGCATCCCATGTGGATGGCATGCCGTCCTTACCCGTCAATGTGCGGATAACCTCTGGGTACTCGGCGCCCTGGATGAAAGCGGCGCGAACAAGATCTTCACTTATGTTGCCCAGACTCAGCTTCTTGGAGTTGAAGCGGGTGATGAAGTCTAGTAAAGATTCATCCTCCTCTCTAACGCAGTTGAGGATCGTCCACTGCTCTTCAGTATACTTCCTCTGCTGGCTGAAGTGCTGGCTGAACTTGTTCTGAAAGTCCGCCCAGTCATATATGTGGTGGACCGGTAAACGATCGAACCATGCCCTGGCTGCTCCGACCAGAGTCATCTGGAACATGTAACACCACGTGGGTTCCGTCCAGTTACTGACGGTAGCCCCCGCAATGAACCTGTTCAAATGGTCGTCTGGGTCTGATAGACCATCATAGGTGCCAATGTTGGACATTTGTTTGGCACTTCTCGGGGCGATTGCTTCCGCAATATCCCTTGCAAATTTTGACTTTCCTGCATTCGTAGCAGTTGGTCTAAAGGTTTTGGAGAAGTCACGCGGGTTTCTCTCCGCATTTGTTGGTTTAAAGGCTTCCCAAAAATTCCTTTTTGGCTGGGAGTCCGTTTCCTTACGCTTCCCTTTCGCCTTATGGCGAGGGTTTGCGTCGGTATCGGACTCCTCCCTCTCGTCGTCTGAGTACTCGCCCTCGCTGTTCATAATGAGGTGTTGGTGAGTACTGCCGAATTCGTCAGCCTGTTGAACTGAACGCAAGCGTTCGTCCAATTCAGCTTGGAACTCTTTCTGACGTGCTTCGGCCCACGCCTTCACTTGATCTAGTGTTTGGTGAGGGACCCTCGTTCGTTTTTCCAGCTGGGTATCGGTGAACCCCAGTGGAATATTTACTGCACTTGCCCCGGCTTGGGTAGTCGGGGTAGTGTTCGTAAGGATTGTATAACCGCCGGTGTTCCCCCCAGTTGCTGGGGTTGTTACCGGGGTTTCTTGGTCGGTTACTGGCCTTTGGACCGGAGTAACGTTAACCATTTATTCAGAAAATTTGAAAAAACTAAATTAGTTCTAGCTTTTATGCACGGATGGCGCCAATGAAGAAACACTAAGTGACCCGGTGCAGATTATAGATAATCTGGGGGTTAAGTAATGTTTCCCACGAGAATGAGGTCCAACAGAGACAGTTGTTCTTCAGGGGACCTGCAAAACAAACACCGTAAGCTCGTCACTGAGAAGGGGGGGTTCCTCCTTGTGACCACCCTCCGGCGTGAGAATCAGACTAGATTGCTCTGAATATAAGTGTATATTAAGAGATTGCTAGATAACAGGATAGCAGATGATCTTACCATTCCAAGATGTTGGAGTATTTATAGCCGAAGGTAGGTTTCCTAGAAGGTACAGCCGGCTGAATAGTATTCCTGTTCTACCAACAGTGGACTATGCACAGGCCATACTGGTTGGTGGATAGGTTACGGCCAACAGTAACAAAGTCGGCTGCACTATTCCACCAACTGTAGATTATGCACGTCCCACCTACTATGGATTGTACGCAGGCCATGCTGGTTGGTGAATAGGTTACGGCCAACAGTAACACTATTCCACCAACTGTAGGCTGCGCATGCCCCACAGTAAGGGTTGGTGAGTAGGCAGCGGCTAATAGTGACAAACAGTACTAGAGGGTGCTCCTCCTCGTATTGTTGTCGGTGAGCTGTCACCCTGTGATTAGTTCATGGGCTGCTCTGGTCAAACTGTCTGTTCCGCCCATACCTTAGTAAGTATAGTATGAAAGACCTTCCAGAAGCATACGGACTGGCTCATTTAGGCGGGAGTGTTCCCGCCTTGCTCATTCCTTCATGTGACTACTGAACGAATGCCTTGTGCGTGTAGCCTTGCTGTTAGTGCGGGTAGCCTTCCCTGATGGCTTGTATCCGCAGCTGCGAGAACAGGCGGGGTACTTCACCATTGGGAGGCTTTCCCTGCGGGTACAGCTGTCGTACTGCGCGTAAGGCTCTTTGAGCATGGTGTCCTGCTGGAGCAGTTGGTCATTGCGCAGCAGAGTCCAGTTGGACCCGCAAGACTCACCTTGAGCATGGTGTCCTGCTGGAGCAGTTGGTCATTGCGCAGACGTCCCTGTTCAAGGTGAGTCTTGCGGGTCCAACTGGACTCTGCTGGGACCTACCTCTTCAAACAGAAACTTGACCATCCATGAGGCAATGTATCCGCCGGCGCCGGTAACGCAAATGACTTGATTGGATGCCGGAGACATAATTGTATTGGTAAGGGATGGGTTGAGGGATACTAATGCTTTGACCGTGGATATATGCTAATATTTATAAATGGAGATTTCTGTTCACGAGTCGAGCTGAACCTAGTCAGATCAACGTAAACTTGGCTCGTTTACAAGACAAGCCGAGCTGAGCCAAGCCAAGCCAACTCATTTAAAATCGAGTTGATTTTGAGCATGCTAATATTTCAGAGCTGCTTTTTTTAGAAAGCTTAGAGCAATTTGAAGTTTTGAACACCTCAAAGTGTAACATGATTGGAGTCTATGTCCCACCAATTAATTATTTGTAACAATATATTTTCGTGTATTTTAAGCAAAAGCTAAAAAGTAATAAAATACAAACCAGTACGAAATAAGTTCCATCAACATTTCAATATTAAAACAACTATGCTACTAAATGCATAGCATAATTAAAGTAAGATTAAAATGCAGTTCAAGAGAATACAAAATATATACACTTTCAAGATCACAAATTACTAGAATAGTAGTTTAAATCGATGACGGAAGATCCTTAGACAATGTGTAATGGGGCGACAAAAGGGGCGGATTTGGGCAACAAAGGAGAGGACCCCCCCCCCCCCCCGGGCAATAAGAGGGGTGACGGGTTTTTGTCGCCTATGTATGTTGTGTGTTTATGTTAAAATAATAAAAAGGGGGCTGCAATACCACCACACCCTTAAAATAAAAATCGTTACTCCGCTAACGTGACGTCACGTGGCGAAAATCGGTTATATTTTATAGTCATTCACTACACATAGCCTTACAGATAATTAAAACGGGTAAATAGTTGGTAGAATATTAAACGCATGAACAGTAACTTAGGAAGTAGTTGGTCGAATATCAGGTCACCAAAATAATAATAAAAAGAAATAAATTAACTCATTCGTCATCAAATCCATTACCACTATGAGAATATCGGGTTGGGCACTCGAGTCATAACATTTGAGCTTCGACACATGGGTTTAAATATGGGGTAATTAGAAAGAATAAAACGAACTAGGATATAAAATAACAACATTTAGTTTTGAGCTATACCAATCAATCAACACGTACAAGCAAGGGTCAGCTCAAACTTTGTTCATTTACAACCAACTCGAGCCAAGCAGCTCATATGCATCGAGTCAATTTCGAGCAAGTTATCACTTATTACCAAGGTTTTTTCAAATGAGCTTCGAGTTATTTTAAGTAACACTAAAAAATCGATTTCTTGAATTTTGAATTACCTATCACAATTTCATAAGATAATTAAATCCATTCCAAATTCCAATTTCATTGATGTGATTCATCACTAAACTTCACAATCTGATTTTCAATAGCAACCACCACCTGTTCAATCACTTTGAGTAGTGGCATATTTTTTGGCCAACAAAATCATTACTTGTCAATACGGTACAATTGGAGCTTAGTAGATTGTGAGTCACCCTCACTTTGGAGCATCATCATTGCTCTGAGTAAATATGTTCAACTAGTGGTGAAGTTTAGACGAAAACGTTGAGAGGGGGGGCTCAAGGCCGAGCTTAAATTTTTGGTAAAAAAACAGGTGAATTTACACTACATATAAAATTTTTTTGATGAAAAACGAGTAAATTTACACTGCTGCACAAAACACAACAGGGGAGGGCGAGCACCCCTGGCCCTCACTATACTTCGTCACTATGTTCAAGTTCAACCCATCCCGTAAGCCGTCCAACTCAACGATATGACTCAAACGATAAATTATACACAAAAACAAAGGTAACTCTCAGTTTTATTACTTACAAGAAGTATAACTCAAAAATTCTATTACAACTCTTTAGTTAAGTGACGTTTATTCTCAACATTTTTAACAATATAATATAACACATTATAAACTTGTGCTTTCATTTATTACATTTTTTTTTGTTCGAAAACGCTAATTTTTCAACGGTTTAACAGACACAACACGTGGGTTAGGTTTTGCTTTTTTTCCAAATAGAGTTTCACGGAGGTTAATATTTTTTCAGGGTTTGATGTGCCGCAACGCTTTGGTCAATTACTAGTTTCTTATATAATATATATTAGACTATAAAACCAAAAAGTTAGCTCAAAGAATCCTTGTTGTATAAAAAAAATTCTCCTGCATTTAAAATGTAATAGACCCAAAATCCACCGTCAATGTTCATTGTCTTTGTAGCCAAGATTCCTGCTTCAGGGTATGCAATATGACACATGTTAAAATACATGCAGATTTCTATATAAAAAAACTGTAACACGTAATTTATGTGATGTTGTGTAACACGTAATTATTATTTATTGATCTTAAAAGCAACTATAGTTATAAAAATCCCAAGCGTATATGTTCCAAATATGACGAGACACAAAGCACAAATTCACGGGCAGCTAAAAGCTCAGTACATAAGTATTTCATCAAAGTAATATTCCCTCACGCATGGAAATGACGAACCGATGAATGCATGTACATACAGTGGCGAAGTTTGGACTAAGACATCAGGGGGCGTGTTAGAAATCAAAGATCAAATCAATACACAATATACGATTGAATATACTGAATACGTTAACAACAATTTGTCTGACATCATCCCTATTTATAGAATAAATAATTACATATTAACCCTACTAAATACATAATTACAATAAGACCCCTATGCTTAATATAAATATTAATAAGTTTAGTTTATATACTAATACTCCCCCCTTAAACTAAACTTCGTTTAAGTGAGCTCTTCGTTTCTTCAAGATCCGGTTGCCATCAAAGTAGCGTTGGTTCGTCATCTTCCTCCCGGATCAGGTTTGATTCCACAATTTTCTCCCCTTTTAGACATTCATGTTTGAAATGTCCAAGTTCATTACAATTGAAGCATCTTATGTGATCTTTGTTTCGATTACCATGCTTCCCACCTTTATTTTTCCATGACCTCAATTTTTTTCCTTGACCATGTCCGTTGTTTTGCTGCTTCGAACTTTCTTGACCGCAACGTTCACATTTATGGTCATTAGCTTTCTTTTTTTCGTTCTCTTTGGAGAATCAAAGCTTGTCATGCATGTCTTCCTCCTTTATTTTCTTCTTGGTGCGTTTCTCAAAAGCCTTCAATCTTCCAACGGCTTCTTGGAATGGCACTGCACCAAGATCAACAAACTGCTCGATCGCAGCAACAATTTGAATGAACTTTTCTGGCACCGAACTGAGTAATTTTTGGACCAGTTTCTTGTCATTCATAGTATGCCCAAGATTGCTTGCTTGTGATGCAATCTCACTAATTTTTCTGGCATAAACATCAAGCGACTCGTCTACACCCATTTTTAGAGACTCAAAATCTGACTCGAGTGTTTCTAAACGCGCTTCTTTATCTCTGTCAACTCCAACATGTCGAACCTTTAACGCGTCCCAAATTTCTTTGGCCGAAGTAAAATTAGCAATTTGCAATACCATATTTTCTGGAATCGATTGGTATAGTAATGCAATTGCGGTATTATTCTTTTTCTCACCAACTTCGGTGCCCTCTTTTGGTTCGACGGCTTCCAAATTCCATGGACATTAAAGATTGATCTAATTTTTATTGCCCAAATGGTGTAATTACTGGAGTTTAACACAGTTACTGGAGTTTAACACAGAGCATTGAAAACTCATGGGTGTCCCTCCTTCCTTTGAAGTTACAACTTCTTTATCCTTGGACTTAACCATTTTCTATGTTTTCTTTTTCCCAATTTTGACAAAGTGACTATCACCGGTTTCGGATCGACTTTGATTTCAACTTTACTAGTATCGGATCAGATCGATATCAACCTTTAACAACAGTTTACCGGTTTTTCGGTTGCCTTACAACTTAAGACAAATCGAAACCAACTGTTTCGACAACAACGGTTTACGGGTTTTTCGGTCACAAAATGAATCAAAACCAACCGTTTAATACCGAGAGTAGTATACGGGTTTCCCACAGCAAATCAAAACCAATTGTTCGTCTCAACCGACAACAATACACGGGTTTTTCGGTTGCCAAAAATAACTCAAACCAACTACTCTAAAACACAACGGTGTTCGGGTTTATCGGTCACCAAGTGAATCAAAACCAACCGTTTCGACCAAGAATAGTATCCGGGTTTTTGGTTGCAAGGCAAATCAAAACCAATTGTTCGTCTCCACCAACAACAATACACCGGTTTTTCGGTTGCCAAAATAAATCAAACCAACTATTCTTTTAACATTTCTTACTTGTTTTGTTTTTCTAAAACAAAACAACCCCTTCTTGAAAAAAAAAATCAAGAACCTCAAGTTTGTTGTAAACACTTTCGAATTTTAACCGAACACAACAAACAAAACCTATTGTTTTATCCTTCCAGTTTCTTGAAGAAGTGGTCGTTATCAAAACAAACTCTTCTTATCTTTCTTTGATCAAATTCTTAATTGAGACAAAATTTGTCATGATCAATTAATCACAACCCTTGTTCAATTCACAGTTCTTGAACAACTACAATATTCCACAAATTAGTGGACCTTGATTTTTCTTTTAAACTAATTAAAAAAAAACAAATGATAATGCGTCACTTCTAGATTGTTAGGATCAATTTGAAAAGAATCACAATCCTTTTCTTTTTCTTAACCAATCAGTGACCCTTATCCCTAATCGATTGATTCACATTGATAATTTCTGATCGATCTATTATAAACCAGGGGTATTCACAAACTGAATTCCCAAATTGATTCAGGCCGATTATCACAGGATTTGCAAACCTTGGCTCTGATGCCACTATTAGAAATCAAAGATCAAATCAATACACAACATACGATTGAATATACTAAATACGTTAACAACAATTTGTCTGACATCATCCCTATTTATAAAATAAATAATTACATATTAACCCTACTAAATACAATAATTACAATAAGACCCCTATGCTTAATATAAATATTAATAAGTTTAGTTTATATAATAGGGCGGACTCAAAATGTATACAAAAATTCACAAATGATGGGGGGTGGACTCAAATTTTTGGTCGAAAACGGGTAAATTTATACTACCACGTGAAAAAACCGGGGGGGGGGGGGACCCGGCCCTAAGTAAGCTTAGCTAGTGTGTACATACAGGGACGTAGCCACATAGACACAATACTGGGCGGTTGCAAGAAATAGTGTTATTTATACCTGAAAATCTTGATTGTCCCTCGTAAAAATTTTGGTTAACCCCCCCCCCCCTCCCCCGGGATCGCCACCCATGAAAGGAAATCTTGGGTCCGCCAATGTCCTTGTACAGTATATATAATTATATATAAAAAATAATCTAATAAATGCCTGGTTTTATTCCTTGAATTAGAGATATTCAGTTACATGTATGCATATATAATTATATATCATATACATGTTAACTTATTATTTTCGTTTTGTTACGTCATTATAATTCCCTACCATTTTTTTAGAACGACGACCTTCTAGTGTGTTAGGCCACCACACACTTTAATTTGGAGAGTCCCTTTGCCCCCACTATGGCCCGACTATGCTGTCTACCTATAAAGAGTATGACCATTTTTTACCATTTTTTGATAATAAAAAGTGTTGTACACTTGAATTATTTTAATTTCTTTATCTTTCAAGTTTTTTATGATATCAGCTCGAGATATCTGGCATTTGATAGTGACGATACTTAAAACAATAAGACTTTTAGAAAGCATCAAATATACTCTAACAATGACATGATTACATGACCGGGAACACATTGACGGGTGCTCTTGAGCATGCATATATGAATGCCTTTGTAAAGTAATCTCAACTCAATTAGATTACTTGTGTGGCTAGCTATCAATACTACATATGCTGCACACTATGGGAAATCATAGAAGAGACTTATTTTCATCAAGCCTTTGCAAAGAAATCTCAAACTCAAGACCCAAGTACTCCGTATACTGAGGCAAGATAATTCATCAACATCAAGCAGTCGGTGAGACAGTTTCTGATGAAACATTAGTTCTTCAAATCCAACAACGATAAAATTCTGTATACAATTATTGGTAGTGTTAACTATGAATTCGATTTATTTATTACGGCTATACTGACTTGATCACCACATGTCGCATTTTTACCTCTCATCATGTCATTTTACCTCTCATGGTAGATAGAATATGATATTTTTGTCAACAAGTTGTGAGCATACATGAATTTGATTTTTTTAAAGCTATTTAGACCAAAGTATTTAAAAATATTTAAGAAAACTGAATTTTGCCATGTAAGTTTATATTTATATTTATAAAGTGTTGGATGATACATCTTTTTCCCAAACAAACCCACACAACCTAAAACATGACTCTGGTTTCTGAACCCATCCCCCTTTTTCCAAATTCATAATCCAACATTAGCCCATTTTTTTTTATGAAATCCTATGAACAACCACTTGGTACTCTCTGTAATCTTGTAAACGTTGGCGCACGGTTGTGAATTTGAAGTTCGTGGATTTCATCGTGGTACGGATTTCTTTTCGGGGTTATTTTCTTGATTATTTTTGTAAACTTTTGGTAGTTTCAAGACTTCTACCATCACATCTGCTTCTGATTCTTTCCAAAACATATATATATATATATATATATATATATATGGGTGGGTGATAGTGAAAACTCCTCTTAAAAAGAAAACTTAAAAACTCCTAAAAAACTATTTTTAACTTTTTTTTAAATTTTTTTTGAAGTTTCTTTTTTTCCTATTATTCTTGTATGTTGTTAAAAAAAAAAACTTGTTGGTATAGTGTGCATTGCATATATGCAAAAATGTTTGTATTGCATAGAATACAACACTATTGCACATATTTGATACACACTATTGTATATATGCAATATAAGACTAATACACACATCGAATACACATTAGTACGTATGTGTAATACAACATTAACGCACATGTGCACCACATCGAATTTTATTTTATTATTTTTTTTCTATATAATACAACACTACTACACATATACAATACACAAATATTGAATATATGCAATAAAACACTATTAAACTCAAAAATACATAGTAATACACATGTGTAAAACACGGTATCGCATAGTAATACGTATGTGCATTACAGCGGGTTTTTATTATTTTTTTTATTTTTTTGAGTGAAATATAAGAAAATATAAGAATAATGGCTAAAACAGAATTTTGAAAATATTTTTTTATTTTTAATTAAAAATAATTCTTTAGGAGTTTTTTAGTTTTCTCTCTAAAGATGAGTTATGTAGTTGTTTAAAGGAAAATACCAATACTTGTTGATAAATACATGTTTCTTACTTCAGTGCTTTCATTTGACAGTTGTTTGTTAATAACTTCAAAGTCCTTAACTTCTTAAATCTTTAGGCTTTAGTAGTTTAATCATAGTTTCTTCACTAATTCAAATTACATCATCAAGAAAGTTAAAACAACTTTCCTTATTATATCTTTAAATGTAAAACTGAAAGCTGATTAATTTTGTTAATGAATTATATAACTTTTGATTTTGAGTTTAAGTTGAAAATTTAATACATGGTAGAAATATAGTTTCGTTTTGTTTTTTCCTTTTCAGAAATGAGAAATAATATACGGAGTGTCATACACATAATGGCCGGTACAACCGAATAGACACCAACAGAACATTGGTACCGGTATTATTAGTATTGGAACCGGTATTGGTATTCATTCTTCGATCTATATAAAAAATGCATCTATATTCTTTTGGGCATCTCACGACTTTATTTTTGTGTTTTCTCTTTCGATTTATACCGCATACTGGTATCGTACATATATCTTGTCGAATTGATACCGACTGATGATGTCTGCGGTGTAGCGCGTTAAATGCCACTAGTTTTAAATGAATGCTTGATTTGGTACTTTTTTTTTTTTACATTTTAACTTTTTAACAAATGGGTACCTGTAATTAATAAGCGTTTCATCTCGATATAATTTTTTCTCTCAGCTTATATTTACACTAAATTTAATTTTTATCTAATAACATACAATTTTTCACCAATAACAAACAATCTCTGATATTTAAAAAAAAAGTCGTTTTGTTTTGTTTTGTTTTTTTCTTTTATATATGCTTGATACAAAAATTATTAAAATCGAGTCGTATGCAAAGAAGCCTTTTTTTTCTTATAAGTTACCGGATTTTGTCTATACTCATTTGTTTGGTAGTGCTGAGTGTGCTGGAACTATATTAACAGCATAAAATAATGTGATGTTTTAGTGTAACATAGATTATCTTTCATATGTCTTGTTCAGATTAATTAATTGACCTCAAGGGTGAACAATGTCACTTTGTAGTCAACTTTTGGTCTTCTTACTAGCAATCACATTATGGGCAACAAGTGATAAAACTTCCGAAGCTCACATATACACACCCGAACACACGCTAAAATCAAAGGTGTATAAATCACCTAAGATAACCCAATACCCGGGCTCGGTTTCAAATAAATATTACTATAACATTGAGTTCCCAAAAGGTCATATTGCTATAAAGAGTTTCGACGCCGAAATTGTTGATGAAACTGATAATCCTGTTTCTCTTCAAGAAACTTATCTCCATCATTGGGTTGCATTGAATTATTACATACGTAAAGGCGATAATCCAGGGCTTAACAAATCGGATTTCATCTTGGCTGGGAACTCCGGAATATGCAATGATCGTCTTGTTCCCCAGGTTTGGGGATTAGGAGCTGAAACACGAAAAACATCCACTTATATACCTGATCCTTATGCAATTGAAGTGGGTAATCCGTTGCAAGTTCCTGATGGATATCTAGAGCAATGGATGTTTAATATCCATGCTATTGACACTCGGAATGCAGTGGATGTACTTGGATGTGCTGAATGCAGGTATCATGTTACAAGTATCAATCGCATTGTATTAAAATGGTAACAAAAATAGGTATGTATGTGTAACGAAAATAGATATTTAATAGGGTCGAATTTACGCACAACTCATGTTTTAGCTAGGTAACTTGTATGGGTTACATTAAGTTATTTTTTTCTAATGTGTGATGCTTTTGTTAAAGTTTTTAGACTTTAGGGATTTTAAGTCATCTTTTGACTAGGTAACTTATAACAATTCACTATATTCGATTTTTTAAACGTGTGACGGTTTTTGTTAGAGTTGTTTAAACTTTTAGAGATTTTGTCATATGGATTCCCGTTAAGTCGATTTTGTGATGGTTTTCGTCAAATTTCATTAAAAAAATTTTCGGCTTTTGTTAGCGAAAATAACTTACTAAAATGTCAGCATGGTCAAACTTGCTGAAAAGTCAACATGGTCAAACATGACTTACCAATATAGAATGTCAGCATGGTCAAACTTGCTAAAAAGTCAACAGTCAAGCTTGCTGAAGAGTCAACAAACATACCAAACCATGTACCTTTTTTTATAGGAGTATTGGCCTCATATAATCCCAATTATGACCCGTTGGCAAATATAAGGACCAATTATCGAAATGGCAAAATATAATCCCAACTACGCTTATGGGTGGAAAATTAATGGGAAGTTAACCTTCCGTTATTTTTTGTGACGTGGTGGCTTAGGTGTCTCATAACCTGCTGACAGGGATGCTGACTGGGATATTAATTAAAAAATATATATAAAAAATCAACAACACCTCTCTCCGGCCATCACTCTCTCTCCGGCCACCACTTCACCATCTCCGACCACCATCATCATCCGCTCTGACAACCGTCATAAGCCCTGTCCACCCATCACCACTATCTTCGTACACCCTCACCACCTCCTCCTCAACCACCGTTGGCCGCCACCGCTACAAACACCCGTCCCACTGAGAATATTCCGGCGAATCTAGTAAACAATTTCGTTTATCTCCAAGTATTAGACCTGAGCTAATACTTGGAGATAAACGAAATTGTTAATCTCACTGGAACCCTCCCGCCGGAGCTTTTTATCCCTTTGATGTCGGTTGTTGCAGGTGGCCAACGATATGTAGGTTGTTAGGCGGCGATGGTGGCAGATTCGAGTTTGGTAGGGGTGGACGGGTTTGGTGGTGGTGGCAGATTAGAGGACGCGTAGTGGTGGAGGTTGCCGGCGGCGGAATGCATCAATGGTGGTCAACGGTGGACATATCATACAGGTTTATATTGCCCCGTCATCATCCTCGTAAGCGGGTTAAGCGACAACTCGGTGGCCACGTGTTATAATAAATGACAACTCAGCGGCCACATCACCAAAAACTAACGGAAGGTTAACTTCCCGTTAATTTTCCACCCACAAGCGTAGTTGGGATTATATTTTGCCAACGGGCCATAGTTGGGATTATATGAGGCCAATATTCTTTTTTTATATTACTACTTACGAAACATGTCTATGATTACCATGTTATTTTCTAACAAACAAGAACTAATATTTTTGGATTACATCGAAACAGAAGGCAAGCGGGCAACAAGCTGCGCCGCTACCCCTTTTTGAATCACAAAACCCATGTTATCGGTTTTGAAATGCAGGTGTGACTTGTTTAATGTCACGGAGGACGAATATCATCGGTTGATGGATCTGAATTACGGGGGAGGGAAGTATTGTTGCTACGATGGAGCACAATGCAAAGTGAAAAACAAGCTTAAATTTTTAAAACGAGACGTTTACATGAAGTACACAATTGAGTGGGTTGATTGGAGTGACTCCATTATACCGGTTAAAGTCTATATGTTTGATATCACCGATACTTGGCAGTACACAGGAATCCATAATTGCACCGTAAGTTGAATCGTGTCAAAATTCAACTTTCATGATCTTTATAGATAATTTAACTATTATTCTATAGATCGAGTACGATATCAAAAAACCTACCACTGAAGTAGCTACTAGTGACTTCACCAGCACCAAAAGGTCAATGGTGACCTTCCCAGTTGCTGGTGACGTCATTTATGGTGTCGGACACCAGCATATTGGGGGAATAGGAACCGCTCTATATGGAGAGGTAAAGTTTTCGGTTTTAATTGTTGGATGCTTATTATGGTCTAGAATGCATTTTAAAAGCAAAATATTTTAATTTGTTTAGAATGGAAATATTATATGCATGTCTAAACCGATATACGGGCAAGGGAATAGTGTAGGAGATGAAGCGGGTTACATTGTAGGAATGTCGACATGTTATCCTGAACCGGGGTCCGTGAAGATAGCTAAAGGTGAAGCTTTAACTTTGGAGGTCAATTACAGCAGTGAAAAGAATCATACTGGAGTTATGGGACTCTTCTATATTCTTGTTGCTGAGTCTTCCTTGGAACTGAATGATCCAGTTCAAGTATGATTTCTAACCTCTATTTGAGTATTAAAAGTTGAAAACAATTGATAAGGCACATCACTTTTGTCTTAGTGTTTCATTACAAATAAACATACTTTTAGAAAGAAAGTTATTATTATGTTATATAGTACAACTCTTAAATATGAGACAAATGGAACAATCTTACTCTCTTTTATTGATTCTCATTTTATATTCGGATATTGGATTTAAATATCTAAATTTTGGCCAATTAGCCGGTATTAATCATAACTTAAGAAATTCTCTAGATTAATCCCAATTTTTACCATGTTGACCTCCACTGAGACTTTTTTTAACGGGAACTAACCCGGTTAGTTTTAGGGCAAAATATGTCATTCTTCAAGTAGAGGAAGGCAAATGAAAAATGTAGTTAAACTTTAAAACTCACCACCACCGCCCCTCACCACCACCACCACCACGACATCACCACCACGACCCCCACCACGTTTATGAAGGGAGGGTTTGAAAATTTATATAATTAATTATTAATTAAAATACAATTATGAAAAAATATATAAAAATAATTATAAATATTTAAAAATTGATTAATAAATAGTAAACAAGCTAAGCTCAAACTAGAAAAACCACTTGCGGGCCAAGTTCGAGCTTTAGAAATATAGATAGAAGCGAACCGAGTTCGAGCGCAAGCTTTGTGTAAGTTAAACGAGCCAAACTCAAGCCTAGTCGAGCTGGGCTTGGCTCAGATCGAATCTAGTCGAGCTTGGGCTCGGCTCGACTCGTCTCGTTTGCACCCCTATTTGGAGAAGAAAAATAACCTGTGTTCAAATAAACATAATTTTTGTTTTACCCCATCAACTTAGAGAAGTGACATATTTTGTCCCAAAACTAACTGAGTCAGTCAGTTAAACAATTTTTGTACTTGTAATTCTCTCGTCATAAGAGCATAGAGCAATAATAATATATCATGGTTGCAGTCCGTTGACGTAGGTCAACTTAATCTTATTTTTCTGCAGTTTATCTGTGTGTGTGTTTGCAACCCGATCCTAATTGTTTAATTGAAGTTAAAAGCCAGTCCATGGTTATAATATAGACCATATAGTTGAACTGTCGAAGTAATTGTATCAATTTTCTTTTGGTATGCAGAATCATCAAGAATCAAAGGTATCAAAATGCTTGTGGGGTATAGTTGTGCTGGCACCATTTGCTGTTGTTTTAATTGCTTATCGACAAAGAAAGCAAGATGGGGATGGGTACCAACCTATTGTACCTTTGAACATGTAATAACGATCCCACCTTTTATCATATTGATCTGTGTTGGTAAATCTATGAAAAAATAAAGATCTTTAATTCCAAGTTATCGTTGGGAAGGCTACCTTAAGTTGACTTTTGTGTATTTCATGTAGATTACTTCTAAAAATTATGATTTTGTAAATTATGTTTGATATCTGGAATATTGATTTTTATTAGTCTAGTTCCAACTATTATATTTGGATCGTTGCTGTTTCCAGCTAACGAATTGGATGCTGATGGTCCAATGTTTTAACGTATTTGTTTCCAACTATCCGCAACTAACAGAATTCTAACATCGTTACTTGCAGGTAGCCAGAAAAACGATTTTGGCCGGTAAAGTCACATATTTTGCAAGAAAACTCAGAATGAACACCGCCATCACCACCAACTGACTCACCACTAATCAACCACCACCACTTAAGCACCACCAACCAATTCCGACGATGGGTCTAGGGTTCCAACAACCTCAATAATTGGGGCTTTTACTAGAAAAAGATTCATAAAGGTCCGATCCAAGATAACAAAGATGTTTGGAACGAAAACGTTGAGTTTCCCGGAAAAAAATGCGAGTTTTCTAGCCAAAAACATTTTTCCGGCGACCTGCAATTAACGGCGTTAGAATTATGTTAGTCGCTAACCATTGACAACAAATATGATAAATGTGGGATCGTTATTAGCTAATTCGTTAGTTGAGACCGGCAACAACCAAAATATAATGATTGAGATAAATAAAAACCAATACACCTTGATATTTGATTATTTTCCCAACTAGATTTTGGTACATGATTTGTTTGGTCCCCTTTTATGATTGTTTTGATCAGTCGATCCTATCATAGGCGAGTTAATTTCATATATCTCAATGATTAGTATGGATATGTAATAACATGTATTTATAATAAGAATACGTGAAACGGATCAAGCTATCAGAAAACATCATCATATGTGTGATACGTTTGTCGGTGTATCATACGCCCAAACTAGTCTTCTTGACGTATGTGGTATGTACTACCTACAAACCAGATGGGTCATAATACGCCCAATGTTTTCTATTGCTAGATGTCAGAAATATACGGTTCAGTTGAAGAGACATTTAACCTTGGAGCATGATACGTTTTGGTTTTGGAATGGACACTCACGTTGGTAACATGATGGTTCATAGGTTAACTACTCTTATTGTTTCATGGGCTAGCCCATTGTAAAATGTTATGGGCTCAGAACTTCTGACCCAACTAGATTAGCCCGAAAAAATTAACTACGGGTGCAAACTAGCAAAGCCGACTCGTTAGTTACTTGAGACCGATTCATCAAAAGCTCGAAGCAAACTAACCTTAAACGAGCTCGAGTCTTAAAATAAGCTTGTTTAATAAATAAATCTGAGCTTGATCTTTATTATCATGTGTAAACCTTTTTATTTAATGTACTTTTCTTTTTACTGTAAACTATATAAACAACCAATCAAACCCAAAACACAGACGCCCTCCACAACTCGGAGAGGCGCCTCAAAAACACACCACTATATAGAACTTAAATTACACCATTTATATAAAATTACAATAAGAAAAACTAAATAATATATATACATATATAAAATTATAATAAAAGAATAAATAAAAATATATAATAAAAAGTGTATATAAGTTAATCAAAAGATAATATCAAGCTTTAAAAAATGTCACACAAGCCAAGCTTATGCTAACTTTAGAAAAAGAGCTCAAAGCTAGCCAAACACAAGCTCTTATAAGGTTATATATTGTCATTGAAGCCAGCCTCTAAATTCATCCAATCATATTGTGCCGCGCGGTGCTGACTAGACTCAACCATTCAACTCTTGTCGTTCGTGCCACCGGTAAATTCACCCGTTGTCGTTCGCGCCCACTGCATTCATCCATT
The DNA here is from genome assembly GCF_021521415.1 of Bidens hawaiensis. NCBI lineage: Eukaryota > Viridiplantae > Streptophyta > Magnoliopsida > Asterales > Asteraceae > Bidens > Bidens hawaiensis. Next base: position 2,750,136 of record NW_027491059.1, on the reverse strand, counting down.
TGCGAGCCAACCCATCAATTTTCCTTCTTTAGCCCAAGCGAGCATGCTCGCACAGAGTCGCGGCTCCCGCTCGCGGCGAGCGGTGAAGCCAGGCGTGGTGGTGTTTTTGGCCGACGTTGATCGCGCCAGGCCGTTCACGGCTGAGATAGCAGGCCACAACGGATATCTAACTCAAAACGAACCCTTCCTTTTAATAACCCAATAACATCTCTTGTCAATGCCATATACACGTCTCCTACAAAAGCCCATTGGAGGTGCGTTTTTATTGGTTTCCCGCATATCACTTGTAAATGAACTGAATAAGTATAAACTGGGGTGTTTCATTTAACAGGTATCGATCTTAATTTACAGGCGGTCGCCTGAGACACGTAATTTTCGAAAGCCAAAATTTTTTTACATATTAATTTTTTAATATATATCTTTTAGGTTTTTTTTTATAAAGCAGGTATCGGTCTTGATCATCTTAAAGATACTGGGCCCAAAACTTTTATTTTTATCCGTAATCCATATAAGATACTGGGTCCAAAATAAATTTAAAAACTAAAGAAAACAACGCTAATTGTTGTTTAAAAAAATTAGGTTACGTATTTCGTTACTTTTTTGGGTTTACGGACATTTTTATTTCGACTCGACTAAAAATATTTGAATTTATTTTCGTTTCTTGAAGACAACCCTAATCTACAGTCTCGTCCACTTTCAAAGGTGGCGATGAATTCTGACTCCGACACTTATCATTTGTAAATAAACTGAACAAATATAAACAGTTATTCATGTTCGTTCATTTAATTTTAAAATTGATTTCCATCATATCACTTGTAAACGAACCAAAAAAAGTATAAAATGACAAAAATGACAAGAACATATAATGAAACATGATGTGACATCTACAGTATCTACCACTTTCAAAGGTGGCTTTGAATTCTGACTACGACACTTATCTGTCTTCTTGTCGCTATCTACTTATATGCATTCATTGCATAAATAAACAATCATTCTCTTCTAATCTATTTTGCCTCTTTAAGCAAATTCAAAATTTTCATTTATGAAACTTTATGAAAAGGTACATCAGGCCGTGAAGTTCACAGTATTTTCATAGAGTACACTTCTAGGTAAGTAACTTCAACTCATGTGCACAGGTCGGTTTGGTTCAGTTATTGGTCTAAACCGAAACCGAGTCATCGGTTTATCTATTTTATTAACTAATAACTCAATAAGTTTTCGGTTGATCTGTTGTTAAGTTATTCAGTTAATTTGTTAGTTTTTGGTTTGGTTCGATTAGTTTCGGTTGATTCAATCTTCGGGTAATCGGTTTTTAGTTAATTTCGGTTCGGTTTCATTAGTTTTCGGTTAACGATTCAGTCAGAAGTATTCGTGTTTGCAAGTCCCACCCTACACGACATTAACTTGAAAATCGTGAAAGACACGTGAACCCGAACATGACCAGCATATTCACATATCTAATATTAAAAGTTTACATTTTACAAAAAAGAAAAATAAAAATTTATATAAAACGCATAAATTTTAACCTCAAAATATTATATAACTATTTTTTAGTATTGAAGTCTGAAGATACCCTACCAATTTAATTTATTACATAAAACGCATTTTAAAAAAATGAATAAGAAATAATAGGTTAATGATGAACCCCCCACTGGGTTGGCCCGAACCCAACCAGTTTAGCTAAAGAGGCTCGACTCAAACCTGACCCGAATACGTTTATACAAAACCTATGCCCGTGAAATTCGTGTTATGTTTGTGTCGTGTTGGAAATTCACAGCCGTAGGTTCAGTTTTAGTTAGCGATTCGGTTATTGCTCAAGAAATCATGATTTATTTATACAATTATTATCTATCAGGTCATCCGGATCATACAGGTTTTTTAGAATATTTAGTTGTTATCAAACTTTTGGTAGACAAAAAAATATGAATAATTTGATTATTTTCTTCAGATTAATTCAAGTCAAAGGCCAAGGATATGTCACCTGGTACGCAATGTGTGTTGTTCTTATTATGCATCATGTCATTTGCAATATTTACTAGCCAAACAGAAGGTTATGTAAAACTCGAAAACCGGTTGAAATCAAAGGTGTTTTTATCACCAAAAATAACCCAGCTTCCGGGTTCGGTTTCAAACAAAACTTACTATGATATCGAGTTCCCGAAAGGTCATATCGCTATAAAAAGTTTCAATGCTGAAGTTGTTGATGAAGCAGGAAACTCGGTTTCTCTTGAAGAAACTTATATTCACCACTGGGTTGTTGTGAGATATTACGAGCAAATTCACGGTAAAGATATAATTATCGCAGGGAATGCAGGACTATGTGATCACGGTCGGTCCCAGTTCTTTGGAATGGGATCAGAAACACGAAAAACATCGACATATGTTCCTGATCCGTATGGGATTGAAGTGGGCAATCCGGTTAATGTTCCGGTTGGGTATGAAGAGAAATGGATGTTTAATATCCACGCGATTGACACTCGGGGGACAGTGGATGTAACGGGGTGTAATGAGTGTAGATGTGAGTTGTATAATGTGACGGTGGATAAAGACGGTCAGCCTTTGAAACCTGATTATGCGGGCGGGTTGCATTGTTGTTATGATGGAACACAATGTAAAGTGAGAAGCGGGTTTCGAAGTGTCAAAAGAGATGTTTACTTGAAGTACACGGTTAAGTGGGTTGATTGGAGTGACTCCATAGTTCCTGTTAAAGTGTTTATATTAGATGTTACCGATACTTGGCAGCACACTGGAATCCATGATTGCCTTGTAAGTTAGCTAAACACGGCGCGCTCTTAGTAAATTTTGAATGTTATTGTTAAAAATTTAAAGTTTTTAATTTTATAGTTCGAGTATGATATCGAAAAATCTACCTCCGGAGTTGCAACCAGAAGGTCAAGTGTGAGTTTCCCAGCTGCTGGTGATGTTATTTATGGTTTTGCACAACAGTACATTGGAGGAATAGGTGCTGCTCTTTATGGAGAGGTAAACATAGGGCTGTAAATGAATCGAATCTTCGGTGAACTGTTTAGCTAGAAGTTCGTTTATGTTCATTCATTTAATAAATGAACGAACATGAACAAGGAATTTTGTTTGGTTAACTAAATGAACTAACACGAACAGAGGCCATGTTCGTTAATGTTTGTTTGTTTATATATACTTGTTCATTAAAGGTTTTTAACTTTTTAATGACTTCTCTGATCTTATATATAGATTTAAGCAAAATTATTAACTATTAAACAAAAATATATGTTTATTATGTGATTGATTTATATGTCAACTAACATATGAATATGAACATTAAAAAAACACACCAACACAAGCTTGGTAGCCGACTGAACCGTTGACACCGACCATAGCCAAATCAAGTAAAACATTTTTTGTGTTCGTCTTTTTGAACCGTTCACGAACAAGAAATTTCGGTTCATTACAACCTTTAGGTAAACATGTCTCTTTAATGATTTTGTGTCAAAGTTTATATTTTAAAGTAAAAGGATTATTATTCAGGGTGGACGCATTATTTGTTCATCTAAACCTATATATGGGAAAGGAAAAGATATAGGAGATGAAGCTGGTTACATTGTAGGAATGTCTACATGTTATCCTAAACCGGGATCCGTGAAAATAGCCAAAGGCGAATTTGTAACTTTGGAGTCTAATTACAGCAATAAACAGATGCATACCGGAGTTTTGGGGCTGTTCTATATTCTTGTTGCTGAGTCTTCTTAATAACTGATTGGTCTAGCTTAAGATAGATTTCTGTCTTTTATGATTTTTGAAGAATAATCTTGAATTATTAATAAAGTTGAGGGTTTGTTTTGTAAGTTTATTTTAATATGGATTATTCTAGAATAAGTTTGTCTTGGAGAGCAAGTTTAGTAGGTCTAGATTATTAGTTTTATAAGTGAGAGTCGAGAAGTCTTTTCTCCATGTAAGTTTGTTATGCTCATGATGTTCGTTTGAGAAGTTCGTTTGATTATATAAAAAGAGTCGAGGGTTGTCACCCCAATATCCCGTGTTCATTTATTTATTCGTTCGCTTGATATGATTGTATGATCCGTCTGGGCCAATAATTGGTATCAGAGCTTAGGCTTGTTCGCAGAAGAAGAGTTTGGTTATTATCTATTTGATTTTCGTTCGATCGACGGCCGTTTGCTGTTTGCGAGAGGAAAAGAAAAGTTGTGAATTAATTTAACACAATTGTGTTTGTGTTTAGTAACATCACGACAAAAATAATAAAAATATTATTTCTGTTTGTGGGTTTAATGTTTGAAGGGTTTGGGAATTTGGAAGAATAATTGTTTGAAAGGAATTCGGTTGAGGTTTATTGGGAAGTGTGATTGATGCTAAAGGGTTTGGTGCTTTGGATTTTTTTACGAAAACCGCCACTGTTAACCATTAGTTTTTATTAATAGATATTGTGAGAATTTATACAATTGTTTATCAATCAACGTGGAGACCGAAAACGTTATTGCTTTGTTTTCTTTTAGCCCTTTCTTGATCGGAAAGGAATCAAAGAGTAGTTTGATTATCGAGTCATGTCTGGTGATAAAGAAGCAGGGAGCTCAGAAACAATGAAAGAACCGATGGGTGGTTTTGTTTTGCAAGCACTGAAATTAACTTCGACCAATTATGCGTCATGGTCAGTTATGGTGAAAATTATCTTGGGTGCGAATGGTTGCATGATGCAATTGATAAAGAAAAGGGTGTAGGAATTGAAGAAAGAAAGAAGTTTATGGTGTTAGGTGTTATCTTCCAAACCCTACCTGAAGACGTGATGCTTCAGATGGCAAAGTATTCAGAACCGAAAGATGTTTGGGAAGCGTTAAGAGTTCGTTATCTTGGTGCAGAAAGAACTCAGAAAGCTCGTGTTCAAATGCTAAGAGCCGAGTTAGATGGATTGAAGATGGGGGAGACAGAAAGTATTGATGATTATGCAGCGAAGTTGGGCGGAGTACAGTCAAAGTACAAGAGCTTGGGAGCGGTACTTGAAGAAGAGGTTTTGGTAAGAAAATTCTTGAACTCTATGCCAGATAAATATTTACCTGTTGTTTCTTCGATGGAGCTACTCACAGACATCAAAACAATGGCGTTTGAAGATGTGGTTGGATGTTTAAAAGCATATGAAGAAAGAAGCAAGTTCAAGAATGTGACTGGAAGTTTATCCCAAAGTCAGCTCATGTTCACCTAAACTGAAAAGAAAGTTGAAAACTACCGCGGACGTGGTAGAGGCCGTGGAAAATACAATGGACGAGAAAGAGGGAATCCAAGATGGAATGATGAACGTGAGAATGATGAACGAGTTGAATACTGGAAAAAGAACCCGAGAGAATGGCAAGATAGAAGGAAGTATGTAACGTGCTACAATTGTGATAAGATTGGGCACTACTCGAATGAATGTAAAGAACTGAGCAAAGGGGATGAAGAAGTGAATTTGACAAAGAAAGAAGATGGCGTTGATCCTTTTTTGTTCATGGCAGTTTGTTCAATAAAGAGAGTAAGTTTGAATGAAGAGAGGGTTATCTCTGGTGTGTTTGAAAAGGATGAAAAAAATGAAGGAACGTGGTACTTAGACAATGGTGCAAGTCATCATATGTCAGGAAAGATAGAGTTCTTTACTACCTTGGATGAACGATTTTCGAGTCAAGTGAAGTTTGGTGATGGATCCGAGATCGAAATCAAAGGTAAAGGTAATGTGACTGTGGTAAGTAAGACTAGTGAAAAGAAAACGTTTTGTGATGTTTTCTATATGCCTAAGTTGAAGACCAATCTTCTCAGCTTGGGACAGTTAGATGAAAAAGGATGTAAGATTGAAATAGCCAATGGGATATTGAGGCTATATGATCAGAAAAAGAGATTGTTGATGAAGATTCAGAGAAATCTGAATAGGACGTACAACATCAAGCTTCAGGTATGTTGTAATCCTAACAACTTCGAAGTTGAAAAGAAAGTAAGTTATGATGTGAAACCGATTATGGAAGTGAAGGATATTCGGTTTGGAACGATTCCAAATGATTTATTTGGAGTTGTTGAAACTATTGGTCAAGAACGAGTTGATGAGAAGAAGTGAGTTGAGAAGGGAAATAACAGTATGGATTTAAAGTTAAGCATGGAAGGAACTAATGCTAAGTTTGAGGAATCGGTGAAGCAAGTATGTTATGGTCAGCTGAAAAGAATGAATAAAAGCGAGAAGATGAACAATTCAAGATTAAGGGGGTGAATGAAGAATAATCTTGAATTATTAATAAAGTTGAGGGTTTGTTTTGTAAGTTTATTTTAATATGGATTATTCTAGAATAAGTTTGCCTTGTTTCCTAAGTTAAGTTTGTCTTGGAGAGCAAGTTTAGTAGGTCTATAAATAGGGTCTAGATTATTAGTTTTATGAGTGAGAGTCAAGAAGTCTTTTCTCGATGTAAGTTTGTTATACTCGTGATGTTTGTTTGAGAAGTTCGTTTGGTTATATGAAAAGAGTCGAGGGTTGTCACCCCAATATCCCGTGTTCGTTTATTTATTCGTTCGCTTGATATGATTGTTTGATCCATCTGGGCCAACACTTTTGCCATATTGTTGAGAAATTGAGTCGGTTTCATGGTCAACGATAAGTTAGGCCTCCAAACACATGGTCAACGATGTATGGTCAACGATGTATTAGCATCAAACATATAGTCACAGACATGTTAGCCTTTTGTTTGTTTTAATATTATATTATTATAACTAATTTTACTTATATTTGATTTTTCTTTTATAACTTCTAATATAATTTTTTTATATTATTTCGAATATACTGACGAGACATGCTTGTTTTTATTTATGAACCGACATAAACTTACTCCAATTCGAGCCGTGTCAAATCAATCTCGAAATGTTCAATCAAATTTGACCCCACACGGTTTTAAATAAAACTTTTGTTAACATGTAGATAACAATACGCATGGCTTCTCGGTATATTAGAAATAATATAAAAATTTTTATATTAGAAGTTATAAAAGAAAAATCAAATATAAGTAAATTAGTTATAATAATATACTATGAAAAAAAAAAGCTAACATGTCTTTGACTATATGTTTGACGCTAACACGTCGTTGACCATGTGTTTGGAGGCCTAACTCATCTTTGACCATGCGTTAGGAAATCTAACACGTCTTTGACGACATGTTATACTAACACGTCGTTAAAGACATCTTAGATTTACTAATGCATGGCCAAAATGAGTTAGAAGATGACATTTTTGGAATTATTAAGTTTGAGAGATAAAATTAGAATTTCTTTCTAAAATAAGGTCATTTTAGGAATTTTTCCTAATAAAAAAGTTATGTCAACTTGTTGATTTTTTTGTCATATTAAATTGGGCAGGGCCCACTAGGGTAAGATGGACAGAAGATAACTGACCCAATATGTTATAAATTGATGATTATTTTTGAAGAACCCTATGGTAGAGGTGGGCAAATAAACCGGTTAACCGAACCGACCCGAAAACTGAACCGAAACCGAACCGGTTTGAAACTGATTATGTTGAAACCCGGTTTGGAACTGATTGAAACAGTAGGTTTGGAACCGGTTTGTAGTTTTCTCCACCAAAACCGGTTCCAAACTAGTTAACCGAATCGAAACTGGCCAAAACCGGGCAAAAACCAGCCAACACACGAACCGAAACCGATCGTAACATGGTAAGAAACCGGTTTCAGCCTGAACCGAAACCGATCATAAAACGGTTTTGACTTTTGTTAACCAAACCAAACCGGTTTTGAGTTTTAAACCGGTTTGTGCACCTACCCTATGGTGGAGATGATCTAGAAGGTGACGATGGAGCAGAGGACAAGAAAAAAAAGCAGCTATCATTGTGGGGCTTGATTGGAGAGAGAGAAGTAATATTCTAGGAGAAGTATTACTAGGGGAAAATTCTGAAAATAGTCCACTTTTAGAGGGAGAGTATGAAAATAGGTCCTTGAAATTTTCAATTTCCAATATTAATCCAATGAAAATCCTCGGCCCCATGACATAGGTTTTCCTGCCGATGAATTTCGGCCTCACCTCACCTACCTCGATGGTTTTCCAATGAAATCTGTCTGGACCAATTATTTTTGAATGAAAATCATCTCCCCATGAAAACCATCTCCAAAAATCATCAAAATCCGTGTTTTTTTGAAATTCATCTGAGCTGATGAATTTCAAGTGAATTTTGTCTTCAAAGATAATTTCAAAAAAACATGCACCACCATCACCACCACCATTATGATCTCACTTTCCAGCCACCACCCCACCAACCACCGCCACCACCACTATTCCCATTTTTCTAGCAAACATCACCTCCATTACCCGCCCATCATCATCACACCTTTCCGACCACCACCCCACCCACCACAACCACCATTCCCACTTTTCCTTCAAGCATCACCTCCATCACCCTCCCATCATCATCATCATCACTTTTTCGGCCACCACCCCACCCACCACCACCACTGCCACCACCATTTCCTACTTTTTCGGAAAACATCTCCTCCATCGGAGCCATGTATAAAAACCCTCAAAACTATGGTTAACAAAAGAATACAAACCTTCAAGGCCTTTAAGACGCGCATCACCGGACTTTCTAACACAACCTTCACAATGCATAAAATCCCTCAAAACAACCTCTTGCGGCGTTGGAGACGGTGGTTTCGGTGCCTTGTCTTTTGCTTCATCTCTGGTTGGTGGTTTATCGGAAAGGTGATGATGATGATGATGATGATGATGATGGGAGGGTACTAGAGGTGATGTTTGCTAGAAAAGTCAGAATGGTGGTGGTGGTGGGCGGGGTGGTGGTCGGAAAGGTGATGATGATGATGATGATGATGATGATGATGATGATGATGATGATGACGACGATGATAGGAGGGTAATAGAGATGATGTTTGCCAGAAAAGTGGGAATGGTGGTGGTGGTGATGGGTGGGGTGGTGGCCGAAAAGTGGAGATCATGATCATGGTGGTGGTGGTGGTGTATGTTCACTTGAAATTCATCAACTCAGAGGAATTTCAAAAAAAACACGGATTTCTATGATTTTTGGACATGGTTTTGTGGAGATGATTTTAATTCCAAAATTATCGGTCCAGACGGACTTCATTGTAATCAAGAAAATGTGAAAATATCATACCCAGAAGATAATTGGATATTAATCACGGAGCTTCACAGCCTGAATCCAATCTTTTCGAGATAACAGTAACCAGTAGTTGGATATTAATAAAATCAGTGTCAGCGAAATAAATGATGAACACTAGGGCTGAGCACGGTTCGCTTTTTAGGTGAAACCGAAACCGAAAAGTCCGTTTTCGAATATACACACCGTTCGATTTTTTATTTTTCGGTTCAGTTATAATCGGTTTTTTTTATGTGTGTAGACATTGCAAAAAAATTCCAAAATAAGAAAAATTCATATTAGATTCAAAACACAAAAAATAGGCATTTGTCACATGGAACCAAACGAATACAAACTTGCAAGAGTACTAGAGTTTAAAATTCAACAAAGTTCTTAATCAAAAAGCACTAAAAGTTTAGTTCCAATCTTTATTCTTTATCTTATTCATCTTCAAAGTTTACTCCTAATCTTCATCATCTTCATAATCTTCTTCACCATCAACAATATATCCTTTTGGTGTTTAGTTTCCGATCATAACATCTAAAAGAACACATCTAATTGTATTAATATTTAAGTAAAAACACATATCAGTTCGGTTCGGTTTTTTAAAAATGGAAAACCGAACCGAAACGAAACCGAAATTTTGGTTTTTCAAAAAAAAACAAAAATTAGCCGTCGGTTAATGCTTCGGTTTGCTTTTTTCGGTTAATTCGGTTTCAGTTCGGTTAATTTGGTTTCCTGCTCACCCCTAATAAAAACTACGTGTGGCTCAGTTTGTTTATATTTATGTGCATGTAATTATGTCTTACACCTTTATTTATATAATAATTAATAAAATAGTTCATATATTTATATATACACGTGATGCAATGTCTCCCAAATGGGAATGCCCTTGTTTTGTTTAAAAATCAAAAGTAAGATGGATAACAAGCCAGTGTGGTTTGTTCAAATTTAACATTTTCTTGTCGTGTTTTCTGGAAACACCCTCCTTCTTGCTAAAAACCGACTAGTACGTCGCGTATAGCCCTATACGCGGCGTATTGGTGGGTGTCTCTAAAAAAACCCACCAAATTTGTCTTATTATGTTTTTCTTTTCTTTTGTTATTATTATTGTTATTTATCATCATCATCATCATTACTATTAATATTATTATTATTATTATTATTTATTCATTATTTATTATTATTCGAAATTTGGCAAAGGGCGTTCAGTTGCAGAGCTTATTTGGGAAAATTGACATTTCCAAACGAACTTTCAGTTTTTTGGCTGCTTTCGATAGCGGCATCTTGAATCAGTTGCAGGGCTTATTTGGAAAAATTGGCATTGCCAAAATGAACTTTCAATTTCTTGGCTGCTTTCGTTATCGGCATCTAAAAACGCCTCTCGATTTCTTCAAACTCCAACTGTCTTGATATTCGGCCACCACCACCAACCATAGTTGTCTTCACTTCAACACATATTCGTTGTCACTAAGCTTAAGCTTAAGTTTAGTATTATTTTTATGTTTAGATGGGGGGGGGGGGGTTTGTAGGTTCGGTGTTGAATGATAATATTAAGAACCAGTGTAAGTACGTGGAAACCTAAAAGTTTTGTCTTGTTTAAGTGGTGAGTACACTCGGTTCATATCGAGTAAGTTGAAAAATTGCATGTAAAGTTGTGTGTCATTTTATTTTCAATATTAATTAATAATCGCATCTCGTAGTTAGATGGTCTGGGAAAAGTTTGATTAAAACAATTAACACATATATACACCAAAACCAGTATTGTACACATACAATATAATAATAAAAGTAAATACGAAAAATAAAACATAAAAATCTACACAAAGTCCCGGAAGTCGAAGTCGTCGTCGGGGCCCCTGAACGCAGCGTCGCCAACGTCGTTGTCGTCGTCTACCCTGTGCTTGGCCCCTGAACCCTCACCGGCGGCATCCACATCGTTTCCCCGTCCGCGTATCACGCCAGACATGCTCGCCTCGTGGTCAAAACTGGGAGTGGGTGGCGGGGGCACGGGGTAAACATGTCTAGACTACTGCGCCACCTGACAACTAACAAGCCAACTGATCTGGCGCGACAGCTACATCATCCCCTGCTCAACGGACCGCAACCTAGGGTCGGTGGCTGGATACTAATGCACCGCGCGATATGTACGTGGAACGTGCTGCGGCGGCTAACAACAAAACAATAAAAATATGTTTAATAAGCAGACAAATTAAAAGAAACCGTAAAACAATAATATATTAAAACGTACCTTATGTGCGTCCAGATCCTTATTTTATAATCCTCATCACCTCCAACCTCCTTCTTCACAAAATTCCCGTTTTTGAGAGAGCAACCCACAAAGACTTTATAATTCCTGGAGATCTAACCGTCAGATCGGTCTCAAATTTTAACTGAGTGTTCATAGAATATAAATGAAGGTTTCCACCAGACGGATCTTCGATCGGAGGTCGGGAAGCCTGGTTTTTATCAGCAAAACCATAACAGTAGAAAATGAAGATTTCCGGCGACTGTTTGGGTTTTCCGACGATGGTGGCGGCGGATTCCAGCGGCAGCAGCAGCTGGCGCGGCCGCTTGAATCAATCAATTCCGAGTTCCTTTGATATGGTTTTGGGCTATTCGAGTGATTTCGAACATAAACCTTAGGTACGTTTTTATTAAAAAAGTCTTACTTTTCGTGTATGGAATTGCATGAAACTTTGTAGGATGATAGATCGGGTCATGATTATGGATAAAGTAATGAACTTGAGAGTAAATGGGTAAGTTTGTTAGGTTCGGGTAAAACGGGTAGTGTTCGGTTCGTGAAAAGGGCAAGTAAACGAAGTCGGTTGTGCACGAAATTTGAAAGCAAAGTAAATCGGGTTAAAACGTGTAAGAAAAACATAAATTTTGTGGTAAAAGACTTAGAGGTTGAGATTCGGGATGAACGAGTATGTTAGGACCGTGTAATACCCAAGTAGATAAGGTTTTTAAGGCCGCAACTCGTTGTAATAGTAAAACGGGGCATAAAGAATGGTTAAAAGGCAAAATAACTAAAAGAATGGTAAAATAGAAAAAGGAGATCCTGATCGCATGCAAAAGAATCGCATCGCACGAGCATGTGATGCGATTACTTTAGCCATGCGATGCAATCAGAATTCGTCCATGCGATGCGAATAGTTGTCCATGCGATGTGATTCATTTTGCTCCATGCGATGTGATTCGTTTTCCCATGCGATGCGAATTGTTTTCCCATGCGATGCGATTCGTTTTGCATCCATGCGATGCGAATTGTTTTCTCATACGACGCGATTGGTTTTGTACGTGCGATGCGATTGGTTTCACATATGCGACACAATTGGTTTTGCATATTTGATGTGATTGGTCTGCATATGTGATGCGATTAGTTCGTATACGCGATGCGACTAAGATAGTAGCACCATCGGCTAAGTTAGCTTAGTTTCTAACTTAGGTAGTAAGACTTAGACAGAAAAGTAGTAATTAATACCTATACCAGTTAAACAATTAGCCGTGCCCAGCAAAAGAAAGGTGTTATCAATTCCGAAAGAAACAGGATCAGGTGAGTTCTAGCCACCTTTTTCCTTTAAACGTTTTTGGGGCTGTATGCATACTAGTATGTGAAAAAGTAGATATATGTAATTTTAATTAATGATATATTTCTTATAGGGACATGTTTATATGTTAATTTATTAATATATATTTGAATGCTTGAATGTTAGTTAATAGAAAGAGTTAGGGAGCAAACCCTATTAATGCTTACGTAGGATGTTATATGAATATAAATGAGTATGAATGCTATGTATAGAATAATGTGTATACGCTCATGTGTAGCGCCTTTGGGCCTTATGCATGCATAATAAGTTAGGATGGCAAATCCCTCTAACTTTTTATGGCTCGGTTATGAGCAAGGAAAGAAGGCTCAGTTATGAGCAAGAATAAACGGCTCGGTTATGAGCAAAAATAGACGGCTCGGTTATGATCAAGAATAGGAGGCTCGGTTATGAGCAAGGAAGGATGGCTCGGTTATGAGCAAGAATAGGAGGCTCGGTTATGAGCAAGCGTTTATGAATATAGTTACAAAATGATTGATAGAAAAACATAGAGAAAGTAAATAACGAGTGAGAAAGGTTATGTTATGTGTAAATGTTCGAAAGATGTGATCTATCTATAAATCGTATGTTATGAAAAGAAAGAAACGTTAGAACTCACTCAGCGTATAGTTGAATTTTAGTATGCATGCAGGTATTGTGATGGCGTGGCAGGCTTGAGGTGCATATGTGTAACGTCCTCATTTCGTTAATAAATAAACAAATTAAATGCCGCGAATTTTATTTTAGTTATCAAATCGTGTGGCATCGTTTGGAGTAAATAAATAATAAGATAGGATAAGATTATTAAGGTTGGTGGACTTAAACATATTTATGGCCCTAAAAGCTTTTGGGCTTTACTTATTTAAACCCCTAAAACCCTAAATCCATCTTTATCCTCAATATTTCATCATTATCACCCAATCATTGGCACACATACACACAAAAATCTCCTGTACCAAACGCTCCTAATTCCAAATCCGACCAAGCAAGATATACAAGATCTAGTTTAATCAAATCTGCGAGGTACACAGTGTATTTATTTCCATTTCCGTTTCTTGCTGCTAATATTATTAATAACTATGAATAAATAAATCTTTGAGAGTCGAACATAAACGAACCAAGATAAATGAGTTCCAATCAGATCAAGCAATGTAAACAATAACATAAGTTTAGAAAATACAAACAATAATAGCAGCCGGATGCAGATGGGTTCAACAAAAACCGAATCCCAAACCAATCCACCCAAAGCTAACGGAAATCAAGTCGGAGGACTTGAAACAGGAACCAACAAATTGAGAACCCAACATGCCGAACCCCTGTGACGAAGTTAAACCAAAACCAGAACACGAGCCAAGATCTGAACCATAAACGTTCTTGACGAGTCTCGTATCCAAACCCTTGAGAAACCGAACCCTCCAAGTAAATCGCTAAAACCCTCAGATATGAAACAAAGTGATGAATTCGCATCCCGTACGAAGTTTTGAATTCGCATCCCCGTGTGAAGGGTTAAATTCGCACCCTGTGCGAAATCCTGTGTGAAACGACATGTGAAAAGCCCATGCGAAATCCTTGTGCGAAACGACATGCGAAAAGCCCGTGCGAACCCGATGCGAAATCCCGTGCGATTTAGAGTGATGCGACGCGAATAAACCCGCGTGACTCGGTGCCGTTGAGGTAGTGGCCGGGGTTAGCAAGTGGCAGTGACTGGGTGAAGCATGATGGAAGGCGATAGGGGTAGGGCAGGGGTGGTGGCGGTGATCTGATGGAAAGAAAGAAGAAGAAAACGATTATGAGGGGGGGCTAGGGTTAGGGTAGTGGGGAGGAAGGTAGTTGGATGGATATAATAATAATAAAATAATAATAATAATAATGAATAAGAAAGGCAAAAGAAAGAATAAGGAAATAAACGAAAATCGAACCCAGGACCCGACTCGTCCCACGACCCGTGACCCGCCTCAATTAAAGGAAAATGGGATGAAGATGAGCCAAACACACGAACCCGACTCGTTTAGAACCCACAACCCGCCTCATGCCAAGCCAATGGTTTATAGGACCCGTTTGGTAACACTTAAACGAAAGAGTCCCCTGTAAATGGAGAAAGTAAAAGGAGTTCACGTACGAAGGATGACTTGCGAAAATAAATAATTATATAATAATAATAAAAACGAATAGTAATGAACTAATATAATAAATACAAATACGATAATAATAAATGTTGTTAAGAATGTAAACTAATAAAGACGGTTCATTAATAAGATAATGCCAAGTATATTAAATTATTATGAACGGTTTATGAAGGTTACATGTCGATTCGGTAAACTTAAAAGTTAACCCCATTAACTTAGAGAATAATTAATACACAAATTAAGAGAATTAATATGTGTACGTTATTAACAGTTAGTCGAGTGCAATTGAAGAAAGGAATTACTATTAATTCAGAGAGGAATCGACTACAGGTGAGTTTTAGCCCCTTTCTCTATGACGTTTTTCGGGGCTGTGTGCATACTCCTATGTGATAGTTAATACACTTATCCTAAGTGATAAGTGTATGATATGTATATGATTATTTATTTAATGTTATTATTAATCGTTGTACGAATGTGCGTATATAAATATTATTATTATATATGCAATTACAAGATGTGTAAAGTATGCACGCATGATAGGAGACATAGGACATAATGTGACGATTGACAGGACATGTATGGTTGTATGGTTAAACGAGACAAAGGGACCAGACTCTAATAATATTTGAGATTGTAATAGAAGGGATCAGACCCTAATAATACCTAAGATTGTGATAGAAGGGACCAGACCCTAATAATATCTGAGATGGTAGGGACCAGACCCTAATAATATCTGAGATTAGAGGGACTGGACCCTATTAATATCTGGGATAGAAGGGACCAGACTCTTGCAAATATCTGAGATTGAGGGACCATACCCTAATAATATCCGAGATAGTAGAAGTAGGATAGTTTAAGGTATACCTTAGGAAAGTAGTAAAGAAAGTGTGTAAATGCGTATGTATGTGCGTAAAGTGTGTATGAATGAGTAATAGCAAGTAAGTACGAAATACGCATCTTCGGACGCGTATAAGTATGGGCGTGAACGTATTGTATGTTAATTGATTAACTAGAACTCACTCAGCGTAGCTGACTTTTAGTATGCACGCAGGTGAGTAGGATGAGACAGGTGACTTGAGGGAGACACGTGGCGAATAAAGGAAGACTGGCATCGAAGAAAAGAAGAGACACTTGTTATT
The DNA here is from genome assembly GCF_021521415.1 of Bidens hawaiensis. Taxonomy (NCBI): domain Eukaryota; kingdom Viridiplantae; phylum Streptophyta; class Magnoliopsida; order Asterales; family Asteraceae; genus Bidens; species Bidens hawaiensis. Next base: position 2,734,169 of record NW_027491059.1, on the reverse strand, counting down.
TATATTTTATGTGTGTTATTTCTGTTTAAGACAAGTACTTATGTTATGTAAGAATGATTGACGCTTATGTTCCGCGAAATGTTTTAATTAACTCTGATTTTCCAAATTATGTGAATGAGTAAAGCCAACTAGCAAGAAAGTAGGGCACCCGGGTCGGGGGGGCCTTACAATATGAGACTATCCATATTGAAGATTAGTTAGAGAAAAGAGTTGTAATGTAAAAATTTTTAGTTTCCACTGTAAATTGTTTATGCTACGGCTTTAACAAACTGTGTTTATGAGTAAATTCAACACCGAATGTAAGGCTGCCGGGTTCGGGGCCTTACAAGTTGGTATCAGAGCAAAAGTTTGAGAGATTTAAGAATCCTTACATGCTTAGACTCAAACAGAGAATGGGACCAAAGAAGAAAGACAATATGGATAGCCGTATGCCACTCAAGAAAGCTCGAGAACGATAAAGTACATGATTAAGTTCATGTAAAGATTTAAAAATATATGTATATGCATGTTAAATGAAAGTAGAAGAATGTATAAATGCTAACTTAAATTGTTAGATAAGAATGTGTGTATGTTAGCTTAATTTCTAGGGAAGAAGGTGTGTATGCTTGCTTAATTTCTAGGGATAAGAATATAGGTTATCTATATGTTTTCATGATTGAGTAGTAGAAACTAGCACAAGTGAAATCATAAAGGGAAGTATGTAGGACCTAAGGAGTAATGTAAAGAGTTAATTACACTTGGCCACTGTCATTAACTACTTACATTACAAATTATGTGCTAAATAATTCCTGGAGTGATAACGTGTGTGTTCCCTCAAAGAAAAGATATGATGAATGTTTCAAAGAAATGAGCACGAGGAGATCGTACTGAATGTTGTGATAGGACATGTGCCAACCAGGCACCTTTTGAAGAAATGTGTGACGCAACGATATACGAAAGCAGTAGGACTCCAACTGTAGAAAGTAATGAAGAAGGATCTCACTTGGAGCTTGTAGTGGAATATACTAAGGGAGTTGCTCAATTGTTTCGCATTTCAATGCCAACAATGCTCGCTGAAGCATTAAAGGCTACCCAGATCAAGAATCTAAGTGGAAGCAACATGAAAGAAACAGAGGTAAGTCAAATGAAATTAGCTAAACATGTAGTATACCTACAATATTTGACTCTATAAGGGAACTTGTTGGGATCGTGAGTGATGAAGCGAATGTTGAGAAAGAAGAGATGATCGAGAATTACGGGTGACTGTCAAGGAATCCTAATTGAAAAGGGATGAAAGGATGAGAGCAGGATGAAAGGGGATTGAATTTTCTAGTTATATCGAGATTTGGAAGATAATACTCACGATGTGAAAATCAGATTTGGTCGCCCGAGGATTCCTCAGAGATCTTCAAGGCCAAATCCTAGATGAGCTCATAAGTCTAGCCAATCAACTTACATCGAGGTTTCTAAAGGAAATAGATTGATTATAATAAAGGCAGATAGTGATGAAAGTGAAACACGTAAGTAGGAGTTCGGTGAAGATAAGTTCATGGGATGTGACAACTGTTGGAGTACAGGATACTTTGCCTATGCGGATAGGAATAACTGTAAGTGAATCGAAGGTGGAACCACAACAACATAGTAAGAGGATGCAACAAACTAAGGACAGAATATGGAAAGACATGTAAGGAAGGCGAAGAGAATGTTTAGACTTATGCTTATTTGAATTGAGTCTTAAAACGAATGATTAGTGCTGCGATAATCATGTGATCATGAGAGGGAAGCCATCTAGTGATAAATAATAATATTTTAATACTAATAATAATATAAAAAAATAATATGTTAATAATAATCATAATATTAAAATAATAATAATATAATTATATATTTAGAATAATAATTTTTTAATAATAATACTATTTTAATAAAAAAATAATATTGTAATAACATTCATAATAATAATAATAATATGAATATAATAATAATAACAATAATGCAATAATAATATTTTAATAATAATATTAATGTTTTAAAAATAATACTAGTAATACTATAATAAAAAAAATTAACAATAACGGTAATAGTACGGGAAACCTGGTTCACATTTGGGAGGCCCGGCGAGCTAGAGTTACCGTAAAACTGTTCTGGCTGACTATAACAACCGATTTGCTCCTAACAAAATATGATGTAGCGTGCTTTAGTTAAAAAGGCAACTAACAACTTCATACTAAATAAATATATATAACGAAACCTGATTCAAATTTGGTAAACCCAACGAGCTAGCCTGATTGTAAGGTTGTTTGGGCTGAATATCATACTCGACATACTCGTAACAAAACGCAATGTAGCAGGTCTTAGTTAAAAAAACAACTACCGACTTCATACTAAATAAATATAAAACGAAACATGGTTCAAGTTGGGTAACCACAACGTGCTAGGCTGATCGTTAGCGGCGTAACCCGGCTCCTCCTCGTTCGACTCCGGAAATAAATAGTTAAATCATGACATTATGGGTATATATTACAAAAAAATCTTCTTGTGTGTTTTTTTAAGTGACGAACATCCAAATCGACGTATGTATATATAATAAAAAAAGGAAAGGAGGAGAGGAAAGAGAGCCGGGCTCCAATAATTCAAAACAATCAATACGCTACGTTTAGGGCTATACGCGGCGTATTAGTGTGTGTGGTGTGTGTCCATAGTAAAACCCTTTCTTGTTCATACGTAAGACAAATTACAGGATTCTTATCTGCTATTGTAACCACGGTTGTTTAACTGGCTATGTGCTAGTCGAGCGGTAGGGTAGAAATTAGCAATTAATAAGGATTTATCGGATTGAAATTTTTATATGGAGTTTTATAAAATTACACATAAAAGTTTATATAAATATTTTAAAGTTTGCATAGTATAGATTAAACGTAAAGATAACAGATCATTGAGAAAAACCAATAACCGGGGTTAACGGTTTAAAAAGAAAGTTAAAAAAAATTAAGGTTGACTAGGTCTAACCACTGATTATGGGACCGATTAGGTAAACATTATCGGCCTAGGGGCATCTAGCGACTAATCCCAAATTAATCCCCTGTGTAATTTTTTTAGTGCTATCATGGTGTAAAAATTTAGATCGATCCCTGTGAGTAGTATTTGGCGATAGTCAACTGAAAGGATTTCCAACCCATATAGGAAAATGTCTTTGGACTCCCACTGTTGTATTCCTTAAGCTAGATGCCATCAAACTTTCTACCAAATTGTTAATAAAATATCAATTTTGCTCTTTCTAAAATAACAAAATATATAAATATTCACCATCCGTCCCCACCAAAGAAAACCAACCGGATATTTAGACTCCCAAGTCCCAACATACGCTGGCCGTCCCCCAACCCCTTCATTTTTAATTTAGTGATATTCACGATATGGTTTCTGATCAGGTAACATTATTTTTGCTATAGCTAAATCATATTGGTGGTTGGGCTAGCCGAGTCGGTCAAAACGGTTCGGTCTTGACGTTTCAAGCGTCACTTATATAGGACACATATGGGCAGCTGGGCTAGGTTTCATGGGCTTCTATGTGTTAGGCCTAAAACCATTGGGCTTGGCCCAATTTAGGGATATATATACTTCTACATTGTTGCTACACGGATCCGTTGTGATAGGCGATAGCTATATTAAACGGTCACACTTCATCTTCTTCATTCAATTATTTCCAGATGTGTAAAACCTTGAAGAACTCGTTAGAAAGGGTCAAAAGTCGTAGTGTAGTCTTGTATAATGGTCAAATCAGTCATCGGTCCATCATTGAGATGCATATGTATATGCCTACAATAGATGATGTAGTTACCAAATATATTAACAGAATAGAGGATTTTTACCAAATAGATGAAACACCCCTTGTATAGAATTTAGAAAGCATATGGGCTAAGGTTCTTTGGGCCTCTATGTGTAGACTTATTATACGGCCCAACCCTACAAAATCCAAATTAAAACTGACTGGTTGCTAAAATTGAGTTCTTTGATATTTTCCAGATGAAATCATTATATGCATCATGAAATTGCTAAGCCTTTTTTTCACATGGACGGGCCAAACTATTGTTTCCGAATTTTGACACTTAAATTCGTTTTGTCAATAGTTGGGTCAATTTACATCGAAATGTTCAATATAAATTTGATCCCACTATGTTTTGAATAAAATTCATGTCGGCATATAGATAAAAATAAGCCACGTAATGATATATTTAGAACTTTATAAAACTATTTAATTTAAAGTTAGTACGGGCGCCATCACCAGTCTTTTGTGGTCGGACGCTAGTGTTTATGGGACATTTTTGGAATCAAAAACTCAAAAGGACATCTGATTAGGGGGCGATTTTTTGGACCGAAAATTTTAATTTTGACACCATCTCAATAGTTGGGCCGAGTTTGGTTGAGAAAACCACTTACAGAAGGCCCAAAATAGTTGCAAACTTTGGTCGTTGGTGTACAAACAACTGAACAAGTCACACCAAGCTAATTAATTTCTACCATAGGTGCACAAATTAGGTATTTTCAGGAGCCGGTTCTGGGTATGGTTAACAAAAGTCAATATTCGGGTAAGGTAAGAGTCCGTTCCGGGACCGGATTTGCCGGGTCAGGTTTTGACCAGGTAAAAGGTCTCCGGGTACGATTTTCCTGAAGAACCAAAACGGGTCCAGAACAGGGTTTTTTCTCACCTCTAATTTCCACTGTTGCATACACACATTAAGTTACATCTTAGAAGTTAGATTGTAGGTAACACATCAACTGAGTTTACCTAACGAACAACATTATGTGCTTGTACTAAATGAATTGACAACAATACATAAAATTTATAGAAATATTACAATGAAAGCATAGCCATAAACATATATAAGTGTCACAATGAAAACATAGCCATATAACATATATATATATATATATAATCAAAGTTACTAGGACTGAATACGGTTATCGTCGGTCTGGGTCAGTTGAATGGGGAGGTGGCCCTTCTCTTGCAAGCTCTTAACCGTCTCGTATAAACACTGTTTAATCGGGGTAAACTCGAGACCCAAGCCCTTCAGTTTTTGGTTTGAGAATTTATACGGTTTCACTCTTGGCGTTGTTTCATCTTTACACGTGTAAGTTATAAGTAGCAAATCATAAATATTAATTGATCTATGGCTTAAACTTTAAAGGAATGATTACATTTGGATTCTAAGGTGCACTGATGAGGTGCAGTTGGTACATGGGTCCGGACATATTGTCATGTATAGGTGTTAAGCATGCACAGCGTGGGACCACAAAAGTAACGGTAGTGGTAGCGGCAGTGGTAATAGTACGTGAACTTACTTAGTGGGAAGCGGGTATTCAGGGAAATGGTTGGCTAAAATTTCGACCAATTCTTGGCGATGAATCACACTCTCAACGCATAGATAGCGACCAGAAGCCGAGGGAACGCCAAAATGTGTGCCAGTGCCACATCTCGTACATCAACATATGCCTGGACCAAATTAGCATAGGTCTTTGCTGACCCAGTGAGATACTTTAAAATATGCTTAGGGCTTGCATTAAGCATGGGTTGCAAAAGTGGGCCCTGGGTTCACCACAACTAGATCAACCCCTCTCACCTTAGCCTCGTCCCATGCACCCCACCGCCTTTCCATAGCAATACCAATTCTGCCAATAAAAAAAGACCATCGTCAAATTAATAGTTAATTAAATGAAATTTAGAAATGGCAATAGCCGAACAGGGTGGGTGGGACGAGGGCAAACATCAGTATTCTTGCAAAATTCTAAATCACTCCAACAACTCTCGTCAACAACATCATCCGGAGTCCGGTTAGGATCCATGTACATTGCTCCAATCGACGAGGTGTACACCACTCGTCGGACTTTAGCTTCAGCCGCGACTGCTACCACATTTTTTGTTCCTGTCACCGCTGGCTCCATCATTTTTTCCTGCTTAAACATACAATGAACTAGTTTTGTACCTGTCCGGTAGACGTTCCTGTAACTGTAGCATGTCATAGTGAACTAAATACATACCGGATCATTAGTGATTGGACAAGCAGTGTGGAAAACACCACCACATCCATTGATGGCTTCTCGTAAGCTCTCGAAATCGAGGAGATTACTTTTGTATAAAGTTAATCTCTCGTTCGCTCCTTCGAGTTCTCTTAGATGATTATTTTTCGGGTCATCTAATATTTTTTAACATGAAAAACTAGTTAAGACATTTGAAATATAAATAAACAACATTTAATATTTAATATTGTACCTGGATTTCTAACGGTTCCTCTAACAATATAACCTTTCTGACCATCCATGAGGCAATGTATCCGCCGGCGCCGGTAACGCAAATGACTTGATTGGATGCCGGAGACATAATTGTATTGGTAAGGGATGGGTTGAGGGATACTAATGCTTTGACCGTGGATATATGCTAATATTTATAAATGGAGATTTCTGTTCACGAGTCGAGCTGAACCTAGTCAGATCAACGTAAACTTGGCTCGTTTACAAGACAAGCCGAGCTGAGCCAAGCCAAGCCAACTCATTTAAAATCGAGTTGATTTTGAGCATGCTAATATTTCAGAGCTTCTTTTTTTAGAAAGCTTAGAGCAATTTGAAGTTTTGAACACCTCAAAGTGTAACATGATTGGAGTCTATGTCCCACCAATTAATTATTTGTAACAATATATTTTCGTGTATTTTAAGCAAAAGCTAAATAGTAATAAAATACAAACCAGTACGAAATAAGTTCCATCAACATTTCAATATTAAAACAACTATGCTACTAAATGCATAGCATAATTAAAGTAAGATTAAAATGCAGTTCAAGAGAATACAAAATATATACACTTTCAAGATCACAAATTACTAGAATAGTAGTTTAAATCGATGATGGAAGATCCTTAGACAATGTGTAATGGGGCGACAAAAGGGGCGATTTTGGGCAACAAAGGAGAGGACCCCCCCCCCCCCCCCGGCCAATAAGAGGGGTGACGGGTTTTTGTCGCCTATGTATGTTGTGTGTTTATGTTAAAATAATAAAAAGGGGCTGCAATACCACCACACCCTTAAAATAAAAATCGTTACTCCGCTAACGTGACGTCACGTGGCGAAAATCGGTTATATTTTATAGCCCTTCACTACACATAGCCTTACAGATAATTAAAACGGGTAAATAGTTGGTAGAATATTAAACGCATGAACAGTAACTTAGGAAGTAGTTGGTCGAATATCAGGTCACCAAAATAATAATAAAAAGAAATAAATTAACTCATTCGTCATCAAATCCATTACCACTATGAGAATATCGGGTTGGGCACTCGAGTCATAACATTTGAGCTTCGACACATGGATTTAAATATGGGGTAATTAGAAAGAATAAAACGAACTAGGATATAAAATAACAACATTTAGTTTTGAGCTATACCAATCAATCAACACGTACAGGCAAGGGTCAGCTCAAAATTTGTTCATTTACAACCAACTCGAGCCAAGCAGCTCATATGCATCGAGTCAATTTCGAGCAAGTTATCACTTATTACCAAGGTTTTTTCAAATGAGCTTCGAGTTATTTTAAGTAACACTAAAAAATCGATTTCTTGAATTTTGAATTACCTATCACAATTTCATAAGATAATTAAATCCATTCCAAATTCCAATTTCATTGATGTGATTCATCACTAAACTTCACAATCTGATTTTCAATAGCAACCACCACCTGTTCAATCACTTTGAGTAGTGGCATATTTTTTGGCCAACAAAATCATTACTTGTCAATACGGTACAATTGGAGCTTAGTAGATTGTGAGTCACCCTCACTTTGGAGCATCATCATTGCTCTGAGTAAATATGTTCAACTAGTGGTGAAGTTTAGACGAAAACGTTGAGAGGGGGGGGCTCAAGGCCGAGCTTAAATTTTTGGTAAAAAAACAGGTGAATTTACACTACATATAAAATTTTTTTGATGAAAAACGAGTAAATTTACACTGCTGCACAAAACACAACAGGGGAGGGCGAGCACCCCTGGCCCTCACTATACTTCGTCACTATGTTCAAGTTCAACCCATCCCGTAAGCCGTCCAACTCAACGATATGACTCAAACGATAAATTATACACAAAAACAAAGGTAACTCTCAGTTTTATTACTTACAAGAAGTATAACTCAAAAATTCTATTACAACTCTTTAGTTAAGTGACGTTTATTCTCAACATTTTTAACAATATAATATAACACATTATAAACTTGTGCTTTCATTTATTACATTTTTTTTTTGTTCGAAAACGCTAATTTTTCAACGGTTTAACAGACACAACACGTGGGTTAGGTTTTGCTTTTTTCCAAATAGAGTTTCACGGAGGTTAATATTTTTTCAGGGTTTGATGTGCCGCAACGCTTTGGTCAATTACTAGTTTCTTATATAATATATATTAGACTATAAAACCAAAAAGTTAGCTCAAAGAATCCTTGTTGTATAAAAAAAATTCTCCTGCATTTAAAATGTAATAGACCCAAAATCCACCGTCAATGTTCATTGTCTTTGTAGCCAAGATTCCTGCTTCAGGGTATGCAATATGACACATGTTAAAATACATGCAGATTTCTATATAAAAAAACTGTAACACGTAATTTATGTGATGTTGTGTAACACGTAATTATTATTTATTGATCTTAAAAGCAACTATAGTTATAAAAATCCCAAGCGTATATGTTCCAAATATGACGAGACACAAAGCACAAATTCACGGGCAGCTAAAAGCTCAGTACATAAGTATTTCATCAAAGTAATATTCCCTCACGCATGGAAATGACGAACCGATGAATGCATGTACATACAGTGGCGAAGTTTGGACTAAGACATCAGGGGGCGTGTTAGAAATCAAAGATCAAATCAATACACAATATACGATTGAATATACTGAATACGTTAACAACAATTTGTCTGACATCATCCCTATTTATAGAATAAATAATTACATATTAACCCTACTAAATACATAATTACAATAAGACCCCTATGCTTAATATAAATATTAATAAGTTTAGTTTATATACTAATACTCCCCCCCTTAAACTAAACTTCGTTTAAGTGAGCTCTTCGTTTCTTCAAGATCCGGTTGCCATCAAAGTAGCGTTGGTTCGTCATCTTCCTCCCGGATCAGGTTTGATTCCACAATTTTCTCCCCTTTTAGACATTCATGTTTGAAATGTCCAAGTTCATTACAATTGAAGCATCTTATGTGATCTTTGTTTGGATTACCATGCTTCCCACCTTTATTTTTCCATGACCTCAAATTTTTTCCATGACCATGTCCGTTGTTTTGCTGCTTCGAACTTTCGTGACCGCAACGTTCACATTTATGGTCATTAGCTTTCTTTTTTTCGTTCTCTTTGGAGAATCAAAGCTTGTCATGCATGTCTTCCTCCTTTATTTTCTTCTTGGTGCGTTTCTCAAAAGCCTTCAATCTTCCAACGGCTTCTTGGAATGGCACTGCACCAAGATCAACAAACTGCTCGATCGCAGCAACAATTTGAATGAACTTTTCTGGCACCGAACTGAGTAATTTTTGGACCAGTTTCTTGTCATTCATAGTATGCCCAAGATTGCTTGCTTGTGATGCAATCTCACTAATTTTTCTGGCATAAACATCAAGCGACTCGTCTATACCCATTTTTAGAGACTCAAAATCTGACTCGAGTGTTTCTAAACGCGCTTCTTTAACTCTGTCAACTCCAACATGTCGAACCTTTAACGCGTCCCAAATTTCTTTGGCCGAAGTAAAATTAGCAATTTGCAATACCATATTTTCTGGAATCGATTGGTATAGTAATGCAATTGCGGTATTATTCTTTTTCTCACCAACTTCGGTGCCCTCTTTTGGTTCGACGGCTTCCAAATTCCATGGACATTAAAGATTGATCTAATTTTTATTGCCCAAATGGTGTAATTACTGGAGTTTAACACAGTTACTGGAGTTTAACACAGAGCATTGAAAACTCATGGGTGTCCCTCCTTCCTTTGAAGTTACAACTTCTTTATCCATGGACTTAACCATTTTCTAAGTTTTCTTTTTCCCAATTTTGACAAAGTGACTATCACCGGTTTCGGATCGACTTTGATTTCAACTTTACTAGTATCGGATCAGATCGATATCAACCTTTAACAACAGTTTACCGTTTTTTCGGTTGCCTTACAACTTAAGACAAATCGAAACCAACTGTTTCGACAACAACGGTTTACGGGTTTTTCGGTCACAAAATGAATCAAAACCAACCGTTTAATACCGAGAGTAGTATACGGGTTTCCCACAGCAAATCAAAACCAATTGTTCGTCTCAACCGACAACAATACACGGGTTTTTCGGTTGCCAAAAATAACTCAAACCAACTACTCTAAAACACAACGGTGTTCGGGTTTATCGGTCACCAAGTGAATCAAAACCAACCGTTTCGACCAAGAATAGTATCCGGGTTTTTGGTTGCAAGGCAAATCAAAACCAATTGTTCGTCAACAATACACGGGTTTTTCGGTTGCCAAAATAAATCAAACCAACTATTCTTTTAACATTTCTTACTTGTTTTGTTTTTCTAAAACAAAACAACCCCTTCTTGAAAAAAAAATCAAGAACCTCAAGTTTGTTGTAAACACTTTCGAATTTTAACCGAACACAACAAACAAAACCTATTGTTTTATCCTTCCAGTTTCTTGAAGAAGTGGTCGTTATCAAAACAAACTCTTCTTATCTTTCTTTGATCAAATTCTTAATTGAGACAAAATTTGTCATGATCAATTAATCACAACCCTTGTTCAATTCACAGTTCTTGAACAACTACAATATTCCACAAATTAGTGGACCTTGATTTTTCTTTTAAACTAATTAAAAAAAAACAAATGATAATGCGTCACTTCTAGATTGTTAGGATCAATTTGAAAAGAATCACAATCCTTTTCTTTTTCTTAACCAATCAGTGACCCTTATCCCTAATCGATTGATTCACATAGATAATTTCTGATCGATCTATTATAAACCAGGGGTATTCACAAACTGAATTCCCAAATCGATTCAGGCCGATTATCACAGGATTTGCAAACCTTGGCTCTGATGCCACTATTAGAAATCAAAGATCAAATCAATACACAATATACGATTGAATATACTAAATACGTTAACAACAATTTGTCTGACATCATCCCTATTTATAAAATAAATAATTACATATTAACCCTACTAAATACAATAATTACAATAAGACCCCTATGCTTAATATAAATATTAATAAGTTTAGTTTATATAATAGGGCGGACTCAAAATGTATACAAAAATTCACAAATGATCGGGGGTGGACTCAAATTTTTGGTCGAAAACGGGTAAATTTATACTACTACGTGAAAAAACCGGGGGGGGGGGCGGCCCTAAGTAAGCTTAGCTAGTGTATACATACAGGGACGTAGCCACATAGACACAATACTGGGCGGTTGCAAGAAATAGTGTTATTTATACCTGAAAATCTTGATTGTCCCTCGTAAAAATTTTGGTTAACCCCCCCCCCCTCCCCCGGGATCGCCACCCATGAAAGGAAATCTTGGGTCCGCCAATGTCCTTGTACAGTATATATAATTATATATAAAAAATAATCTAATAATTGCCTGGTTGTATTCCTTGAATTAGAGATATTCAGTTACATGTATGCATATATAATTATATATCATATACATGTTAACTTATTATTTTCGTTTTGTTACGTCATTATAATTCCCTACCATTTTTTTAGAACGACGACCTTCTAGTGTGTTAGGCCACCACACACTCTAATTTGGAGAGTCCCTTTGCCCCCACTATGGCCCGACTATGCTGTCTACCTATAAAGAGTATGACCATTTTTTACCATTTTTTGATAATAAAAAGTGTTGTACACTTGAATTATTTTAATTTCTTTATCTTTCAAGTTTTTTATGATATCAGCTCGAGATATCTGGCATTTGATAGTGACGATACTTAAAACAATAAGATTTTAGAAAGCATCAAATATACTCTAACAATGACATGATTACATGACCGGGAACACATTGACGGGTGCGCTTGAGCATGCATATATGAATGCCTTTGTAAAGTAATCTCAACTCAATTAGATTACTTGTGTGGCTAGCTATCAATACTACATATGCTGCACACTATGGGAAATCATAGAAGAGACTTATTTTCATCAAGCCTTTGCAAAGAAATCTCAAACTCAAGACCCAAGTACTCCGTATACTGAGGCAAGATAATTCATCAACATCAAGCAGTCGGTGAGACAGTTTCTGATGAAACATTAGTTCTTCAAATCCAACAACGATAAAATTCTGTATACAATTATTGGTAGTGTTAACTATGAATTCGATTTATTTATTACGGCTATACTGACTTGATCACCACATGTCGCATTTTTACCTCTCATCATGTCATTTTACCTCTCATGGTAGATAGAATATGATATTTTTGTCAACAAGTTGTGAGCATACATGAATTTGATTTTTTTAAAGCTATTTAGACCAAAGTATTTAAAAATATTTAAGAAAACTGAATTTTGCCATGTAAGTTTATATTTATATTTATAAAGTGTTGGATGATACATCTTTTTCCCAAACAAACCCACACAACCTAAAACATGACTCTGGTTTCTGAACCCATCCCCCTTTTTCCAAATTCATAATCCAACATTAGCCCATTTTTTTTTATGAAATCCTATGAACAACCACTTGGTACTCTCTGTAATCTTGTAAACGTTGGCGCACGGTTGTGAATTTGAAGTTCGTGGATTTCGTCGTGGTACGGATTTCTTTTCGGGGTTATTTTCTTGATTATTTTTGTAAACTTTTGGTAGTTTCAAGACTTCTACCATCACATCTGCTTCTGATTCTTTCCAAAACATATATATATATATATATATATATATATATATATGGGTGGGTGATAGTGAAAACTCCTCTTAGAAAGAAAACTTAAAAACTCCTAAAAAACTATTTTTAACTTTTTTTTTAATTTTTTTTGAAGTTTCTTTTTATTCTATTATTCTTGTATGTTGTTAAAAAAAAAACTTGTTGGTATAGTGTGCATTGCATATATGCAAAAATGTTTGTATTGCATAGAATACAACACTATTGCACATATTTGATACACACTATTGTATATATGCAATATAAGACTAATACACACATCGAATACACATTAGTACGTATGTGTAATACAACATTAACGCACATGTGCACCACATCGAATTTTATTTTATTATTATTATTTTTTCTATATAATACAACACTACTACACATATACAATACACAAATATTGAATATATGCAATAAAACACTATTAAACTCAAAAATACATAGTAATACACATGTGTAAAACAACGGTATCGCATAGTAATACGTATGTGCATTACAGCGGGTTTTTTTTATTTTTTTTTATTTTTTTTGAGTGAAATATAAGAAAATATAAGAATAATGGCTAAAACAGAATTTTGAAAATATTTTTTTATTTTTAATTAAAAATAATTCTTTAGGAGTTTTTTAGTTTTCTCTCTAAAAGTGAGTTATGTAGTTGTTTAAAGGAAAATACCAATACTTGTTGATAAATACATGTTTCTTACTTCAGTGCTTTCATTTGACAGTTGTTTGTTAATAACTTCAAAGTCCTTAACTTCTTAAATCTTTAGGCTTTAGTAGTTTAATCATAGTTTCTTCACTAATTCAAATTACATCATCAAGAAAGTTAAAACAACTTTCCTTATTATATCTTTAAATGAAAAACTGAAAGCTGATTAATTTTGTTAATGAATTATATAACTTTTGATTTTGAGTTTAAGTTGAAAATTTAATACATAGTAGAAATATAGTTTCGTTTTGTTTTTTCCTTTTCAGAAATGAGAAATAATATACGGAGTGTCATACACATAATGGCCGGTACAACCGAATAGACACCAACAGAACATTGGTACCGGTATTATTAGTATTGGAACCGGTATTGGTATTCATTCTTCGATCTATATAAAAAATGCATCGATATTCTTTTGGGCATGTCACGACTTTATTTTTGTGTTTTCTCTTTCGATTTATACCGCATACTGGTATCGTACATATATCTTGTCGAATTGATACCGACTGATGATGTCTGCGGTGTAGCGCGTTAAATGCCACTAGTTTTAAATGAATGCTTGTTTGGTACTTTTTTTTTTTACATTTTAACTTTTTAACAAATGGGTACCTGTAATTAATAAGCGTTTCATCTCGATATAATTTTTTCTCTCAGCTTATATTTACACTAAATTTAATTTTTATCTAATAACATACAATTTTTCACCAATAACAAACAATCTCTGATATTTAAAAAAAAAGTCGTTTTGTTTTGTTTTTTTCTTTTATATATGCTTGATACAAAAATTATTAAAATCGAGTCGTATGCAAAGAAGCCTTTTTTTTCTTATAAGTTACCGGATTTTGTCGATACTCATTTGTTTGGTAGTGCTGAGTGTGCTGGAACTATATTAACAGCATAAAATAATGTGATGTTTTAGTGTAACATAGATTATCTTTCATATGTCTTGTTCAGATTAATTAATTGACCTCAAGGGTGAACAATGTCACTTTGTAGTCAACTTTTGGTCTTCTTACTAGCAATCACATTATGGGCAACAAGTGATCAAACTTCCGAAGCTCACATATACACACCCGAACACACGCTAAAATCAAAGGTGTATAAATCACCTAAGATAACCCAATACCCGGGCTCGGTTTCAAATAAATATTACTATAACATTGAGTTCCCAAAAGGTCATATTGCTATAAAGAGTTTCGACGCCGAAATTGTTGATGAAACTGATAATCCTGTTTCTCTTCAAGAAACTTATCTCCATCATTGGGTTGCATTGAATTATTACATACGTAAAGGCGATAATCCAGGGCTTAACAAATCGGATTTCATCTTGGCTGGGAACTCCGGAATATGCAATGATCATCTTGTTCCCCAGGTTTGGGGATTAGGAGCTGAAACACGAAAAACATCCACTTATATACCTGATCCTTATGCAATTGAAGTAGGTAATCCGTTGCAAGTTCCTGATGGATATCTAGAGCAATGGATGTTTAATATCCATGCTATTGACACTCGGAATGCAGTGGATGTACTTGGATGTGCTGAATGCAGGTATCATGTTACAAGTATCAATCGCATTGTATTAAAATGGTAACAAAAATAGGTATGTATGTGTAACGAAAATAGATATTTAATAGGGTCGAATTTACGCACAACTCATGTTTTAGCTAGGTAACTTGTATGGGTTACATTAAGTTAATTTTTTCTAATGTGTGATGCTTTTGTTAAAGTTTTTAGACTTTAGGGATTTTAAGTCATCTTTTGACTAGGTAACTTATAACAATTCACTATATTCGATTTTTTAAACGTGTGACGGTTTTTGTTAGAGTTGTTTAAACTTTTAGAGATTTTGTCATATGGATTCCCGTTAAGTCGATTTTGTGATGGTTTTCGTCAAATTTCATTAAAAAAATTTTCGGCTTTTGTTAGCGAAAATAACTTACTAAAATGTCAGCATGGTCAAACTTGCTGAAAAGTCAACATGGTCAAACATGACTTACCAATATAGAATGTCAGCATGGTCAAACTTGCTAAAAAGTCAACAGTCAAGCTTGCTGAAGAGTCAACAAACATACCAAACCATGTACCTTTTTTTATAGGAATATTGGCCTCATATAATCCCAACTATGACCCGTTGGCAAATATAATGACCAATTTTCGAAATGGCAAAATATAATCCCAACTACGCTTATGGGTGGAAAATTAACGGGAAGTTAACCTTCCGTTATTTTTTGTGACGTGGTGGCTTAGGTGTCTCATAACCTGCTGACAGGGATGCTGACTGGGATATTAATTAAAAAATATATATAAAAAATCAACAACACCTCTCTCCGGCCATCACTCTCTCTCCGGCCACCACTTCACCATCTCCGACCACCATCATCATCCGCTCTGACAACCGTCATAAGCCCTGTCCACCCATCACCACTATCTTCGTACACCCTCACCACCTCCTCCTCAACCACCGTTGGCCGCCACCGCTACAAACACCCGTCCCACTGAGAATATTCCGGCGAATCTAGTAAACAATTTCGTTTATCTCCAAGTATTAGACCTGAACTAATACTTGGAGATAAACAAAATTGTTAATCTCACTGGAACCCTCCCGCCGGAGCTTTTTATCCCTTTGATGTCGGTTGTTGCAGGTGGCCAACGATATGTAGGTTGTTAGGCGGCGATGGTGGCAGATTCGAGTTTGGTAGGGGTGGACGGGTTTGGTGGTGGTGGCAGATTAGAGGACGCGTAGTGGTGGAGGTTGCCAGCGGCGGAATGCATCAATGGTGGTCAACGGTGGACATATCATACAGGTTTATATTGCCCCGTCATCATCCTCGTAAGCGGGTTAAGCGACAACTCGGTGGCCACGTGTTATAATAAATGACAACTCAGCGGCCACATCACCAAAAACTAACGGAAGGTTAACTTCCCGTTAATTTTCCACCCACAAGCGTAGTTGGGATTATATTTTGCCAACGGGCCATAGTTGGGATTATATGAGGCCAATATTCTTTTTTTATATTACTACTTACTAAACATGTCTATGATTACCATGTTATTTTCTAACAAACAAGAACTAATATTTTTGGATTACATCGAAACAGAAGGCAAGCGGGCAACAAGCTGCGCCGCTACCCCTTTTTGAATCACAAAACCCATGTTATCGGTTTTGAAATGCAGGTGTGACTTGTTTAATGTCACGGAGGACGAATATCATCGGTTGATGGATCTGAATTACGGGGGAGGGAAGTATTGTTGCTACGATGGAGCACAATGCAAAGTGAAAAACAAGCTTAAAATTTTAAAACGAGACGTTTACATGAAGTACACAATTGAGTGGGTTGATTGGAGTGACTCCATTATACCGGTTAAAGTCTATATGTTTGATATCACCGATACTTGGCAGTACACAGGAATCCATAATTGCACCGTAAGTTGAATTGTGTCAAAATTCAACTTTCATGATCTTTATAGATAATTTAACTATTATTCTATAGATCGAGTACGATATCAAAAAACCTACCACTGAAGTAGCTACTAGTGACTTCACCAGCACCAAAAGGTCAATGGTGACCTTCCCAGTTGCTGGTGACGTCATTTATGGTGTCGGACACCAGCATATTGGGGGAATAGGAACCGCTCTATATGGAGAGGTAAAGTTTTCGGTTTTAATTGTTGGATGCTTATTATGGTCTAGAATGCATTTTAAAAGCAAAATATTTTAATTTGTTTAGAATGGAAATATTATATGCATGTCTAAACCGATATACGGGCAAGGGAATAGTGTAGGAGATGAAGCGGGTTACATTGTAGGAATGTCGACATGTTATCCTGAACCGGGGTCCGTGAAGATAGCTAAAGGTGAAGCTTTAACTTTGGAGGTCAATTACAGCAGTGAAAAGAATCATACTGGAGTTATGGGACTCTTCTATATTCTTGTTGCTGAGTCTTCCTTGGAACTGAATGATCCAGTTCAAGTATGATTTCTAACCTCTATTTGAGTATTAAAAGTTGAAAACAATTGATAAGGCACAGTGTTTCATTACAAGTAAACATACTTTTAGAAAGAAAGTTATTATTATGTTATATAGTACAACTCTTAAATATGAGACAAATGGAACAATCTTACTCTCTTTTATTGATTCTCATTTTATATTCGGATATTGGATTTAAATATCTAAATTTTGGCCAATTAGCCGGTATTAATCATAACTTAAGAAATTCTCTAGATTAATCCCAATTTTTACCATGTTGACCTCCACTGAGACTTTTTTTAACCGGAACTAACCCGGTTAGTTTTAGGGCAAAATATGTCATTCTTCAAGTAGAGGAAGGCAAATGAAAAATGTAGTTAAACTTTAAAACTCACCACCACCGCCCCTCACCACCGCCACCACCACGACATCACCACCACGACCCCCACCACGTTTATGAAGGGAGGGTTTGAAAATTTATATAATTTATTATTAATTAAAATACAATTATGAAAAAATATATAAAAATAATTATAAATATTTAAAAATTGATTAATAAATAGTAAACAAGCTAAGCTCAAACTAGAAAAACCACTTGCGGGCCAAGTTCGAGCTTTAGAAATATAGATAGAAGCGAACCGAGTTCGAGCGCAAGCTTTTTGTAAGTTAAACGAGCCAAACTCAAGCCTAGTCGAGCTGGGCTTGGCTCAGATCGAATCTAGTCGAGCTTGGGCTCGGCTCGACTCGTTTGCAAACCTATTTGGAGAAGAAAAATAACCTGTGTTCAAATAAACATAATTTTTGTTTTACCCCATCAACTTAGAGAAGTGACATATTTTGTCCCAAAACTAACTGAGTCAGTCAGTTAAACAATTTTTGTACTTGTAATTCTCTCGTCATAAGAGCATAGAGCAATAATAATATATCATGGTTGCAGTCCGTTGACGTAGGTCAACTTAATCTTATTTTTCTGCAGTTTATCTGTGTGTGTGTTTGCAACCCGATCCTAATTGTTTAATTGAAGTTAAAAGCCAGTCCATGGTTATAATATAGACCATATAGTTGAACTGTCGAAGTAATTGTATCAATTTTCTTTTGGTATGCAGAATCATCAAGAATCAAAGGTATCAAAATGCTTGTGGGGTATAGTTGTGCTAGCACCATTTGCTGTTGTTTTAATTGCTTATCGACAAAGAAAGCAAGATGGGGATGGGTACCAACCTATTGTACCTTTGAACATGTAATAACGATCCCACCTTTTATCATATTGATCTGTGTTGGTAAATCTATGAAAAAATAAAGATCTTTAATTCCAAGTTATCGTTGGGAAGGCTACCTTAAGTTGACTTTTGTGTATTTCATGTAGATTATTTCGAAAAATTATGATTTTGTAAATTATGTTTGATATCTGGAATATTGATTTTTATTAGTCTCAAGTTCCAACTATTATATTTGGATCGTTGCTGTTTCCAGCTAACGAATTGGATGCTGATGGTCCAATGTTTTAACGTATTTGTTTCCAACTGTCCGCAACTAACAGAATTCTAACATCGTTACTTGCAGGTAGCCAGAAAAACGATTTTGGCCGGTAAAGTCACATATTTTGCTAGAAAACTCAGAATGAACACCGCCATCACCACCAACTGACTCACCACTAATCAACCACCACCACTTAAGCACTACCAACCAATTCCGACGATGGGTCTAGGGTTCCAACAACCTCAATAATTGGGGCTTTTACTAGAAAAAGATTCATAAAGGTCCGATCCAAGATAACAAAGATGTTTGGAACGAAAACGTTGAGTTTCCCGGAAAAAAATGCGAGTTTTCTAGCCAAAAACATTTTTCCGGCGACCTGCAATTAACGGCGTTAAAATTATGTTAGTCGCGAACCATTGACAACAAATATGATAAGTGTGGGATCGTTATTAGCTAATTCGTTAGTTGAGACCGGCAACAACCAGAATATAATGATTGAGATAAATAAAAACCAATACACCTTGATATTTGATTATTTTCCCAACTAGATTTTGGTACATGATTTGTTTGGTCCCCTTTTATGATTGTTTTGATCAGTCGATCCTATCATAGGCGAGTTAATTTCATATATCTCAATGATTAGTATGGATATGTAATAACATGTATTTATAATAAGAATACGTGAAACGGATCAAGCTATCAGAAAACATCATCATATGTGTGATACGTTTGTCGGTGTATCATACGCCCAAACTAGTCTTCTTGACGTATGTGGTATGTACTACCTACAAACCAGATGGGTCATAATACGCCCAATGTTTTCTATTGCTAGATGTCAGAAATATACGGTTCAGTTGAAGAGACATTTAACCTTGGAGCATGATACGTTTTGGTTTTGGAATGGACACTCACGTTGGTAACATGATGGTTCATAGGTAAACTACTCTTATTGTTTCATGGGCTAGCCCATTGTAAAATGTTATGGGCTCAGAACTTCTGACCCAACTAGATTAGCCCGAAAAAATTAACTACGGGTGCAAACTAGCAAAGCCGACTCGTTAGTTACTTGAGACCGATTCATCAAAAGCTCGAAGCAAACTAACCTTAAACGAGCTCGAGTCTTAAAATAAGCTTGTTTAATAAATAAATCTGAGCTTGATCTTTATTATCATGTGTAAACCTTTTTATTTAATGTACTTTTCTTTTTACTGTAAACTATATAAACAACCAATCAAACCCAAAACACAGACGCCCTCCACAACTCGGAGAGGCGCCTCAAAAACACACCACTACATAGAACTTAAATTACACCATTTATATAAAATTACAATAAGAAAAACTAAATAATACATATACATATATAAAATTATAATAAAAGAATAAATAAAAATATATAATAAAAAGTGTATATAAGTTAATCAAAAGATAATATCAAGCTTTAAAAAATGTCACACAAGCCAAGCTTATGCTAGCTTTAGAAAAAGAGCTCAAAGCTAGCCAAACACAAGCTCTTATAAGGTTATGTATTGTCATTGAAGCCAGCCTCTAAATTCATCCAATCATATTGTGCCGCGCAGTGCTGACTAGACTCAACCATTCAACTCTTGTCGTTCGTGCCACCGGTAAATTCACCCGTTGTCGTTCGCGCCCGCTGCATTCATCCATTTGCGAGCCAACCCATCAATTTTCCTTCTTTAGCCCAAGCGAGCATGCTCGCACAGAGTCGCGGCTCCCGCTCGCGGCGAGCGGTGAAGCCAGGCGTGGTGGTGTTTTTGGCCGACGTTGATCGCGCCAGGCCGTTCACGGCTGAGATAGCAGGCCACAACGGATATCTAACTCAAAACGAACCCTTCCTTTTAATAACCCAATAACATCTCTTGTCAATGCCATATACACGTCTCCTACAAAAGCCCATTGGAGGTGCGTTTTTATTGGTTTCCCGCATATCACTTGTAAATGAACTGAATAAGTATAAACTGGGGTGTTTCATTTAACAGGTATCGATCTTAATTTACAGGCGGTCGCCTGAGACACGTAATTTTCGAAAGCCAAAATTTTTTTACATATTAATTTTTTAATATATATCTTTTAGGTTTTTTTTTATAAAGCAGGTATCGGTCTTGATCATCTTAAAGATACTGGGCCCAAAACTTTTATTTTTATCCGTAATCCATATAAGATACTGGGTCCAAACTAAATTTAAAAACTAAAGAAAACAACGTTAATTGTTGTTTAAAAAAATTAGCTTACGTATTTCGTTACTTTTTTGGGTTTACGGACATTTTTATTTCGACTCGACTAAAAATATTTGAATTTATTTTCGTTTCTTGAAGACAACCCTAATCTACAGTCTCGTCCACTTTCAAAGGTGGCGATGAATTCTGACTCCGACACTTATCATTTGTAAATAAACTGAACAAATATAAACAGTTATTCATGTTCGTTCATTTAATTTTAAAATTGATTTCCAACATATCACTTGTAAACGAACCAAACAAAGTATAAAATGACAAAAATGACAAGAACATATAATGAAACATGATGTGACATCTACAGTATCTACCACTTTCAAAGGTGGCTTTGAATTCTGACTACGACACTTATCTGTCTTCTTGTCGCTATCTACTTATATGCAATCATGCATAAATAAACAATCATTTTCTTCTAATCTATTTTGCCTCTTTTCAACAAGCAAATTCAAAATTTTCATTTATGAAACTTTATGAAAAGGTACATCAGGCCGTGAAGTTCACAGTATTTTCATAGAGTACACTTCTAGGTAAGTAACTTCAACTCATGTGCACAGGTCGGTTTGGTTCAGTTATTGGTCTAAACCGAAACCGAGTCATCGGTTTATCTATTTTATTAACTAATAACTCAATAAGTTTTCGGTTGATCTGTTGTTAAGTTATTCAGTTAATTTGTTAGTTTTTGGTTTGGTTCGATTAGTTTCGGTTGATTCAATCTTCGGGTAATCGGTTTTTAGTTAATTTCGGTTCGGTTTCATTAGTTTTCGGTTAACGATTCAGTCAGAAGTATTCGTGTTTGCAAGTCCCACCCTACACGACATTAACTTGAAAATCGTGAAAGACACGTGAACCCGAACATGACCAGCATATTCACATATCTAATATTAAAAGTTTACATTTTACAAAAAAGAAAAATAAAAATTTATATAAAACGCATAAATTTTAACCTCAAAATATTATATAACTCTTTTTTAGTATTGAAGTCTGAAGATACCCTACCAATTTAATTTATTACATAAAACGCATTTTAAAAAAATGAATAAGAAATAATAGGTTAATGATGAACCCACTGGGTTGGCCCGAACCCAACCAGTTTAGCTAAAGAGGCTCGACTCAAACCTGACCCGAATACGTTTATACAAAACCTATGCCCATGAAATTCGTGTTATGTTTGTGTCGTGTTGGAAATTCACAGCCGTAGGTTCAGTTTTAGTTAGCGATTCGGTTATTGCTCAAGAAATCATGATTTATTTATACAATTATTATCTATCAGGTCATCCGGATCATACAGGTTTTTTAGAATATTTAGTTGTTATCAAACTTTTGGTAGACAAAAAAATATGAATAATTTGATTATTTTCTTCAGATTAATTCAAGTCAAAGGCCAAGGATATGTCACCTGGTACGCAATGTGTGTTGTTCTTATTATGCATCATGTCATTTGCAATATTTACTAGCCAAACAGAAGGTTATGTAAAACTCGAAAACCGGTTGAAATCAAAGGTGTTTTTATCACCAAAAATAACCCAGCTTCCGGGTTCGGTTTCAAACAAAACTTACTATGATATCGAGTTCCCGAAAGGTCATATCGCTATAAAAAGTTTCAATGCTGAAGTTGTTGATGAAGCAGGAAACTCGGTTTCTCTTGAAGAAACTTATATTCACCACTGGGTTGTTGTGAGATATTACGAGCAAATTCACGGTAAAGATATAATTATCGCAGGGAATGCAGGACTATGTGATCACGGTCGGTCCCAGTTCTTTGGAATGGGATCAGAAACACGAAAAACATCGACATATGTTCCTGATCCGTATGGGATTGAAGTGGGCAATCCGGTTAATGTTCCGGTTGGGTATGAAGAGAAATGGATGTTTAATATCCACGCGATTGACACTCGGGGGACAGTGGATGTAACGGGGTGTAATGAGTGTAGATGTGAGTTGTATAATGTGACGGTGGATAAAGACGGTCAGCCTTTGAAACCTGATTATGCGGGCGGGTTGCATTGTTGTTATGATGGAACACAATGTAAAGTGAGAAGCGGGTTTCGAAGTGTCAAAAGAGATGTTTACTTGAAGTACACGGTTAAGTGGGTTGATTGGAGTGACTCCATAGTTCCTGTTAAAGTGTTTATATTAGATGTTACCGATACTTGGCAGCACACTAGAATCCATGATTGCCTTGTAAGTTAGCTAAACACGGCGCGCTCTTAGTAAATTTTGAATGTTATTGTTAAAAATTTAAAGTTTTTAATTTTATAGTTCGAGTATGATATCGAAAAATCTACCTCCGGAGTTGCAACCAGAAGGTCAAGTGTGAGTTTCCCAGCTGCTGGTGATGTTATTTATGGTTTTGCACAACAGTACATTGGAGGAATAGGTGCTGCTCTTTATGGAGAGGTAAACATAGGGCTGTAAATGAATCGAATCTTCGGTGAACTGTTTAGCTAGAAGTTCGTTTATGTTCATTCATTTAATAAATGAACGAACATGAACAAGGAATTTTGTTTGGTTAACTAAATGAACTAACACGAACAGAGGCCATGTTCGTTAATGTTTGTTTGTTTATATATACTTGTTCATTAAAGGTTTTTAACTTTTTAATGACTTCTCTGATCTTATATATAGATTTAAGCAAAATTATTAACTATTAAACAAAAATATATGTTTATTATGTGATTGATTTATATGTCAACTAACATATGAATATGAACATTAAAAAAACACACCAACACAAGCTTGGTAGCCGACTGAACCGTTGACACCGACCATAGCCAAATCAAGTAAAACATTTTTTGTGTTCGTCTTTTTGAACCGTTCACGAACAAGAAATTTCGGTTCATTACAACCTTTAGGTAAACATGTCTCTTTAATGATTTTGTGTCAAAGTTTATATTTTAAAGTAAAAGGATTATTATTCAGGGTGGACGCATTATTTGTTCATCTAAACCTATATATGGGAAAGGAAAAGATATAGGAGATGAAGCTGGTTACATTTTAGGAATGTCTACATGTTATCCTAAACCGGGATCCGTGAAAATAGCCAAAGGCGAATTTGTAACTTTGGAGTCTAATTACAGCAATAAACAGATGCATACCGGAGTTTTGGGGCTGTTCTATATTCTTGTTGCTGAGTCTTCTTAATAACTGATTGGTCTAGCTTAAGATAGATTTCTGTCTTTTATGATTTTTGAAGAATAATCTTGAATTATTAATAAAGTTGAGGGTTTGTTTTGTAAGTTTATTTTAATATGGATTATTCTAGAATAAGTTTGTCTTGGAGAGCAAGTTTAGTAGGTCTAGATTATTAGTTTTATAAGTGAGAGTCGAGAAGTCTTTTCTCCATGTAAGTTTGTTATGCTCATGATGTTCGTTTGAGAAGTTCGTTTGATTATATAAAAAGAGTCGAGGGTTGTCACCCCAATATCCCGTGTTCATTTATTTATTCGTTCGCTTGATATGATTGTATGATCCGTCTGGGCCAATAATTGGTATCAGAGCTTAGGCTTGTTCGCAGAAGAAGAGTTTGGTTATTATCTATTTGATTTTCGTTCGATCGACGGCCGTTTGCTGTTTGCGAGAGGAAAAGAAAAGTTGTGAATTAATTTAACACAATTGTGTTTGTGTTTAGTAACATCACGACAAAAATAATAAAAATATTATTTCTGTTTGTGGGTTTAATGTTTGAAGGGTTTGGGAATTTGGAAGAATAATTGTTTGAAAGGAATTCGGTTGAGGTTTATTGGGAAGTGTGATTGATGCTAAAGGGTTTGGTGCTTTGGATTTTTTTACGAAAACCGCCACTGTTAACCATTAGTTTTTATTAATAGATATTGTGAGAATTTATACAATTGTTTATCAATCAACGTGGAGACCGAAAACGTTATTGCTTTGTTTTCTTTTAGCCCTTTCTTGATCGGAAAGGAATCAAAGAGTAGTTTGATTATCGAGTCATGTCTGGTGATAAAGAAGCAGGGAGCTCAGAAACAATGAAAGAACCGATGGGTGGTTTTGTTTTGCAAGCACTGAAATTAACTTCGACCAATTATGCGTCATGGTCAGTTATGGTGAAAATTATCTTGGGTGCGAATGGTTGCATGATGCAATTGATAAAGAAAAGGGTGTAGGAATTGAAGAAAGAAAGAAGTTTATGGTGTTAGGTGTTATCTTCCAAACCCTACCTGAAGACGTGATGCTTCAGATGGCAAAGTATTCAGAACCGAAAGATGTTTGGGAAGCGTTAAGAGTTCGTTATCTTGGTGCAGAAAGAACTCAGAAAGCTCGTGTTCAAATGCTAAGAGCCGAGTTAGATGGATTGAAGATGGGGGAGACAGAAAGTATTGATGATTATGCAGCGAAGTTGGGCGGAGTACAGTCAAAGTACAAGAGCTTGGGAGCGGTACTTGAAGAAGAGGTTTTGGTAAGAAAATTCTTGAACTCTATGCCAGATAAATATTTACCTGTTGTTTCTTCGATGGAGCTACTCACAGACATCAAAACAATGGCGTTTGAAGATGTGGTTGGATGTTTAAAAGCATATGAAGAAAGAAGCAAGTTCAAGAATGTGACTGGAAGTTTATCCCAAAGTCAGCTCATGTTCACCTAAACTGAAAAGAAAGTTGAAAACTACCGCGGACGTGGTAGAGGCCGTGGAAAATACAATGGACGAGAAAGAGGGAATCCAAGATGGAATGATGAACGTGAGAATGATGAACGAGTTGAATACTGGAAAAAGAACCCGAGAGAATGGCAAGATAGAAGGAAGTATGTAACGTGCTACAATTGTGATAAGATTGGGCACTACTCGAATGAATGTAAAGAACTGAGCAAAGGGGATGAAGAAGTGAATTTGACAAAGAAAGAAGATGGCGTTGATCCTTTTTTGTTCATGGCAGTTTGTTCAATAAAGAGAGTAAGTTTGAATGAAGAGAGGGTTATCTCTGGTGTGTTTGAAAAGGATGAAAAAAATGAAGGAACGTGGTACTTAGACAATGGTGCAAGTCATCATATGTCAGGAAAGATAGAGTTCTTTATTACCTTGGATGAACGATTTTCGAGTCAAGTGAAGTTTGGTGATGGATCCGAGATCGAAATCAAAGGTAAAGGTAATGTGACTGTGGTAAGTAAGACTAGTGAAAAGAAAACGTTTTGTGATGTTTTCTATATGCCTAAGTTGAAGACCAATCTTCTCAGCTTGGGACAGTTAGATGAAAAAGGATGTAAGATTGAAATAGCCAATGGGATATTGAGGCTATATGATCAGAAAAAGAGATTGTTGATGAAGATTCAGAGAAATCTGAATAGGACGTACAACATCAAGCTTCAGGTATGTTGTAATCCTAACAACTTCGAAGTTGAAAAGAAAGTAAGTTATGATGTGAAACCGATTATGGAAGTGAAGGATATTCGGTTTGGAACGATTCCAAATGATTTATTTGGAGTTGTTGAAACTATTGGTCAAGAACGAGTTGATGAGAAGAAGTGAGTTGAGAAGGGAAATAACAGTATGGATTTAAAGTTAAGCATGGAAGGAACTAATGCTAAGTTTGAGGAATCGGTGAAGCAAGTATGTTATGGTCAGCTGAAAAGAATGAATAAAAGCGAGAAGATGAACAATTCAAGATTAAGGGGGTGAATGAAGAATAATCTTGAATTATTAATAAAGTTGAGGGTTTGTTTTGTAAGTTTATTTTAATATGGATTATTCTAGAATAAGTTTGCCTTGTTTCCTAAGTTAAGTTTGTCTTAGAGAGCAAGTTTAGTAGGTCTATAAATAGGGTCTAGATTATTAGTTTTATGAGTGAGAGTCAAGAAGTCTTTTCTCGATGTAAGTTTGTTATACTCGTGATGTTTGTTTGAGAAGTTCGTTTGGTTATATGAAAAGAGTCGAGGGTTGTCACCCCAATATCCCGTGTTCGTTTATTTATTCGTTCGCTTGATATGATTGTTTGATCCATCTGGGCCAACACTTTTGCCATATTGTTGAGAAATTGAGTCGGTTTCATGGTCAACGATAAGTTAGGCCTCCAAACACATGGTCAACGATGTATGGTCAACGATGTATTAGCATCAAACATATAGTCACAGACATGTTAGCCTTTTGTTTGTTTTAATATTATATTATTATAACTAATTTTACTTATATTTGATTTTTCTTTTATAACTTCTAATATAATTTTTTTATATTATTTCGAATATACTGACGAGACATGCTTGTTTTTATTTATGAACCGACATAAACTTACTCCAATTCGAGCCGTGTCAAATCAATCTCGAAATGTTCAATCAAATTTGACCCCACACGGTTTTAAATAAAACTTTTGTTAACATGTAGATAACAATACGCATGGCTTCTCGGTATATTAGAAATAATATAAAAATTTTTATATTAGAAGTTATAAAAGAAAAATCAAATATAAGTAAATTAGTTATAATAATATACTATGAAAAAAAAAAGCTAACATGTCTTTGACTATATGTTTGACGCTAACACGTCGTTGACCATGTGTTTGGAGGCCTAACTCATCTTTGACCATGCGTTAGGAAATCTAACACGTCTTTGACGACATGTTATACTAACACGTCGTTAAAGACATCTTAGATTTACTAATGCATGGCCAAAATGAGTTAGAAGATGACATTTTTGGAATTATTAAGTTTGAGAGATAAAATTAGAATTTCTTTCTAAAATAAGGTCATTTTAGGAATTTTTCCTAATAAAAAAGTTATGTCAACTTGTTGATTTTTTTGTCATATTAAATTGGGCAGGGCCCACTAGGGTAAGATGGACAGAAGATAACTGACCCAATATGTTATAAATTGATGATTATTTTTGAAGAACCCTATGGTAGAGGTGGGCAAATAAACCGGTTAACCGAACCGACCCGAAAACTGAACCGAAACCGAACCGGTTTGAAACTGATTATGTTGAAACCCGGTTTGGAACTGATTGAAACAGTAGGTTTGGAACCGGTTTGTAGTTTTCTCCACCAAAACCGGTTCCAAACTAGTTAACCGAATCGAAACTGGCCAAAACCGGGCAAAAACCAGCCAACACACGAACCGAAACCGATCGTAACATGGTAAGAAACCGGTTTCAGCCTGAACCGAAACCGATCATAAAACGGTTTTGACTTTTGTTAACCAAACCAAACCGGTTTTGAGTTTTAAACCGGTTTGTGCACCTACCCTATGGTGGAGATGATCTAGAAGGTGACGATGGAGCAGAGGACAAGAAAAAAAAGCAGCTATCATTGTGGGGCTTGATTGGAGAGAGAGAAGTAATATTCTAGGAGAAGTATTACTAGGGGAAAATTCTGAAAATAGTCCACTTTTAGAGGGAGAGTATGAAAATAGGTCCTTGAAATTTTCAATTTCCAATATTAATCCAATGAAAATCCTCGGCCCCATGACATAGGTTTTCCTGCCGATGAATTTCGGCCTCACCTCACCTACCTCGATGGTTTTCCAATGAAATCTGTCTGGACCAATTATTTTTGAATGAAAATCATCTCCCCATGAAAACCATCTCCAAAAATCATCAAAATCCGTGTTTTTTTGAAATTCATCTGAGCTGATGAATTTCAAGTGAATTTTGTCTTCAAAGATAATTTCAAAAAAACATGCACCACCATCACCACCACCATTATGATCTCACTTTCCAGCCACCACCCCACCAACCACCGCCACCACCACTATTCCCATTTTTCTAGCAAACATCACCTCCATTACCCGCCCATCATCATCACACCTTTCCGACCACCACCCCACCCACCACAACCACCATTCCCACTTTTCCTTCAAGCATCACCTCCATCACCCTCCCATCATCATCATCATCACTTTTTCGGCCACCACCCCACCCACCACCACCACTGCCACCACCATTTCCTACTTTTTCGGAAAACATCTCCTCCATCGGAGCCATGTATAAAAACCCTCAAAACTATGGTTAACAAAAGAATACAAACCTTCAAGGCCTTTAAGACGCGCATCACCGGACTTTCTAACACAACCTTCACAATGCATAAAATCCCTCAAAACAACCTCTTGCGGCGTTGGAGACGGTGGTTTCGGTGCCTTGTCTTTTGCTTCATCTCTGGTTGGTGGTTTATCGGAAAGGTGATGATGATGATGATGATGATGATGATGGGAGGGTACTAGAGGTGATGTTTGCTAGAAAAGTCAGAATGGTGGTGGTGGTGGGCGGGGTGGTGGTCGGAAAGGTGATGATGATGATGATGATGATGATGATGATGATGATGACGACGATGATAGGAGGGTAATAGAGATGATGTTTGCCAGAAAAGTGGGAATGGTGGTGGTGGTGATGGGTGGGGTGGTGGCCGAAAAGTGGAGATCATGATCATGGTGGTGGTGGTGGTGTATGTTCACTTGAAATTCATCAACTCAGAGGAATTTCAAAAAAAACACGGATTTCTATGATTTTTGGACATGGTTTTGTGGAGATGATTTTAATTCCAAAATTATCGGTCCAGACGGACTTCATTGTAATCAAGAAAATGTGAAAATATCATACCCAGAAGATAATTGGATATTAATCACGGAGCTTCACAGCCTGAATCCAATCTTTTCGAGATAACAGTAACCAGTAGTTGGATATTAATAAAATCAGTGTCAGCGAAATAAATGATGAACACTAGGGCTGAGCACGGTTCGCTTTTTAGGTGAAACCGAAACCGAAAAGTCCGTTTTCGAATATACACACCGTTCGATTTTTTATTTTTCGGTTCAGTTATAATCGGTTTTTTTTATGTGTGTAGACATTGCAAAAAAATTCCAAAATAAGAAAAATTCATATTAGATTCAAAACACAAAAAATAGGCATTTGTCACATGGAACCAAACGAATACAAACTTGCAAGAGTACTAGAGTTTAAAATTCAACAAAGTTCTTAATCAAAAAGCACTAAAAGTTTAGTTCCAATCTTTATTCTTTATCTTATTCATCTTCAAAGTTTACTCCTAATCTTCATCATCTTCATAATCTTCTTCACCATCAACAATATATCCTTTTGGTGTTTAGTTTCCGATCATAACATCTAAAAGAACACATCTAATTGTATTAATATTTAAGTAAAAACACATATCAGTTCGGTTCGGTTTTTTAAAAATGGAAAACCGAACCGAAACGAAACCGAAATTTTGGTTTTTCAAAAAAAAACAAAAATTAGCCGTCGGTTAATGCTTCGGTTTGCTTTTTTCGGTTAATTCGGTTTCAGTTCGGTTAATTTGGTTTCCTGCTCACCCCTAATAAAAACTACGTGTGGCTCAGTTTGTTTATATTTATGTGCATGTAATTATGTCTTACACCTTTATTTATATAATAATTAATAAAATAGTTCATATATTTATATATACACGTGATGCAATGTCTCCCAAATGGGAATGCCCTTGTTTTGTTTAAAAATCAAAAGTAAGATGGATAACAAGCCAGTGTGGTTTGTTCAAATTTAACATTTTCTTGTCGTGTTTTCTGGAAACACCCTCCTTCTTGCTAAAAACCGACTAGTACGTCGCGTATAGCCCTATACGCGGCGTATTGGTGGGTGTCTCTAAAAAAACCCACCAAATTTGTCTTATTATGTTTTTCTTTTCTTTTGTTATTATTATTGTTATTTATCATCATCATCATCATTACTATTAATATTATTATTATTATTATTATTTATTCATTATTTATTATTATTCGAAATTTGGCAAAGGGCGTTCAGTTGCAGAGCTTATTTGGGAAAATTGACATTTCCAAACGAACTTTCAGTTTTTTGGCTGCTTTCGATAGCGGCATCTTGAATCAGTTGCAGGGCTTATTTGGAAAAATTGGCATTGCCAAAATGAACTTTCAATTTCTTGGCTGCTTTCGTTATCGGCATCTAAAAACGCCTCTCGATTTCTTCAAACTCCAACTGTCTTGATATTCGGCCACCACCACCAACCATAGTTGTCTTCACTTCAACACATATTCGTTGTCACTAAGCTTAAGCTTAAGTTTAGTATTATTTTTATGTTTAGATGGGGGGGGGGGGGTTTGTAGGTTCGGTGTTGAATGATAATATTAAGAACCAGTGTAAGTACGTGGAAACCTAAAAGTTTTGTCTTGTTTAAGTGGTGAGTACACTCGGTTCATATCGAGTAAGTTGAAAAATTGCATGTAAAGTTGTGTGTCATTTTATTTTCAATATTAATTAATAATCGCATCTCGTAGTTAGATGGTCTGGGAAAAGTTTGATTAAAACAATTAACACATATATACACCAAAACCAGTATTGTACACATACAATATAATAATAAAAGTAAATACGAAAAATAAAACATAAAAATCTACACAAAGTCCCGGAAGTCGAAGTCGTCGTCGGGGCCCCTGAACGCAGCGTCGCCAACGTCGTTGTCGTCGTCTACCCTGTGCTTGGCCCCTGAACCCTCACCGGCGGCATCCACATCGTTTCCCCGTCCGCGTATCACGCCAGACATGCTCGCCTCGTGGTCAAAACTGGGAGTGGGTGGCGGGGGCACGGGGTAAACATGTCTAGACTACTGCGCCACCTGACAACTAACAAGCCAACTGATCTGGCGCGACAGCTACATCATCCCCTGCTCAACGGACCGCAACCTAGGGTCGGTGGCTGGATACTAATGCACCGCGCGATATGTACGTGGAACGTGCTGCGGCGGCTAACAACAAAACAATAAAAATATGTTTAATAAGCAGACAAATTAAAAGAAACCGTAAAACAATAATATATTAAAACGTACCTTATGTGCGTCCAGATCCTTATTTTATAATCCTCATCACCTCCAACCTCCTTCTTCACAAAATTCCCGTTTTTGAGAGAGCAACCCACAAAGACTTTATAATTCCTGGAGATCTAACCGTCAGATCGGTCTCAAATTTTAACTGAGTGTTCATAGAATATAAATGAAGGTTTCCACCAGACGGATCTTCGATCGGAGGTCGGGAAGCCTGGTTTTTATCAGCAAAACCATAACAGTAGAAAATGAAGATTTCCGGCGACTGTTTGGGTTTTCCGACGATGGTGGCGGCGGATTCCAGCGGCAGCAGCAGCTGGCGCGGCCGCTTTAATCAATCAATTCCGAGTTCCTTTGATATGGTTTTGGGCTATTCGAGTGATTTCGAACATAAACCTTAGGTACGTTTTTATTAAAAAAGTCTTACTTTTCGTGTATGGAATTGCATGAAACTTTGTAGGATGATAGATCGGGTCATGATTATGGATAAAGTAATGAACTTGAGAGTAAATGGGTAAGTTTGTTAGGTTCGGGTAAAACGGGTAGTGTTCGGTTCGTGAAAAGGGCAAGTAAACGAAGTCGGTTGTGCACGAAATTTGAAAGCAAAGTAAATCGGGTTAAAACGTGTAAGAAAAACATAAATTTTGTGGTAAAAGACTTAGAGGTTGAGATTCGGGATGAACGAGTATGTTAGGACCGTGTAATACCCAAGTAGATAAGGTTTTTAAGGCCGCAACTCGTTGTAATAGTAAAACGGGGCATAAAGAATGGTTAAAAGGCAAAATAACTAAAAGAATGGTAAAATAGAAAAAGGAGATCCTGATCGCATGCAAAAGAATCGCATCGCACGAGCATGTGATGCGATTACTTTAGCCATGCGATGCAATCAGAATTCGTCCATGCGATGCGAATAGTTGTCCATGCGATGTGATTCATTTTGCTCCATGCGATGTGATTCGTTTTCCCATGCGATGCGAATTGTTTTCCCATGCGATGCGATTCGTTTTGCATCCATGCGATGCGAATTGTTTTCTCATACGACGCGATTGGTTTTGTACGTGCGATGCGATTGGTTTCACATATGCGACACAATTGGTTTTGCATATTTGATGTGATTGGTCTGCATATGTGATGCGATTAGTTCGTATACGCGATGCGACTAAGATAGTAGCACCATCGGCTAAGTTAGCTTAGTTTCTAACTTAGGTAGTAAGACTTAGACAGAAAAGTAGTAATTAATACCTATACCAGTTAAACAATTAGCCGTGCCCAGCAAAAGAAAGGTGTTATCAATTCCGAAAGAAACAGGATCAGGTGAGTTCTAGCCACCTTTTTCCTTTAAACGTTTTTGGGGCTGTATGCATACTAGTATGTGAAAAAGTAGATATATGTAATTTTAATTAATGATATATTTCTTATAGGGACATGTTTATATGTTAATTTATTAATATATATTTGAATGCTTGAATGTTAGTTAATAGAAAGAGTTAGGGAGCAAACCCTATTAATTCTTACGTAGGATGTTATATGAATATAAATGAGTATGAATGCTATGTATAGAATAATGTGTATACGCTCATGTGTAGCGCCTTTGGGCCTTATGCATGCATAATAAGTTAGGATGGCAAATCCCTCTAACTTTTTATGGCTCGGTTATGAGCAAGGAAAGAAGGCTCAGTTATGAGCAAGAATAAACGGCTCGGTTATGAGCAAAAATAGACGGCTCGGTTATGATCAAGAATAGGAGGCTCGGTTATGAGCAAGGAAGGATGGCTCGGTTATGAGCAAGAATAGGAGGCTCGGTTATGAGCAAGCGTTTATGAATATAGTTACAAAATGATTGATAGAAAAACATAGAGAAAGTAAATAACGAGTGAGAAAGGTTATGTTATGTGTAAATGTTCGAAAGATGTGATCTATCTATAAATCGTATGTTATGAAAAGAAAGAAACGTTAGAACTCACTCAGCGTATAGTTGAATTTTAGTATGCATGCAGGTATTGTGATGGCGTGGCAGGCTTGAGGTGCATATGTGTAACGTCCTCATTTCGTTAATAAATAAACAAATTAAATGCCGCGAATTTTATTTTAGTTATCAAATCGTGTGGCATCGTTTGGAGTAAATAAATAATAAGATAGGATAAGATTATTAAGGTTGGTGGACTTAAACATATTTATGGCCCTAAAAGCTTTTGGGCTTTACTTATTTAAACCCCTAAAACCCTAAATCCATCTTTATCCTCAATATTTCATCATTATCACCCAATCATTGGCACACATACACACAAAAATCTCCTGTACCAAACGCTCCTAATTCCAAATCCGACCAAGCAAGATATACAAGATCTAGTTTAATCAAATCTGCGAGGTACACAGTGTATTTATTTCCATTTCCGTTTCTTGCTGCTAATATTATTAATAACTATGAATAAATAAATCTTTGAGAGTCGAACATAAACGAACCAAGATAAATGAGTTCCAATCAGATCAAGCAATGTAAACAATAACATAAGTTTAGAAAATACAAACAATAATAGCAGCCGGATGCAGATGGGTTCAACAAAAACCGAATCCCAAACCAATCCACCCAAAGCTAACGGAAATCAAGTCGGAGGACTTGAAACAGGAACCAACAAATTGAGAACCCAACATGCCGAACCCCTGTGACGAAGTTAAACCAAAACCAGAACACGAGCCCAGATCTGAACCATAAACGTTCTTGACGAGTCTCGTATCCAAACCCTTGAGAAACCGAACCCTCCAAGTAAATCGCTAAAACCCTCAGATATGAAACAAAGTGATGAATTCGCATCCCGTACGAAGTTTTGAATTCGCATCCCCGTGTGAAGGGTTAAATTCGCACCCTGTGCGAAATCCTGTGTGAAACGACATGTGAAAAGCCCATGCGAAATCCTTGTGCGAAACGACATGCGAAAAGCCCGTGCGAACCCGATGCGAAATCCCGTGCGATTTAGAGTGATGCGACGCGAATAAACCCGCGTGACTCGGTGCCGTTGAGGTAGTGGCCGGGGTTAGCAAGTGGCAGTGACTGGGTGAAGCATGATGGAAGGCGATAGGGGTAGGGCAGGGGTGGTGGCGGTGATCTGATGGAAAGAAAGAAGAAGAAAACGATTATGAGGGGGGGGCTAGGGTTAGGGTAGTGGGGAGGAAGGTAGTTGGATGGATATAATAATAATAAAATAATAATAATAATAATGAATAAGAAAGGCAAAAGAAAGAATAAGGAAATAAACGAAAATCGAACCCAGGACCCGACTCGTCCCACGACCCGTGACCCGCCTCAATTAAAGGAAAATGGGATGAAGATGAGCCAAACACACGAACCCGACTCGTTTAGAACCCACAACCCGCCTCATGCCAAGCCAATGGTTTATAGGACCCGTTTGGTAACACTTAAACGAAAGAGTCCCCTGTAAATGGAGAAAGTAAAAGGAGTTCACGTACGAAGGATGACTTGCGAAAATAAATAATTATATAATAATAATAAAAACGAATAGTAATGAACTAATATAATAAATACAAATACGATAATAATAAATGTTGTTAAGAATGTAAACTAATAAAGACGGTTCATTAATAAGATAATGCCAAGTATATTAAATTATTATGAACGGTTTATGAAGGTTACATGTCGATTCGGTAAACTTAAAAGTTAACCCCATTAACTTAGAGAATAATTAATACACAAATTAAGAGAATTAATATGTGTACGTTATTAACAGTTAGTCGAGTGCAATTGAAGAAAGGAATTACTATTAATTCAGAGAGGAATCGACTACAGGTGAGTTCTAGCCCCTTTCTCTATGACGTTTTTCGGGGCTGTGTGCATACTCCTATGTGATAGTTAATACACTTATCCTAAGTGATAAGTGTATGATATGTATATGATTATTTATTTAATGTTATTATTAATCGTTGTACGAATGTGCGTATATAAATATTATTATTATATATGCAATTACAAGATGTGTAAAGTATGCACGCATGATAGGAGACATAGGACATAATGTGACGATTGACAGGACATGTATGGTTGTATGGTTAAACGAGACAAAGGGACCAGACTCTAATAATATTTGAGATTGTAATAGAAGGGATCAGACCCTAATAATACCTAAGATTGTGATAGAAGGGACCAGACCCTAATAATATCTGAGATGGTAGGGACCAGACCCTAATAATATCTGAGATTAGAGGGACTGGACCCTATTAATATCTGGGATAGAAGGGACCAGACTCTTGCAAATATCTGAGATTGAGGGACCATACCCTAATAATATCCGAGATAGTAGAAGTAGGATAGTTTAAGGTATACCTTAGGAAAGTAGTAAAGAAAGTGTGTAAATGCGTATGTATGTGCGTAAAGTGTGTATGAATGAGTAATAGCAAGTAAGTACGAAATACGCATCTTCGGACGCGTATAAGTATGGGCGTGAACGTATTGTATGTTAATTGATTAACTAGAACTCACTCAGCGTAGCTGACTTTTAGTATGCACGCAGGTGAGTAGGATGAGACAGGTGACTTGAGGGAGACACGTGGCGAATAAAGGAAGACTGGCATCGAAGAAAAGAAGAGACACTTGTTATTTATATTTTATGTGTGTTATTTCTGTTTAAGACAAGTACTTATGTTATGTAAGAATGATTGACGCTTATGTTCCGCGAAATGTTTTAATTAACTCTGATTTTCCAAATTATGTGAATGAGTAAAGCCAACTAGCAAGAAAGTAGGGCACCCGGGTCGGGGGGGCCTTACAATATGAGACTATCCATATTGAAGATTAGTTAGAGAAAAGAGTTGTAATGTAAAAATTTTTAGTTTCCACTGTAAATTGTTTATGCTACGGCTTTAACAAACTGTGTTTATGAGTAAATTCAACACCGAATGTAAGGCTGCCGGGTTCGGGGCCTTACAAGTTGGTATCAGAGCAAAAGTTTGAGAGATTTAAGAATCCTTACATGCTTAGACTCAAACAGAGAATGGGACCAAAGAAGAAAGACAATATGGATAGCCGTATGCCACTCAAGAAAGCTCGAGAACGATAAAGTACATGATTAAGTTCATGTAAAGATTTAAAAATATATGTATATGCATGTTAAATGAAAGTAGAAGAATGTATAAATGCTAACTTAAATTGTTAGATAAGAATGTGTGTATGTTAGCTTAATTTCTAGGGAAGAAGGTGTGTATGCTTGCTTAATTTCTAGGGATAAGAATATAGGTTATCTATATGTTTTCATGATTGAGTAGTAGAAACTAGCACAAGTGAAATCATAAAGGGAAGTATGTAGGACCTAAGGAGTAATGTAAAGAGTTAATTACACTTGGCCACTGTCATTAACTACTTACATTACAAATTATGTGCTAAATAATTCCTGGAGTGATAACGTGTGTGTTCCCTCAAAGAAAAGATATGATGAATGTTTCAAAGAAATGAGCACGAGGAGATCGTACTGAATGTTGTGATAGGACATGTGCCAACCAGGCACCTTTTGAAGAAATGTGTGACGCAACGATATACGAAAGCAGTAGGACTCCAACTGTAGAAAGTAATGAAGAAGGATCTCACTTGGAGCTTGTAGTGGAATATACTAAGGGAGTTGCTCAATTGTTTCGCATTTCAATGCCAACAATGCTCGCTGAAGCATTAAAGGCTACCCAGATCAAGAATCTAAGTGGAAGCAACATGAAAGAAACAGAGGTAAGTCAAATGAAATTAGCTAAACATGTAGTATACCTACAATATTTGACTCTATAAGGGAACTTGTTGGGATCGTGAGTGATGAAGCGAATGTTGAGAAAGAAGAGATGATCGAGAATTACGGGTGACTGTCAAGGAATCCTAATTGAAAAGGGATGAAAGGATGAGAGCAGGATGAAAGGGGATTGAATTTTCTAGTTATATCGAGATTTGGAAGATAATACTCACGATGTGAAAATCAGATTTGGTCGCCCGAGGATTCCTCAGAGATCTTCAAGGCCAAATCCTAGATGAGCTCATAAGTCTAGCCAATCAACTTACATCGAGGTTTCTAAAGGAAATAGATTGATTATAATAAAGGCAGATAGTGATGAAAGTGAAACACGTAAGTAGGAGTTCGGTGAAGATAAGTTCATGGGATGTGACAACTGTTGGAGTACAGGATACTTTGCCTATGCGGATAGGAATAACTGTAAGTGAATCGAAGGTGGAACCACAACAACATAGTAAGAGGATGCAACAAACTAAGGACAGAATATGGAAAGACATGTAAGGAAGGCGAAGAGAATGTTTAGACTTATGCTTATTTGAATTGAGTCTTAAAACGAATGATTAGTGCTGCGATAATCATGTGATCATGAGAGGGAAGCCATCTAGTGATAAATAATAATATTTTAATACTAATAATAATATAAAAAAATAATATGTTAATAATAATCATAATATTAAAATAATAATAATATAATTATATATTTAGAATAATAATTTTTTAATAATAATACTATTTTAATAAAAAAATAATATTGTAATAACATTCATAATAATAATAATAATATGAATATAATAATAATAACAATAATGCAATAATAATATTTTAATAATAATATTAATGTTTTAAAAATAATACTAGTAATACTATAATAAAAAAAATTAACA
Organism: Bidens hawaiensis; assembly: GCF_021521415.1. Classification (NCBI taxonomy): domain Eukaryota; kingdom Viridiplantae; phylum Streptophyta; class Magnoliopsida; order Asterales; family Asteraceae; genus Bidens; species Bidens hawaiensis. The sequence continues at coordinate 2,695,431 of NW_027491059.1, read as the reverse complement.
ATAACGGTAATAGTACGGGAAACCTGGTTCACATTTGGGAGGCCCGGCGAGCTAGAGTTACCGTAAAACTGTTCTGGCTGACTATAACAACCGATTTGCTCCTAACAAAATATGATGTAGCGTGCTTTAGTTAAAAAGGCAACTAACAACTTCATACTAAATAAATATATATAACGAAACCTGATTCAAATTTGGTAAACCCAACGAGCTAGCCTGATTGTAAGGTTGTTTGGGCTGAATATCATACTCGACATACTCGTAACAAAACGCAATGTAGCAGGTCTTAGTTAAAAAAACAACTACCGACTTCATACTAAATAAATATAAAACGAAACATGGTTCAAGTTGGGTAACCACAACGTGCTAGGCTGATCGTTAGCGGCGTAACCCGGCTCCTCCTCGTTCGACTCCGGAAATAAATAGTTAAATCATGACATTATGGGTATATATTACAAAAAAATCTTCTTGTGTGTTTTTTTAAGTGACGAACATCCAAATCGACGTATGTATATATAATAAAAAAAGGAAAGGAGGAGAGGAAAGAGAGCCGGGCTCCAATAATTCAAAACAATCAATACGCTACGTATAGGGCTATACGCGGCGTATTAGTGTGTGTGGTGTGTGTCCATAGTAAAACCCTTTCTTGTTCATACGTAAGACAAATTACAGGATTCTTATCTGCTATTGTAACCACGGTTGTTTAACTGGCTATGTGCTAGTCGAGCGGTAGGGTAGAAATTAGCAATTAATAAGGATTTATCGGATTGAAATTTTTATATGGAGTTTTATAAAATTACACATAAAAGTTTATATAAATATTTTAAAGTTTGCATAGTATAGATTAAACGTAAAGATAACAGATCATTGAGAAAAACCAATAACCGGGGTTAACGGTTTAAAAAGAAAGTTAAAAAAAATTAAGGTTGACTAGGTCTAACCACTGATTATGGGACCGATTAGGTAAACATTATCGGCCTAGGGGCATCTAGCGACTAATCCCAAATTAATCCCCTGTGTAATTTTTTTAGTGCTATCATGGTGTAAAAATTTAGATCGACCCCTGTGAGTAGTATTTGGCGATAGTCAACTGAAAGGATTTCCAACCCATATAGGAAAATGTCTTTGGACTCCCACTGTTGTATTCCTTAAGCTAGATGCCATCAAACTTTCTACCAAATTGTTAATAAAATATCAATTTTGCTCTTTCTAAAATAACAAAATATATAAATATTCACCATCCGTCCCCACCAAAGAAAACCAACCGGATATTTAGACTCCCAAGTCCCAACATACGCTGGCCGTCCCCCAACCCCTTCATTTTTAATTTAGTGATATTCACGATATGGTTTCTGATCAGGTAACATTATTTTTGCTATAGCTAAATCATATTGGTGGTTGGGCTAGCCGAGTCGGTCAAAACGGTTCGGTCTTGACGTTTCAAGCGTCACTTATATAGGACACATATGGGCAGCTGGGCTAGGTTTCATGGGCTTCTATGTGTTAGGCCTAAAACCATTGGGCTTGGCCCAATTTAGGGATATATATACTTCTACATTGTTGCTACACGGATCCGTTGTGATAGGCGATAGCTATATTAAACGGTCACACTTCATCTTCTTCATTCAATTATTTCCAGATGTGTAAAACCTTGAAGAACTCGTTAGAAAGGGTCAAAAGTCGTAGTGTAGCCTTGTATAATGGTCAAATCAGTCATCGGTCCATCATTGAGATGCATATGTATATGCCTACAATAGATGATGTAGTTACCAAATATATTAACAGAATAGAGGATTTTTACCAAATAGATGAAACACCCCTTGTATAGAATTTAGAAAGCATATGGGCTAAGGTTCTTTGGGCCTCTATGTGTAGACTTATTATACGGCCCAACCCTACAAAATCCAAATTAAAACTGACTGGTTGCTAAAATTGAGTTCTTTGATATTTTCCAGATGAAATCATTATATGCATCATGAAATTGCTAAGCCTTTTTTTCACATGGACGGGCCAAACTATTGTTTCCGAATTTTGACACTTAAATTCGTTTTGTCAATAGTTGGGTCAATTTACATCGAAATGTTCAATATAAATTTGATCCCACTATGTTTTGAATAAAATTCATGTCGGCATATAGATAAAAATAAGCCACGTAATGATATATTTAGAACTTTATAAAACTATTTAATTTAAAGTTAGTACGGGCGCCATCACCAGTCTTTTGTGGTCGGACGCTAGTGTTTATGGGACATTTTTGGAATCAAAAACTCAAAAGGACATCTGATTAGGGGGCGATTTTTTGGACCGAAAATTTTAATTTTGACACCATCTCAATAGTTGGGCCGAGTTTGGTTGAGAAAACCACTTACAGAAGGCCCAAAATAGTTGCAAACTTTGGTCGTTGGTGTACAAACAACTGAACAAGTCACACCAAGCTAATTAATTTCTACCATAGGTGCACAAATTAGGTATTTTCAGGAGCCGGTTCTGGGTATGGTTAACAAAAGTCAATATTCGGGTAAGGTAAGAGTCCGTTCCGGGACCGGATTTGCCGGGTCAGGTTTTGACCAGGTAAAAGGTCTCCGGGTACGATTTTCCTGAAGAACCAAAACGGGTCCAGAACAGGGTTTTTTCTCACCTCTAATTTCCACTGTTGCATACACACATTAAGTTACATCTTAGAAGTTAGATTGTAGGTAACACATCAACTGAGTTTACCTAACGAACAACATTATGTGCTTGTACTAAATGAATTGACAACAATACATAAAATTTATAGAAATATTACAATGAAAGCATAGCCATAAACATATATAAGTGTCACAATGAAAACATAGCCATATAACATATATATATATATATATAATCAAAGTTACTAGGACTGAATACGGTTATCGTCGGTCTGGGTCAGTTGAATGGGGAGGTGGCCCTTCTCTTGCAAGCTCTTAACCGTCTCGTATAAACACTGTTTAATCGGGGTAAACTCGAGACCCAAGCCCTTCAGTTTTTGGTTTGAGAATTTATACGGTTTCACTCTTGGCGTTGTTTCATCTTTACACGTGTAAGTTATAAGTAGCAAATCATAAATATTAATTGATCTATGGCTTAAACTTTAAAGGAATGATTACATTTGGATTCTAAGGTGCACTGATGAGGTGCAGTTGGTACATGGGTCCGGACATATTGTCATGTATAGGTGTTAAGCATGCACAGCGTGGGACCACAAAAGTAACGGTAGTGGTAGCGGCAGTGGTAATAGTACGTGAACTTACTTAGTGGGAAGCGGGTATTCAGGGAAATGGTTGGCTAAAATTTCGACCAATTCTTGGCGATGAATCACACTCTCAACGCATAGATAGCGACCAGAAGCCGAGGGAACGCCAAAATGTGTGCCAGTGCCACATCTCGTACATCAACATATGCCTGGACCAAATTAGCATAGGTCTTTGCTGACCCAGTGAGATACTTTAAAATATGCTTAGGGCTTGCATTAAGCATGGGTTGCAAAAGTGGGCCCTGGGTTCACCACAACTAGATCAACCCCTCTCACCTTAGCCTCGTCCCATGCACCCCACCGCCTTTCCATAGCAATACCAATTCTGCCAATAAAAAAAGACCATCGTCAAATTAATAGTTAATTAAATGAAATTTAGAAATGGCAATAGCCGAACAGGGTGGGTGGGACGAGGGCAAACATCAGTATTCTTGCAAAATTCTAAATCACTCCAACAACTCTCGTCAACAACATCATCCGGAGTCCGGTTAGGATCCATGTACATTGCTCCAATCGACGAGGTGTACACCACTCGTCGGACTTTAGCTTCAGCCGCGACTGCTACCACATTTTTTGTTCCTGTCACCGCTGGCTCCATCATTTTTTCCTGCTTAAACATACAATGAACTAGTTTTGTACCTGTCCGGTAGACGTTCCTGTAACTGTAGCATGTCATAGTGAACTAAATACATACCGGATCATTAGTGATTGGACAAGCAGTGTGGAAAACACCACCACATCCATTGATGGCTTCTCGTAAGCTCTCGAAATCGAGGAGATTACTTTTGTATAAAGTTAATCTCTCGTTCGCTCCTTCGAGTTCTCTTAGATGATTATTTTTCGGGTCATCTAATATTTTTTAACATGAAAAACTAGTTAAGACATTTGAAATATAAATAAACAACATTTAATATTTAATATTGTACCTGGATTTCTAACGGTTCCTCTAACAATATAACCTTTCTGACCATCCATGAGGCAATGTATCCGCCGGCGCCGGTAACGCAAATGACTTGATTGGATGCCGGAGACATAATTGTATTGGTAAGGGATGGGTTGAGGGATACTAATGCTTTGACCGTGGATATATGCTAATATTTATAAATGGAGATTTCTGTTCACGAGTCGAGCTGAACCTAGTCAGATCAACGTAAACTTGGCTCGTTTACAAGACAAGCCGAGCTGAGCCAAGCCAAGCCAAGCCAACTCATTTAAAATCGAGTTGATTTTGAGCATGCTAATATTTCAGAGCTTCTTTTTTTAGAAAGCTTAGAGCAATTTGAAGTTTTGAACACCTCAAAGTGTAACATGATTGGAGTCTATGTCCCACCAATTAATTATTTGTAACAATATATTTTCGTGTATTTTAAGCAAAAGCTAAATAGTAATAAAATACAAACCAGTACGAAATAAGTTCCATCAACATTTCAATATTAAAACAACTATGCTACTAAATGCATAGCATAATTAAAGTAAGATTAAAATGCAGTTCAAGAGAATACAAAATATATACACTTTCAAGATCACAAATTACTAGAATAGTAGTTTAAATCGATGATGGAAGATCCTTAGACAATGTGTAATGGGGCGACAAAAGGGGCGATTTTGGGCAACAAAGGAGAGGACCCCCCCCCCCCCCGGCCAATAAGAGGGGTGACGGGTTTTTGTCGCCTATGTATGTTGTGTGTTTATGTTAAAATAATAAAAAGGGGCTGCAATACCACCACACCCTTAAAATAAAAATCGTTACTCCGCTAACGTGACGTCACGTGGCGAAAATCGGTTATATTTTATAGCCCTTCACTACACATAGCCTTACAGATAATTAAAACGGGTAAATAGTTGGTAGAATATTAAACGCATGAACAGTAACTTAGGAAGTAGTTGGTCGAATATCAGGTCACCAAAATAATAATAAAAAGAAATAAATTAACTCATTCGTCATCAAATCCATTACCACTATGAGAATATCGGGTTGGGCACTCGAGTCATAACATTTGAGCTTCGACACATGGATTTAAATATGGGGTAATTAGAAAGAATAAAACGAACTAGGATATAAAATAACAACATTTAGTTTTGAGCTATACCAATCAATCAACACGTACAAGCAAGGGTCAGCTCAAAATTTGTTCATTTACAACCAACTCGAGCCAAGCAGCTCATATGCATCGAGTCAATTTCGAGCAAGTTATCACTTATTACCAAGGTTTTTTCAAATGAGCTTCGAGTTATTTTAAGTAACACTAAAAAATCGATTTCTTGAATTTTGAATTACCTATCACAATTTCATAAGATAATTAAATCCATTCCAAATTCCAATTTCATTGATGTGATTCATCACTAAACTTCACAATCTGATTTTCAATAGCAACCACCACCTGTTCAATCACTTTGAGTAGTGGCATATTTTTTGGCCAACAAAATCATTACTTGTCAATACGGTACAATTGGAGCTTAGTAGATTGTGAGTCACCCTCACTTTGGAGCATCATCATTGCTCTGAGTAAATATGTTCAACTAGTGGTGAAGTTTAGACGAAAACGTTGAGAGGGGGGGGCTCAAGGCCGAGCTTAAATTTTTGGTAAAAAAACAGGTGAATTTACACTACATATAAAATTTTTTTGATGAAAAACGAGTAAATTTACACTGCTGCACAAAACACAACAGGGGAGGGCGAGCACCCCTGGCCCTCACTATACTTCGTCACTATGTTCAAGTTCAACCCATCCCGTAAGCCGTCCAACTCAACGATATGACTCAAACGATAAATTATACACAAAAACAAAGGTAACTCTCAGTTTTATTACTTACAAGAAGTATAACTCAAAAATTCTATTACAACTCTTTAGTTAAGTGACGTTTATTCTCAACATTTTTAACAATATAATATAACACATTATAAACTTGTGCTTTCATTTATTACATTTTTTTTTTGTTCGAAAACGCTAATTTTTCAACGGTTTAACAGACACAACACGTGGGTTAGGTTTTGCTTTTTTCCAAATAGAGTTTCACGGAGGTTAATATTTTTTCAGGGTTTGATGTGCCGCAACGCTTTGGTCAATTACTAGTTTCTTATATAATATATATTAGACTATAAAACCAAAAAGTTAGCTCAAAGAATCCTTGTTGTATAAAAAAAATTCTCCTGCATTTAAAATGTAATAGACCCAAAATCCACCGTCAATGTTCATTGTCTTTGTAGCCAAGATTCCTGCTTCAGGGTATGCAATATGACACATGTTAAAATACATGCAGATTTCTATATAAAAAAACTGTAACACGTAATTTATGTGATGTTGTGTAACACGTAATTATTATTTATTGATCTTAAAAGCAACTATAGTTATAAAAATCCCAAGCGTATATGTTCCAAATATGACGAGACACAAAGCACAAATTCACGGGCAGCTAAAAGCTCAGTACATAAGTATTTCATCAAAGTAATATTCCCTCACGCATGGAAATGACGAACCGATGAATGCATGTACATACAGTGGCGAAGTTTGGACTAAGACATCAGGGGGCGTGTTAGAAATCAAAGATCAAATCAATACACAATATACGATTGAATATACTGAATACGTTAACAACAATTTGTCTGACATCATCCCTATTTATAGAATAAATAATTACATATTAACCCTACTAAATACATAATTACAATAAGACCCCTATGCTTAATATAAATATTAATAAGTTTAGTTTATATACTAATACTCCCCCCCTTAAACTAAACTTCGTTTAAGTGAGCTCTTCGTTTCTTCAAGATCCGGTTGCCATCAAAGTAGCGTTGGTTCGTCATCTTCCTCCCGGATCAGGTTTGATTCCACAATTTTCTCCCCTTTTAGACATTCATGTTTGAAATGTCCAAGTTCATTACAATTGAAGCATCTTATGTGATCTTTGTTTGGATTACCATGCTTCCCACCTTTATTTTTCCATGACCTCAAATTTTTTCCATGACCATGTCCGTTGTTTTGCTGCTTCGAACTTTCGTGACCGCAACGTTCACATTTATGGTCATTAGCTTTCTTTTTTTCGTTCTCTTTGGAGAATCAAAGCTTGTCATGCATGTCTTCCTCCTTTATTTTCTTCTTGGTGCGTTTCTCAAAAGCCTTCAATCTTCCAACGGCTTCTTGGAATGGCACTGCACCAAGATCAACAAACTGCTCGATCGCAGCAACAATTTGAATGAACTTTTCTGGCACCGAACTGAGTAATTTTTGGACCAGTTTCTTGTCATTCATAGTATGCCCAAGATTGCTTGCTTGTGATGCAATCTCACTAATTTTTCTGGCATAAACATCAAGCGACTCGTCTATACCCATTTTTAGAGACTCAAAATCTGACTCGAGTGTTTCTAAACGCGCTTCTTTAACTCTGTCAACTCCAACATGTCGAACCTTTAACGCGTCCCAAATTTCTTTGGCCGAAGTAAAATTAGCAATTTGCAATACCATATTTTCTGGAATCGATTGGTATAGTAATGCAATTGCGGTATTATTCTTTTTCTCACCAACTTCGGTGCCCTCTTTTGGTTCGACGGCTTCCAAATTCCATGGACATTAAAGATTGATCTAATTTTTATTGCCCAAATGGTGTAATTACTGGAGTTTAACACAGTTACTGGAGTTTAACACAGAGCATTGAAAACTCATGGGTGTCCCTCCTTCCTTTGAAGTTACAACTTCTTTATCCATGGACTTAACCATTTTCTAAGTTTTCTTTTTCCCAATTTTGACAAAGTGACTATCACCGGTTTCGGATCGACTTTGATTTCAACTTTACTAGTATCGGATCAGATCGATATCAACCTTTAACAACAGTTTACCGTTTTTTCGGTTGCCTTACAACTTAAGACAAATCGAAACCAACTGTTTCGACAACAACGGTTTACGGGTTTTTCGGTCACAAAATGAATCAAAACCAACCGTTTAATACCGAGAGTAGTATACGGGTTTCCCACAGCAAATCAAAACCAATTGTTCGTCTCAACCGACAACAATACACGGGTTTTTCGGTTGCCAAAAATAACTCAAACCAACTACTCTAAAACACAACGGTGTTCGGGTTTATCGGTCACCAAGTGAATCAAAACCAACCGTTTCGACCAAGAATAGTATCCGGGTTTTTGGTTGCAAGGCAAATCAAAACCAATTGTTCGTCAACAATACACGGGTTTTTCGGTTGCCAAAATAAATCAAACCAACTATTCTTTTAACATTTCTTACTTGTTTTGTTTTTCTAAAACAAAACAACCCCTTCTTGAAAAAAAAATCAAGAACCTCAAGTTTGTTGTAAACACTTTCGAATTTTAACCGAACACAACAAACAAAACCTATTGTTTTATCCTTCCAGTTTCTTGAAGAAGTGGTCGTTATCAAAACAAACTCTTCTTATCTTTCTTTGATCAAATTCTTAATTGAGACAAAATTTGTCATGATCAATTAATCACAACCCTTGTTCAATTCACAGTTCTTGAACAACTACAATATTCCACAAATTAGTGGACCTTGATTTTTCTTTTAAACTAATTAAAAAAAAACAAATGATAATGCGTCACTTCTAGATTGTTAGGATCAATTTGAAAAGAATCACAATCCTTTTCTTTTTCTTAACCAATCAGTGACCCTTATCCCTAATCGATTGATTCACATAGATAATTTCTGATCGATCTATTATAAACCAGGGGTATTCACAAACTGAATTCCCAAATCGATTCAGGCCGATTATCACAGGATTTGCAAACCTTGGCTCTGATGCCACTATTAGAAATCAAAGATCAAATCAATACACAATATACGATTGAATATACTAAATACGTTAACAACAATTTGTCTGACATCATCCCTATTTATAAAATAAATAATTACATATTAACCCTACTAAATACAATAATTACAATAAGACCCCTATGCTTAATATAAATATTAATAAGTTTAGTTTATATAATAGGGCGGACTCAAAATGTATACAAAAATTCACAAATGATCGGGGGTGGACTCAAATTTTTGGTCGAAAACGGGTAAATTTATACTACTACGTGAAAAAACCGGGGGGGGGGGGCGGCCCTAAGTAAGCTTAGCTAGTGTATACATACAGGGACGTAGCCACATAGACACAATACTGGGCGGTTGCAAGAAATAGTGTTATTTATACCTGAAAATCTTGATTGTCCCTCGTAAAAATTTTGGTTAACCCCCCCCCCCCTCCCCCGGGATCGCCACCCATGAAAGGAAATCTTGGGTCCGCCAATGTCCTTGTACAGTATATATAATTATATATAAAAAATAATCTAATAATTGCCTGGTTGTATTCCTTGAATTAGAGATATTCAGTTACATGTATGCATATATAATTATATATCATATACATGTTAACTTATTATTTTCGTTTTGTTACGTCATTATAATTCCCTACCATTTTTTTAGAACGACGACCTTCTAGTGTGTTAGGCCACCACACACTCTAATTTGGAGAGTCCCTTTGCCCCCACTATGGCCCGACTATGCTGTCTACCTATAAAGAGTATGACCATTTTTTACCATTTTTTGATAATAAAAAGTGTTGTACACTTGAATTATTTTAATTTCTTTATCTTTCAAGTTTTTTATGATATCAGCTCGAGATATCTGGCATTTGATAGTGACGATACTTAAAACAATAAGATTTTAGAAAGCATCAAATATACTCTAACAATGACATGATTACATGACCGGGAACACATTGACGGGTGCGCTTGAGCATGCATATATGAATGCCTTTGTAAAGTAATCTCAACTCAATTAGATTACTTGTGTGGCTAGCTATCAATACTACATATGCTGCACACTATGGGAAATCATAGAAGAGACTTATTTTCATCAAGCCTTTGCAAAGAAATCTCAAACTCAAGACCCAAGTACTCCGTATACTGAGGCAAGATAATTCATCAACATCAAGCAGTCGGTGAGACAGTTTCTGATGAAACATTAGTTCTTCAAATCCAACAACGATAAAATTCTGTATACAATTATTGGTAGTGTTAACTATGAATTCGATTTATTTATTACGGCTATACTGACTTGATCACCACATGTCGCATTTTTACCTCTCATCATGTCATTTTACCTCTCATGGTAGATAGAATATGATATTTTTGTCAACAAGTTGTGAGCATACATGAATTTGATTTTTTTAAAGCTATTTAGACCAAAGTATTTAAAAATATTTAAGAAAACTGAATTTTGCCATGTAAGTTTATATTTATATTTATAAAGTGTTGGATGATACATCTTTTTCCCAAACAAACCCACACAACCTAAAACATGACTCTGGTTTCTGAACCCATCCCCCTTTTTCCAAATTCATAATCCAACATTAGCCCATTTTTTTTTATGAAATCCTATGAACAACCACTTGGTACTCTCTGTAATCTTGTAAACGTTGGCGCACGGTTGTGAATTTGAAGTTCGTGGATTTCGTCGTGGTACGGATTTCTTTTCGGGGTTATTTTCTTGATTATTTTTGTAAACTTTTGGTAGTTTCAAGACTTCTACCATCACATCTGCTTCTGATTCTTTCCAAAACATATATATATATATATATATATATATATATATGGGTGGGTGATAGTGAAAACTCCTCTTAGAAAGAAAACTTAAAAACTCCTAAAAAACTATTTTTAACTTTTTTTTTAATTTTTTTTGAAGTTTCTTTTTATTCTATTATTCTTGTATGTTGTTAAAAAAAAAACTTGTTGGTATAGTGTGCATTGCATATATGCAAAAATGTTTGTATTGCATAGAATACAACACTATTGCACATATTTGATACACACTATTGTATATATGCAATATAAGACTAATACACACATCGAATACACATTAGTACGTATGTGTAATACAACATTAACGCACATGTGCACCACATCGAATTTTATTTTATTATTATTATTTTTTCTATATAATACAACACTACTACACATATACAATACACAAATATTGAATATATGCAATAAAACACTATTAAACTCAAAAATACATAGTAATACACATGTGTAAAACAACGGTATCGCATAGTAATACGTATGTGCATTACAGCGGGTTTTTTTTATTTTTTTTATTTTTTTTGAGTGAAATATAAGAAAATATAAGAATAATGGCTAAAACAGAATTTTGAAAATATTTTTTTATTTTTAATTAAAAATAATTCTTTAGGAGTTTTTTAGTTTTCTCTCTAAAAGTGAGTTATGTAGTTGTTTAAAGGAAAATACCAATACTTGTTGATAAATACATGTTTCTTACTTCAGTGCTTTCATTTGACAGTTGTTTGTTAATAACTTCAAAGTCCTTAACTTCTTAAATCTTTAGGCTTTAGTAGTTTAATCATAGTTTCTTCACTAATTCAAATTACATCATCAAGAAAGTTAAAACAACTTTCCTTAATATATCTTTAAATGAAAAACTGAAAGCTGATTAATTTTGTTAATGAATTATATAACTTTTGATTTTGAGTTTAAGTTGAAAATTTAATACATAGTAGAAATATAGTTTCGTTTTGTTTTTTCCTTTTCAGAAATGAGAAATAATATACGGAGTGTCATACACATAATGGCCGGTACAACCGAATAGACACCAACAGAACATTGGTACCGGTATTATTAGTATTGGAACCGGTATTGGTATTCATTCTTCGATCTATATAAAAAATGCATCGATATTCTTTTGGGCATGTCACGACTTTATTTTTGTGTTTTCTCTTTCGATTTATACCGCATACTGGTATCGTACATATATCTTGTCGAATTGATACCGACTGATGATGTCTGCGGTGTAGCGCGTTAAATGCCACTAGTTTTAAATGAATGCTTGTTTGGTACTTTTTTTTTTTACATTTTAACTTTTTAACAAATGGGTACCTGTAATTAATAAGCGTTTCATCTCGATATAATTTTTTCTCTCAGCTTATATTTACACTAAATTTAATTTTTATCTAATAACATACAATTTTTCACCAATAACAAACAATCTCTGATATTTAAAAAAAAAGTCGTTTTGTTTTGTTTTTTTCTTTTATATATGCTTGATACAAAAATTATTAAAATCGAGTCGTATGCAAAGAAGCCTTTTTTTTCTTATAAGTTACCGGATTTTGTCGATACTCATTTGTTTGGTAGTGCTGAGTGTGCTGGAACTATATTAACAGCATAAAATAATGTGATGTTTTAGTGTAACATAGATTATCTTTCATATGTCTTGTTCAGATTAATTAATTGACCTCAAGGGTGAACAATGTCACTTTGTAGTCAACTTTTGGTCTTCTTACTAGCAATCACATTATGGGCAACAAGTGATCAAACTTCCGAAGCTCACATATACACACCCGAACACACGCTAAAATCAAAGGTGTATAAATCACCTAAGATAACCCAATACCCGGGCTCGGTTTCAAATAAATATTACTATAACATTGAGTTCCCAAAAGGTCATATTGCTATAAAGAGTTTCGACGCCGAAATTGTTGATGAAACTGATAATCCTGTTTCTCTTCAAGAAACTTATCTCCATCATTGGGTTGCATTGAATTATTACATACGTAAAGGCGATAATCCAGGGCTTAACAAATCGGATTTCATCTTGGCTGGGAACTCCGGAATATGCAATGATCATCTTGTTCCCCAGGTTTGGGGATTAGGAGCTGAAACACGAAAAACATCCACTTATATACCTGATCCTTATGCAATTGAAGTAGGTAATCCGTTGCAAGTTCCTGATGGATATCTAGAGCAATGGATGTTTAATATCCATGCTATTGACACTCGGAATGCAGTGGATGTACTTGGATGTGCTGAATGCAGGTATCATGTTACAAGTATCAATCGCATTGTATTAAAATGGTAACAAAAATAGGTATGTATGTGTAACGAAAATAGATATTTAATAGGGTCGAATTTACGCACAACTCATGTTTTAGCTAGGTAACTTGTATGGGTTACATTAAGTTAATTTTTTCTAATGTGTGATGCTTTTGTTAAAGTTTTTAGACTTTAGGGATTTTAAGTCATCTTTTGACTAGGTAACTTATAACAATTCACTATATTCGATTTTTTAAACGTGTGACGGTTTTTGTTAGAGTTGTTTAAACTTTTAGAGATTTTGTCATATGGATTCCCGTTAAGTCGATTTTGTGATGGTTTTCGTCAAATTTCATTAAAAAAATTTTCGGCTTTTGTTAGCGAAAATAACTTACTAAAATGTCAGCATGGTCAAACTTGCTGAAAAGTCAACATGGTCAAACATGACTTACCAATATAGAATGTCAGCATGGTCAAACTTGCTAAAAAGTCAACAGTCAAGCTTGCTGAAGAGTCAACAAACATACCAAACCATGTACCTTTTTTTATAGGAATATTGGCCTCATATAATCCCAACTATGACCCGTTGGCAAATATAATGACCAATTTTCGAAATGGCAAAATATAATCCCAACTACGCTTATGGGTGGAAAATTAACGGGAAGTTAACCTTCCGTTATTTTTTGTGACGTGGTGGCTTAGGTGTCTCATAACCTGCTGACAGGGATGCTGACTGGGATATTAATTAAAAAATATATATAAAAAATCAACAACACCTCTCTCCGGCCATCACTCTCTCTCCGGCCACCACTTCACCATCTCCGACCACCATCATCATCCGCTCTGACAACCGTCATAAGCCCTGTCCACCCATCACCACTATCTTCGTACACCCTCACCACCTCCTCCTCAACCACCGTTGGCCGCCACCGCTACAAACACCCGTCCCACTGAGAATATTCCGGCGAATCTAGTAAACAATTTCGTTTATCTCCAAGTATTAGACCTGAACTAATACTTGGAGATAAACAAAATTGTTAATCTCACTGGAACCCTCCCGCCGGAGCTTTTTATCCCTTTGATGTCGGTTGTTGCAGGTGGCCAACGATATGTAGGTTGTTAGGCGGCGATGGTGGCAGATTCGAGTTTGGTAGGGGTGGACGGGTTTGGTGGTGGTGGCAGATTAGAGGACGCGTAGTGGTGGAGGTTGCCAGCGGCGGAATGCATCAATGGTGGTCAACGGTGGACATATCATACAGGTTTATATTGCCCCGTCATCATCCTCGTAAGCGGGTTAAGCGACAACTCGGTGGCCACGTGTTATAATAAATGACAACTCAGCGGCCACATCACCAAAAACTAACGGAAGGTTAACTTCCCGTTAATTTTCCACCCACAAGCGTAGTTGGGATTATATTTTGCCAACGGGCCATAGTTGGGATTATATGAGGCCAATATTCTTTTTTTATATTACTACTTACTAAACATGTCTATGATTACCATGTTATTTTCTAACAAACAAGAACTAATATTTTTGGATTACATCGAAACAGAAGGCAAGCGGGCAACAAGCTGCGCCGCTACCCCTTTTTGAATCACAAAACCCATGTTATCGGTTTTGAAATGCAGGTGTGACTTGTTTAATGTCACGGAGGACGAATATCATCGGTTGATGGATCTGAATTACGGGGGAGGGAAGTATTGTTGCTACGATGGAGCACAATGCAAAGTGAAAAACAAGCTTAAAATTTTAAAACGAGACGTTTACATGAAGTACACAATTGAGTGGGTTGATTGGAGTGACTCCATTATACCGGTTAAAGTCTATATGTTTGATATCACCGATACTTGGCAGTACACAGGAATCCATAATTGCACCGTAAGTTGAATTGTGTCAAAATTCAACTTTCATGATCTTTATAGATAATTTAACTATTATTCTATAGATCGAGTACGATATCAAAAAACCTACCACTGAAGTAGCTACTAGTGACTTCACCAGCACCAAAAGGTCAATGGTGACCTTCCCAGTTGCTGGTGACGTCATTTATGGTGTCGGACACCAGCATATTGGGGGAATAGGAACCGCTCTATATGGAGAGGTAAAGTTTTCGGTTTTAATTGTTGGATGCTTATTATGGTCTAGAATGCATTTTAAAAGCAAAATATTTTAATTTGTTTAGAATGGAAATATTATATGCATGTCTAAACCGATATACGGGCAAGGGAATAGTGTAGGAGATGAAGCGGGTTACATTGTAGGAATGTCGACATGTTATCCTGAACCGGGGTCCGTGAAGATAGCTAAAGGTGAAGCTTTAACTTTGGAGGTCAATTACAGCAGTGAAAAGAATCATACTGGAGTTATGGGACTCTTCTATATTCTTGTTGCTGAGTCTTCCTTGGAACTGAATGATCCAGTTCAAGTATGATTTCTAACCTCTATTTGAGTATTAAAAGTTGAAAACAATTGATAAGGCACAGTGTTTCATTACAAGTAAACATACTTTTAGAAAGAAAGTTATTATTATGTTATATAGTACAACTCTTAAATATGAGACAAATGGAACAATCTTACTCTCTTTTATTGATTCTCATTTTATATTCGGATATTGGATTTAAATATCTAAATTTTGGCCAATTAGCCGGTATTAATCATAACTTAAGAAATTCTCTAGATTAATCCCAATTTTTACCATGTTGACCTCCACTGAGACTTTTTTTAACCGGAACTAACCCGGTTAGTTTTAGGGCAAAATATGTCATTCTTCAAGTAGAGGAAGGCAAATGAAAAATGTAGTTAAACTTTAAAACTCACCACCACCGCCCCTCACCACCGCCACCACCACGACATCACCACCACGACCCCCACCACGTTTATGAAGGGAGGGTTTGAAAATTTATATAATTTATTATTAATTAAAATACAATTATGAAAAAATATATAAAAATAATTATAAATATTTAAAAATTGATTAATAAATAGTAAACAAGCTAAGCTCAAACTAGAAAAACCACTTGCGGGCCAAGTTCGAGCTTTAGAAATATAGATAGAAGCGAACCGAGTTCGAGCGCAAGCTTTTTGTAAGTTAAACGAGCCAAACTCAAGCCTAGTCGAGCTGGGCTTGGCTCAGATCGAATCTAGTCGAGCTTGGGCTCGGCTCGACTCGTTTGCAAACCTATTTGGAGAAGAAAAATAACCTGTGTTCAAATAAACATAATTTTTGTTTTACCCCATCAACTTAGAGAAGTGACATATTTTGTCCCAAAACTAACTGAGTCAGTCAGTTAAACAATTTTTGTACTTGTAATTCTCTCGTCATAAGAGCATAGAGCAATAATAATATATCATGGTTGCAGTCCGTTGACGTAGGTCAACTTAATCTTATTTTTCTGCAGTTTATCTGTGTGTGTGTTTGCAACCCGATCCTAATTGTTTAATTGAAGTTAAAAGCCAGTCCATGGTTATAATATAGACCATATAGTTGAACTGTCGAAGTAATTGTATCAATTTTCTTTTGGTATGCAGAATCATCAAGAATCAAAGGTATCAAAATGCTTGTGGGGTATAGTTGTGCTAGCACCATTTGCTGTTGTTTTAATTGCTTATCGACAAAGAAAGCAAGATGGGGATGGGTACCAACCTATTGTACCTTTGAACATGTAATAACGATCCCACCTTTTATCATATTGATCTGTGTTGGTAAATCTATGAAAAAATAAAGATCTTTAATTCCAAGTTATCGTTGGGAAGGCTACCTTAAGTTGACTTTTGTGTATTTCATGTAGATTATTTCGAAAAATTATGATTTTGTAAATTATGTTTGATATCTGGAATATTGATTTTTATTAGTCTCAAGTTCCAACTATTATATTTGGATCGTTGCTGTTTCCAGCTAACGAATTGGATGCTGATGGTCCAATGTTTTAACGTATTTGTTTCCAACTGTCCGCAACTAACAGAATTCTAACATCGTTACTTGCAGGTAGCCAGAAAAACGATTTTGGCCGGTAAAGTCACATATTTTGCTAGAAAACTCAGAATGAACACCGCCATCACCACCAACTGACTCACCACTAATCAACCACCACCACTTAAGCACTACCAACCAATTCCGACGATGGGTCTAGGGTTCCAACAACCTCAATAATTGGGGCTTTTACTAGAAAAAGATTCATAAAGGTCCGATCCAAGATAACAAAGATGTTTGGAACGAAAACGTTGAGTTTCCCGGAAAAAAATGCGAGTTTTCTAGCCAAAAACATTTTTCCGGCGACCTGCAATTAACGGCGTTAAAATTATGTTAGTCGCGAACCATTGACAACAAATATGATAAGTGTGGGATCGTTATTAGCTAATTCGTTAGTTGAGACCGGCAACAACCAGAATATAATGATTGAGATAAATAAAAACCAATACACCTTGATATTTGATTATTTTCCCAACTAGATTTTGGTACATGATTTGTTTGGTCCCCTTTTATGATTGTTTTGATCAGTCGATCCTATCATAGGCGAGTTAATTTCATATATCTCAATGATTAGTATGGATATGTAATAACATGTATTTATAATAAGAATACGTGAAACGGATCAAGCTATCAGAAAACATCATCATATGTGTGATACGTTTGTCGGTGTATCATACGCCCAAACTAGTCTTCTTGACGTATGTGGTATGTACTACCTACAAACCAGATGGGTCATAATACGCCCAATGTTTTCTATTGCTAGATGTCAGAAATATACGGTTCAGTTGAAGAGACATTTAACCTTGGAGCATGATACGTTTTGGTTTTGGAATGGACACTCACGTTGGTAACATGATGGTTCATAGGTAAACTACTCTTATTGTTTCATGGGCTAGCCCATTGTAAAATGTTATGGGCTCAGAACTTCTGACCCAACTAGATTAGCCCGAAAAAATTAACTACGGGTGCAAACTAGCAAAGCCGACTCGTTAGTTACTTGAGACCGATTCATCAAAAGCTCGAAGCAAACTAACCTTAAACGAGCTCGAGTCTTAAAATAAGCTTGTTTAATAAATAAATCTGAGCTTGATCTTTATTATCATGTGTAAACCTTTTTATTTAATGTACTTTTCTTTTTACTGTAAACTATATAAACAACCAATCAAACCCAAAACACAGACGCCCTCCACAACTCGGAGAGGCGCCTCAAAAACACACCACTACATAGAACTTAAATTACACCATTTATATAAAATTACAATAAGAAAAACTAAATAATACATATACATATATAAAATTATAATAAAAGAATAAATAAAAATATATAATAAAAAGTGTATATAAGTTAATCAAAAGATAATATCAAGCTTTAAAAAATGTCACACAAGCCAAGCTTATGCTAGCTTTAGAAAAAGAGCTCAAAGCTAGCCAAACACAAGCTCTTATAAGGTTATGTATTGTCATTGAAGCCAGCCTCTAAATTCATCCAATCATATTGTGCCGCGCAGTGCTGACTAGACTCAACCATTCAACTCTTGTCGTTCGTGCCACCGGTAAATTCACCCGTTGTCGTTCGCAGCCCGCTGCATTCATCCATTTGCGAGCCAACCCATCAATTTTCCTTCTTTAGCCCAAGCGAGCATGCTCGCACAGAGTCGCGGCTCCCGCTCGCGGCGAGCGGTGAAGCCAGGCGTGGTGGTGTTTTTGGCCGACGTTGATCGCGCCAGGCCGTTCACGGCTGAGATAGCAGGCCACAACGGATATCTAACTCAAAACGAACCCTTCCTTTTAATAACCCAATAACATCTCTTGTCAATGCCATATACACGTCTCCTACAAAAGCCCATTGGAGGTGCGTTTTTATTGGTTTCCCGCATATCACTTGTAAATGAACTGAATAAGTATAAACTGGGGTGTTTCATTTAACAGGTATCGATCTTAATTTACAGGCGGTCGCCTGAGACACGTAATTTTCGAAAGCCAAAATTTTTTTACATATTAATTTTTTAATATATATCTTTTAGGTTTTTTTTTATAAAGCAGGTATCGGTCTTGATCATCTTAAAGATACTGGGCCCAAAACTTTTATTTTTATCCGTAATCCATATAAGATACTGGGTCCAAACTAAATTTAAAAACTAAAGAAAACAACGTTAATTGTTGTTTAAAAAAATTAGCTTACGTATTTCGTTACTTTTTTGGGTTTACGGACATTTTTATTTCGACTCGACTAAAAATATTTGAATTTATTTTCGTTTCTTGAAGACAACCCTAATCTACAGTCTCGTCCACTTTCAAAGGTGGCGATGAATTCTGACTCCGACACTTATCATTTGTAAATAAACTGAACAAATATAAACAGTTATTCATGTTCGTTCATTTAATTTTAAAATTGATTTCCAACATATCACTTGTAAACGAACCAAACAAAGTATAAAATGACAAAAATGACAAGAACATATAATGAAACATGATGTGACATCTACAGTATCTACCACTTTCAAAGGTGGCTTTGAATTCTGACTACGACACTTATCTGTCTTCTTGTCGCTATCTACTTATATGCAATCATGCATAAATAAACAATCATTTTCTTCTAATCTATTTTGCCTCTTTTCAACAAGCAAATTCAAAATTTTCATTTATGAAACTTTATGAAAAGGTACATCAGGCCGTGAAGTTCACAGTATTTTCATAGAGTACACTTCTAGGTAAGTAACTTCAACTCATGTGCACAGGTCGGTTTGGTTCAGTTATTGGTCTAAACCGAAACCGAGTCATCGGTTTATCTATTTTATTAACTAATAACTCAATAAGTTTTCGGTTGATCTGTTGTTAAGTTATTCAGTTAATTTGTTAGTTTTTGGTTTGGTTCGATTAGTTTCGGTTGATTCAATCTTCGGGTAATCGGTTTTTAGTTAATTTCGGTTCGGTTTCATTAGTTTTCGGTTAACGATTCAGTCAGAAGTATTCGTGTTTGCAAGTCCCACCCTACACGACATTAACTTGAAAATCGTGAAAGACACGTGAACCCGAACATGACCAGCATATTCACATATCTAATATTAAAAGTTTACATTTTACAAAAAAGAAAAATAAAAATTTATATAAAACGCATAAATTTTAACCTCAAAATATTATATAACTCTTTTTTAGTATTGAAGTCTGAAGATACCCTACCAATTTAATTTATTACATAAAACGCATTTTAAAAAAATGAATAAGAAATAATAGGTTAATGATGAACCCACTGGGTTGGCCCGAACCCAACCAGTTTAGCTAAAGAGGCTCGACTCAAACCTGACCCGAATACGTTTATACAAAACCTATGCCCATGAAATTCGTGTTATGTTTGTGTCGTGTTGGAAATTCACAGCCGTAGGTTCAGTTTTAGTTAGCGATTCGGTTATTGCTCAAGAAATCATGATTTATTTATACAATTATTATCTATCAGGTCATCCGGATCATACAGGTTTTTTAGAATATTTAGTTGTTATCAAACTTTTGGTAGACAAAAAAATATGAATAATTTGATTATTTTCTTCAGATTAATTCAAGTCAAAGGCCAAGGATATGTCACCTGGTACGCAATGTGTGTTGTTCTTATTATGCATCATGTCATTTGCAATATTTACTAGCCAAACAGAAGGTTATGTAAAACTCGAAAACCGGTTGAAATCAAAGGTGTTTTTATCACCAAAAATAACCCAGCTTCCGGGTTCGGTTTCAAACAAAACTTACTATGATATCGAGTTCCCGAAAGGTCATATCGCTATAAAAAGTTTCAATGCTGAAGTTGTTGATGAAGCAGGAAACTCGGTTTCTCTTGAAGAAACTTATATTCACCACTGGGTTGTTGTGAGATATTACGAGCAAATTCACGGTAAAGATATAATTATCGCAGGGAATGCAGGACTATGTGATCACGGTCGGTCCCAGTTCTTTGGAATGGGATCAGAAACACGAAAAACATCGACATATGTTCCTGATCCGTATGGGATTGAAGTGGGCAATCCGGTTAATGTTCCGGTTGGGTATGAAGAGAAATGGATGTTTAATATCCACGCGATTGACACTCGGGGGACAGTGGATGTAACGGGGTGTAATGAGTGTAGATGTGAGTTGTATAATGTGACGGTGGATAAAGACGGTCAGCCTTTGAAACCTGATTATGCGGGCGGGTTGCATTGTTGTTATGATGGAACACAATGTAAAGTGAGAAGCGGGTTTCGAAGTGTCAAAAGAGATGTTTACTTGAAGTACACGGTTAAGTGGGTTGATTGGAGTGACTCCATAGTTCCTGTTAAAGTGTTTATATTAGATGTTACCGATACTTGGCAGCACACTGGAATCCATGATTGCCTTGTAAGTTAGCTAAACACGGCGCGCTCTTAGTAAATTTTGAATGTTATTGTTAAAAATTTAAAGTTTTTAATTTTATAGTTCGAGTATGATATCGAAAAATCTACCTCCGGAGTTGCAACCAGAAGGTCAAGTGTGAGTTTCCCAGCTGCTGGTGATGTTATTTATGGTTTTGCACAACAGTACATTGGAGGAATAGGTGCTGCTCTTTATGGAGAGGTAAACATAGGGCTGTAAATGAATCGAATCTTCGGTGAACTGTTTAGCTAGAAGTTCGTTTATGTTCATTCATTTAATAAATGAACGAACATGAACAAGGAATTTTGTTTGGTTAACTAAATGAACTAACACGAACAGAGGCCATGTTCGTTAATGTTTGTTTGTTTATATATACTTGTTCATTAAAGGTTTTTAACTTTTTAATGACTTCTCTGATCTTATATATAGATTTAAGCAAAATTATTAACTATTAAACAAAAATATATGTTTATTATGTGATTAATTTATATGTCAACTAACATATGAATATGAACATTAAAAAAACACACCAACACAAGCTTGGTAGCCGACTGAACCGTTGACACCGACCATAGCCAAATCAAGTAAAATATTTTTTGTGTTCGTCTTTTTGAACCGTTCACGAACAAGAAATTTCGGTTCATTACAACCTTTAGGTAAACATGTCTCTTTAATGATTATGTGTCAAAGTTTATATTTTAAAGTAAAAGGATTATTATTCAGGGTGGACGCATTATTTGTTCATCTAAACCTATATATGGGAAAGGAAAAGATATAGGAGATGAAGCTGGTTACATTGTAGGAATGTCTACATGTTATCCTAAACCGGGATCCGTGAAAATAGCCAAAGGCGAATTTGTAACTTTGGAGTCTAATTACAGCAATAAACAGATGCATACCGGAGTTTTGGGGCTGTTCTATATTCTTGTTGCTGAGTCTTCTTAATAACTGATTGGTCTAGCTTAAGATAGATTTCTGTCTTTTATGCTTTTTGAAGAATAATCTTGAATTATTAATAAAGTTGAGGGTTTGTTTTGTAAGTTTATTTTAATATGGATTATTCTAGAATAAGTTTGTCTTGGAGAGCAAGTTTAGTAGGTCTAGATTATTAGTTTTATAAGTGAGAGTCGAGAAGTCTTTTCTCCATGTAAGTTTGTTATGCTCATGATGTTCGTTTGAGAAGTTCGTTTGGTTATATAAAAAGAGTCGAGGGTTGTCACCCCAATATCCCGTGTTCATTTATTTATTCGTTCGCTTGATATGATTGTATGATCCGTCTGGGCCAATAATTGGTATCAGAGCTTAAGCTTGTTCGCAGAAGAAGAGTTTGGTTATTATCTATTTGATTTTCGTTCGATCGACGGCCGTTTGCTGTTTGCGAGAGGAAAAGAAAAGTTGTGAATTAATTTAACACAATTGTGTTTGTGTTTAGTAACATCACGACAAAAATAATAAAAATATTATTTCTGTTTGTGGGTTTAATGTTTGAAGGGTTTGGGAATTTGGAAGAATAATTGTTTGAAAGGAATTCGGTTGAGGTTTATTGGGAAGTGTGATTGATGCTAAAGGGTTTGGTGCTTTGGATTTTTTTTACGAAAACCGCCACTGTTAACCATTAGTTTTTATTAATAGATATTGTGAGAATTTATACAATTGTTTATCAATCAACGTGGAGACCGAAAACGTTATTGCTTTGTTTTCTTTTAGCCCTTTCTTGATCGGAAAGGAATCAAAGAGTAGTTTGATTATCGAGTCATGTCTGGTGATAAAGAAGCAGGGAGCTCAGAAACAATGAAAGAACCGATGGGTGGTTTTGTTTTGCAAGCACTGAAATTAACTTCGACCAATTATGCGTCATGGTCAGTTATGGTGAAAATTATCTTGGGTGCGAATGGTTGCATGATGCAATTGATAAAGAAAAGGGTGTAGGAATTGAAGAAAGAAAGAAGTTTATGGTGTTAGGTGTTATCTTCCAAACCCTACCTGAAGACGTGATGCTTCAGATGGCAAAGTATTCAGAACCGAAAGATGTTTGGGAAGCGTTAAGAGTTCGTTATCTTGGTGCAGAAAGAACTCAGAAAGCTCGTGTTCAAATGCTAAGAGCCGAGTTAAATGGATTGAAGATGGGGGAGACAGAAAGTATTGATGATTATGCAGCGAAGTTGGGTGGAGTACAGTCAAAGTACAAGAGCTTGGGAGCGGTACTTGAAGAAGAGGTTTTGGTAAGAAAATTCTTGAACTCTATGCCAGATAAATATACACCTGATGTTTCTTCGATGGAGCTACTCACAGACATCAAAACAATGGCGTTTGAAGATGTGGTTGGATGTTTAAAAGCATATGAAGAAAGAAGCAAGTTCAAGAATGTGACTGGAAGTTTATCCCAAAGTCAGCTCATGTTCACCTAAACTGAAAAGAAAGTTGAAAACTACCGCGGACGTGGTAGAGGCCGTGGAAAATACAATGGACGAGGAAGAGGGAATCCAAGATGGAATGATGAACGTGAGAATGATGAACGAGTTGAATACTGGAAAAAGAACCTGAGAGAATGGCAAGATAGAAGGAAGTATGTAACGTGCTACAACTGTGATAAGATTGGGCACTACTCGAATGAATGTAAAGAACTGAGCAAAGGGGATGAAGAAGTGAATTTGACAAAGAAAGAAGATGGCGTTGATCCTTTTTTGTTCATGGCAGTTTGTTCAATAAAGAGAGTAAGTTTGAATGAAGAGAGGGTTATCTCTGGTGTGTTTGAAAAGGATGAAAAAAATGAAGGAACGTGGTCCTTAGACAATGGTGCAAGTCATCATATGTCAGGAAAGATAGAGTTCTTTACTACCTTGGATGAACGATTTTCGAGTCAAGTGAAGTTTGGTGATGGATCCGAGATCGAAATCAAAGGTAAAGGTAATGTGACTGTGGTAAGTAAGACTTGTGAAAAGAAAACTTTTTGTGATGTTTTCTATATGCCTAAGTTGAAGACCAATCTTCTCAGCTTGGGACAGTTAGATGAAAAAGGATGTAAGATTGAAATAGCCAATGGGATATTGAGGCTATATGATCAGAAAAAGAGATTGTTGATGAAGATTCAGAGAAATCTGAATAGGACGTACAACATCAAGCTTCAGGTATGTTGTAATCCTAACAACTTCGAAGTTGAAAAGAAAGTAAGTTATGATGTGAAACCGATTATGAAAGTGAAGGATATTCGGTTCGGAACGATTCCAAATGATTTATTTGGAGTTGTTGAAACTATTGGTCAAGAACGAGTTGATGAGAAGAAGTGAGTTGAGAAGGGAAATAACAGTATGGATTTAAAGTTAAGCATGGAAGGAACTAATGCTAAGTTTGAGGAATCGGTGAAGCAAGTATGTTATGGTCAGCTGAAAAGAAGGAATAAAAGCGAGAAGATGAACAATTCAAGATTAAGGGGGTGAATGAAGAATAATCTTGAATTATTAATAAAGTTGAGGGTTTGTTTTGTAAGTTTATTTTAATATGGATTATTCTAGAATAAGTTTTCCTTGTTTCCTAAGTTAAGTTTGTATTGGAGAGCAAGTTTAGAAGGTCTATAAATAGGGTCTAGATTATTAGTTTTATGAGTGAGAGTCAAGAAGTCTTTTCTCGATGTAAGTTTGTTATACTCGTGATGTTTGTTTGAGAAGTTCGTTTGGTTATATGAAAAGATTCGAGGGTTGTCACCCCAATATCCCGTGTTCGTTTATTTATTCGTTCGCTTGATATGATTGTTTGATCCATCTGGGCCAACACTTTTGCCATATTGTCGAGAAATTGAGTCGGTTTCATTGTATATTTGAAAATGCAATGGCGTACGTCTGTTTGTTAAGTCTAGTGTTTGATTACATGACAGAGCTTTGGAACACTTTACTATATAGATAAGTAAAGAAAGCTTGTGAACTAATATCACAGTGCCTATATTTATATGTAATGCTAATAAGGTGCAAATAAGTACTATGGTTTAAACTTGAAATACAGTAAAGAACTTTAGTTTTACATATAATACCCATCCTCATTGCATACTTGAAAATGTCAATGACTTATGTCTAATTTTTTATGGCTGGTGTTTTATTATTTGTTGGATGTCTAATGTGCTCGTCTAGATAACTTATTACACCAAAGGCCAATTGGTCCAGTGGTATCCCCATGACTTTCCTCGTGGGAGGTTGTGAGCTTGAGTCTCGCCTAGAGCAATTTGCTCCCGGCTGAGCCAAGGGCTTTCACCGCTTCCCAGTTGTGGATTTCCTCCTAGGTGGATGTTCTGGGTCATCACGTTTTGTTCTTTGGGCAGAAGAGTGATCCATATGCCATAATCATTCTAGGTGTTCAGGTCTTTGTTGTTCAAATAATAATAATTATTATTATTATAATTTGTTACTATTTGACCTCGAGGTCAAACTTATACGCACTTTGAATTCGAGATCAACATGGATTTCACTACAAATGAATCATATGTTACCAATTATTGAGTTCTTTTCTCTAGGACTAATATGATGAGATGTTCTTGGAAACATATATGAATATGAATGCTCACATGACATCATAAATTCATAATTTTTGGCAATTAAGTACATAAGCATGAACATATAATAAAAAGGACAGGATACACTAACATATATGTGTGATCAGAATCAGAGGGCATGAAATCCAACAGATTGGTGAGTTAAAACCTCTGGATTTGTTGAGAAGGAGCGTGGATCATGTACTTCGTTTTCAAGTTCGTGCCTTTCCTTCAGCCACTTCGTTTTCTTCAACTGATCTCTAATAAGCCTGATCCCTAGATAAATGAAAGTGAATCCAAGAGTCCCATCACATATAGACACTAGAGCTTCTAAAATCCAGTTCATACCATGGTTGTCACGTGGCGCGGGCATGATAACTCAAGTTGCCGCAACATATGACACAGCCATGAACGATAATGCTATCCACGTTATCTTATGAGCTACCCCAACTATCGTGATCAGCGCCTTTCTCTTAAAAGGGATAATGCTGATTAGCACTACAACAACACAAATGGATACAAACAGTGCAATGTGATTGCTGATTGCGAAGATCTTGAAAGCTTGAGTTCTGCCCATGATTGCCTTGCCCTTTAGCGGTCCCTCCTGGTACACGCCACCAGGAGGATTCACGCTGGCTGTAAATGTGAACGTTGCCATCAATATGGCCACTAGTGTGATTGTGTTCCTCGCATTTTGTAGCGCCTCTCTGTGTAATTCTAAATGCTCTCTTGTCATGGTATTTTTGTCATGCTTGATTTTTTGTTGTTGCTGATGCTTCTGTTGTTCTTCTTCTTTTCGTATGATCTTTTGTCTGAGGACACTTTTATTTACATTTTTCACGGGTTCTACTTTCGGGCTGGTTTCATCTTCTGGAACAATTTCTTCTACACGAATTTCAGACGCCTCTATGTTCAAGTCGGTTGTCGGTAATTTAGTTGGATCAAGGATGCTGTTGTGATTCCCTACCGTTTGATAACCATTTGGCCCTTGTGTTTCACTCATGATGTACTCTGCAAACTGCGAACATTATCGATGCTAAAGTCATATAATATAGACTGAATATCGATATCTCATTGAACAAGCTAGAACTGTCAAGTTTATGATGTGGGATTGATTGCGCAAATGTTGGTCACGAATATGGGTGGGCAGGTCCGTCTCGTGGGTAAGCTAAATGAGGCCACTGCCTGCCCAAGTGTGTAGTTGACCCAAGCAAGTGCTTAGGACCCCCAATTTTTTTAAAATAATTAATATATTACGTACTTTAATTATTATATTGATGCATATTAGATAATTAGGTTGCATAATGCAGTTGAAAAAACTGAAGCTAGCGTGAAGTAGGGTGTTCTTCAGGTTAGTTTTTCGGGTTTCGGTTTTTTGGGTCGGGTTTTTTAGGTTACAAAATTTTAAATCTAGACCTGAAACCCAACCCAAATCTCTCACAGTTTCTTCAGGTTCGGGTAATTTCGTTTTTTTGCGAACCATGATTTGGATTTGCAGGTCGTTCTTGTTTTTTGGATTTGCACTTTTGCACTCCAATTTGAATTTGCACAATTTGAATATCACTGGAATGAATAATGGTTAGTAATTACTCTTTTTTAGTAGTAATTACTTATTAGTTTATTGTTTTATAATTATTTCATTAAACAATTTACATCAAATTAAGCTATAAAAGTGAATTTTATGATTTTTTTTTTTTGCAAACACAGGATATAATTAAAAATATATATATATAACATTAGCCCTGCCAGCTATAAACCTTTTCAGTCTATATTCTCGGTCCCAAGCCTGAGTAAAGAAGAAGTGTTTGTATGAGAAGTTTAAAAAAAAAAAACCTTAACTTAATGATTAGCTTGAGGCCTTTGAAAACCTTGGGCCGCCACTGAATGAGGCCATGACTTTAGACCTCTAATCTCACGGGGCTTCAATCTTAAATAGGGGTTATATATTATGGGTTTTTGAAAGTAGAGTTTTTTTAAAATTAGTTACTCATTGATGAGCCAAGTTAAGGAGGATTGTCTCATATCCATTTTCACGGCATATCATCTATATTCCATAATTCTTGGATACTCTCTGGTGCTATATGCATAAAGAAAATAAAAGGTCTCAACATTTTAGTTAGTTTTAGGCCTTAGAGAACGTTAAGCCGGCCCTGTGGGCGGGTGGTGATGTGAAAGAAGAGTGAAGAAAAAGACAACTTCACTCATTTGGTTATCACATTATTTTTCTTGATTGCCATATTGAGTTTCTAAATCGTTAATCGGATTACAAATTGCTAGAATTTCCCTATAAAAGGGAGCTCCATTTAATGGTTTAAGATTGAATATTCACTAATTTGTCAACTTTTCTTGAGAATTATTTTCTGTATTTTTATTTTTTGCCAGTATGCGTTGATCAAAAACGGAGATCTCTGTAACGACTGAGGATTGAATACTTAGGAATTTATCAACTTTTCTCCATGTTTTTATTTGCTTCCGCTCAGCGTTAGTTTACTAAGGTGAAAAGTGTAGGGACTAGAAAGTTCTTGCCTGGTCGAAACCTTCCCTTTGAGCAAGATCTTGAATGGTGTTACCAAATTGGTCAGCTTGGTAAAGGAGGTATGTTCCCTTAACCTTGAGGAAGCCATATACAAATTTGAAGGCATCAAACTTATCGTGTCTTATGGTAAGATGCAACGCGTTTTCTCCATGTTTTAATTGAACGTGGAATGATAAAGGAGCTATGGATGCAAACTCCTCTAAGATTGCCACGCTCCCGTTGATTGCAGCTAGGTGTAATGGCGCGTAGCCATTTTTATCGAATTGCAAAGCTTGGTCATGAGGGTCCGTCCTTAAGAGAAGTGTTGCGGTTTCCAGTTGCTCGTTTCTGCAAGCACAATGCAATGCCAATGAGCCATTTATGGGCTCCTGAGCAAGATTTGTCACATTTTCTAGTAACTTTCTAGCAATGGCTGCACCACCAACAAGAAAGGAGCCAATATCAATATAAACGTCAAAACGAACAAAGGTTCCAGTAAAATCTCACTCTGGCAGAACTACTTTTACGGTATAGAGAAAAACAAACATCACTATGTATCAACATCCATACCTGTTCGGCCTTTTGATGCAGCAACATGCAAACAAGCTGCAAAATCTACGATGTTCAACCAGCTAGAGTTTTTGAGGAAGAATTCAACAATCTCAACACGGCCATAGTTGCAAGCCAAGAACAAGGCATTTTTGTTGTCGTCGTTGAGTTTGGTAGCCACCCATTGGTTCTTCTCCATTAGCAACTTCACCACCTTCTCATGTCCCATTCGGAACGCTTCATGGATTGGCGTCTCTAACTTATCATTCCAGCAGCCACCATTTCTGGCCTCATTTCAAGAATAAGTGATACAATTTCAGCATTCTCGAATCTTGAAGCTAGGTGTAACACCGTATTGTTTGCAAATCTTCGTTCAACCACTTGTTCATCTTGTTCGATCATATTACTAAAGGCAGCTGTGTTATTTTCTACTATTGCCTGCATAACCTCCCATTCAGGAATTGCCATCTTGCTAGAGTGATTAAATAAAAAGTGGTGTGTGTTGTGTGTCTTTTAGAGAAAAATTTGTGTGAACCCTTTTGAATATACTACATTTATAAAGAGAAATTTTTGTATTTTATATATGACCATGGCTACTTAATTATTTGGTGAACACTTCTTTGGATCTACTATATGTCCCTTCTGAGCACCATTCTTCAGTTACATTTGTTTGGAAGGACACCTCTTTTGGTCCATTAGAAGGGTTAGCCAGTGTTTTGTCTTATTCACTTTAATTAATAGTGTATTGGTTTTATTAATCCTAGCTATAATTTTTTTTGTCCGTTGTCGGTCTCAACTAACGAATTAGTTGCTAACGGTCGCATCTTTTAACGTATTTGTTCCCAACGGACCGTGACATTTTCGTCCCAAGCATCTTTGGTAAAATCACATTGTTTCCCGAAAACTCAGCATTTTCGTCCCAAGCATCTTTGTAACCTTGGATCGGATCTTTGGAAACCTTTTTCAAATAAACCTTTATTAAGGTCGCTGAAATCAACCATCGTCAGAATCGGTTGGTGGTACTTAAGTGGTGGTGGTTGGTTGGTGGTGAGTTAGTTGGTGGAGGTGACGGTGTTTAGTGGTGTTCAGGTTAGTTTTCCGACCAAAAATGTGACTTTTCGGCCAAAAGCGTTTTTCTGGCAACCTGAAAGTAACAGCGTTAGGATTCTGTTAGTTGCGAATCATCGGGAACAAATACGTTAAAAGATGTGACCATCAGCAGCCAGCTCGTTAGTTGGAACCGGTAGTGACTAAAAGATGATGTTGGATTAATAAAAACCAATATGCATTAATTAATTAATAATTAAACCACATGAGACTTTTATTTTGAATGATAACTCGCACACTCTCTGCTCTATTCCTGAATTCGTCAAGTTAACATACAAAAATAAATTAACACATATAAATAAAAATAATATATAAAATGACTTTATTCGTTCGATAATATCCGAGTGTTGAAACCCGGGCGTTGGTAAAACCCGAATGTTACGGCAGCGAGTCAACACGAATTCGGTCGGTATCGGTTACGTTCGTTACATCGATAAAACTTGGGCATTGAAAGTCGGGCATAGGTAAAACCTGGGCATTACGACAGTGTGTCGACGCGAATTCGGTTGGTATTAGGGGGTGTTTGGGTGAGCTTTAAATTTGGTTATTTACTTTTTTGAAAAGCAAAAACCACTTTTGAAATCTCCAATTTGAAGTTTTTCGAGAAACTTTGCTAAACACCTTTTGTCGTTTTTCAACAAACAAATAAGCAAGTTTTAGAAGCTCAAAACAAAATGATACACTTATTTGAAAAGAAAAAAAATTAAATCATTTGAAAGTGTCATCAAATGAACCGATAAGATTAAGATTATAAGAACATTACGACTCCAAACTTTGCTATTTGTCTTATAAATATAATTTATTATATGCTATTATACATACATACATACATAAAATTCAAATTGATAATTAAACAGTTAATTGTCTTAACTCACTGATTAAATTAACGCTCAGGATGGACAACTTTAGGTTTTTACTAGTGCCCGGGTTTTACTGGTCTTTTTGTTTACTTCTGATATCGTAACGAACGTAATCGAAATCGACCAAATTTGCGTCGACTCAGCGTCGCAACGCCCGGGAACACTTAGGTTTTACCAACACTCGAGTTTTACCGACTCATTGTTGCAGGGTCGAATACCGACAACACTTGGGTTTTGCCGACTGAACAAATGTCGTTTTTTATATATTAATATTTTATATGCTCATCAACCGAACACATGGTAATGCACAACTGCAACGTGACATAAACATATTCGACCTACCCGCGTTATCTGACCTACCTAGGACAACGCACCAGGTAAAAAAAAACTAGTCATATTACATTTTCTGGTCTTTTCTAGGAATTGTATGAGCCTTTTCCCATTAATTTCGTCATTTGATTTTATTTTTCGTATCATTTGTTTATGTAAGAATGATATAAAGATTTTCCACTCAATTAAATCATTCAATATTTTTTATACTCGTGTCATATATTTTATGGTTTTTTCTAGAAATTGTATGTAACTTTCCACTAAATTTCATCATTTCATCCTATAATTTCATTTTGTATTCTTATTTAGTTTTTACGAACGGTACAAGACCTTCCACCCATTTTCATTATTTAGTTTTAACTTTTTAATGGTGGGAGACACCGCGCATATTGCGATTGTGCGGTGTGGCGAACTTTAAAAAATCGTTTAATTAAATGATACTGTAAAACTGAAACTTACTCGGATCTAGCATGCGCTAAAAATTAGTTTAAAAAAAAAAAAATTAATTACAACAAAAATAAAATTTTAACATAAAAGGCTAGCAAAATAGGAAAAAAAAATAGTTTGTTACTCATATTTCATTTTTCTTGTTTTTTTCTTAGAACTATTTGATAACTGTTCCTAAGTAATGCAAAAACCTATTAATCCTACATAGTTATGGTAAGCAAAGTATCATATATCATGATAGGCATAAGATTACTATTACACACCATTTGATCATAAAAGTAAATTTGAAAACTTTTGTTTTAGTAAACAAAAAAAAAAACGGTTTTGTAGGCTAAATTTGGGCCTTTTATTCTCTGCCTTTCCTTATCAAGATGATCCATGTAGTATAAGAGTGTGCTAACTCTTGGATCAGCTCCTCACCATAAACACACACAAAACCGACATCTTCTGATATCTTTTACTTTTATTTCTGGAAAGCATTGCTAATTGCAATTGCAGCTGGAGTAGTTGCACTTGCTGGCCTGTACTTCTACCTCAACAATAGTTTCTAAACACTTATAATCTGATTTCAGTTTTGTAGATTCTGATTGTTCTTGTTTTCAATTAATTTTGTATCTTCTGGTTATCATCCAGCATATTCATATAATCAAATCAAGATGTATCTTTTTGTCATTCTGTTGGTATGTGTAAGTGTTACATGTTTGTAACTTAGTATTGCATTCATTTGACAAAAGAAAGGGTCAATATCAAAAGGGAAAATAACCAAAATGCCCTTTTAACCAGTCAAAGTAAACAAAATGTCTATTTTGACCCCTTTTTCACCCCCAAAATGTTCACCTCGAATCCAGTTGACCCGGCTACTTACTGATCATCACCAAACGAGATTTTCAACCAACAAAATTCGGCCCGACCTTTAAGTTTGGCGCGTGGCCTTATGGGTTTATGAGGATTCCCAACCTTTAAGTTTGGCGCTTGGCCATATGGGTTTATGAGGATTCCCAACCTTTAAGTTTGGCGCGTGGCCTTATGGGTTTATGAGGATTCCCAACCTTTAATTTTGGCGCTTGCCTTATGGGTTTATGAGGATTCCCAACCTTTAAGTTTGGCGCTTGGCCTTATGGGTTTATGAGGATTCCCAACCTTTAAGTTAGGCGCGTGGCCTTATGGGTTTATGAGGATTCCCAACCTTTAAGTTTGGCGCTTGGCCTTATGGGTTTATGAGGATTCCCAACCTTTAAGTTTGGCGCATGGCCTTATGTGCGCATGCACGGCGACGGAGTGGTGACTCGCGGGCGCGCGTGCATGGCGGAGAGTTGCGCTCACGCATGTCGGCGGAATGGTGACCCGCCAGCGAGCATGCGTGGTGGCAGTCTTCTGCGCAAAACCCACATGGTGGAGGTCTTTTGCGCGAAACCCGCATGGTGGTTCCCGCGGTGGCACATGCATGGCTGCGGAGTGAGAATCCGCGAGCGCGCGTGCATGGCGGCGGAAGTCTGGTAATTTTTGGATCTACAATTTGAGAGATCTGTAATTTTAAACCTAAAATCCAGGTCTGTAATCTAGATCTAGATCTGTAAATCAGATCTAGATAGATCTGAAGCTCGTAGCGGAGAGAATTTAAAACCATCACAGATCCGGAGGCTTGATCATCCGTATCAGGTAGTTTCTTTTTTGCACAGATCTGGAAGCCTCTTTTAGATCTATGGATCTTTTTGAGTTTTAATAGAACAAGCCTTGAAGCCTTTTTCTGTAAACTTCCAGATCTGGGTTTTTCCTGGGAGAGATCTGACAGCCGAGACGAAAATCGAAGGGTAGTTCGTTGCCGTCCCACTGATGGCGCCAATGTCGAAGCATGAAATGAATCTGACCTGATCCATGACGATGTTTCCACGGATTTCGAGATGAACGAACCGCGACTTGATCTTCTTCTTCGATTGCTTGAGACCTGCAATGGCTTTTCGGGGGTGTGGAGGTAGAGGTGCACAAACCGGTTTTTTTGAAAAAACCGGTTCGGTTATTAACCGGACCGGTTTTTTTTATCCAGAAAAAAACCGGTTCGGTTAATAACCGGACCGGTTATTAACCGGTTTTTGTCAATGAAAACTCAAACCGGCCAAACCGGTTTGGACCGGTTTAGAAACCGGTTAGAACCGGTTATTAAACCGGTTTTTTTTACAACCGGTTTTTAATAACCGGTCTAACCGGTTAACCGGTTTTTTTTTTTTTTTTTTTTTTTTTTTTTTTTTTTTTGCTTTAGGGTTTAGGGTTTAGGGTTTCGTTTCGTGGGGATGACCCGAACGACGGTTTCTCCCGTGTTCGAGGCACCCATGTTGACCGATGAAGCAGCACTTTGGGAGGCCATGATAATCGACTACGAATTAAGAGTGGTATACTCGAGTATGAAATAAACGACTACGAAAGAAGAGCGTTTGGAGTTGTATAATCGCGTATGAAATAAACGTTTAGAGCGTTTGGAGTTGTATAATCAAGTGTGATCTAACCAATACCCAACCTAAACTATATATAGATGTTTGTGGGGGTAAAATGGTAAAAAAACAAAAAAAAAAACGGCTAAAAAACGGTCAAAAAAAAAAAAAACGGCTATAAAGCCGTTTGGTAACGTTCGAAAACCGGTTTAACCGGTTAACCGGTTATTAAAAAACCGGTTAACCGGTTTTTTTTTATAACGGTAATAAACCGGTTATTTTAAAAACCGGTTAACCGGTTTTTTAATAACCGGTTATTAAAAAAAACCGGTTATAAAAAAAACCGGTTATAAAACCGGTTTTGGCTCCAAAACGTATAACCGATACGTAAACCGGTTACGTAAACCGGTCAAACCGGTTTTTAAAAAAACCGGTTTTTAAAAAACCGGTTTCCGGTTGAACCGGCCAAACCGGTTCCGTAACCGGTTTTTTTGAACACCTCTATGTGGAGGTGACTGCTAAGAAATCATGAGGATCTCTTGTTTACAGACACAAAAATAGGGTGGTGGCTCTTATTGAGCATGACCCCCTAACAAGGAGGTGGAGACCTCCTTATATAGAGAGCCTCATGGCCACCATCATGGTACCCTAATGGGCCTAGCCCAGTTAGGGTTACCTCCACAAAACCCCCTCAGCCCAATAACATTGTATTAGTCCATATAATAAAATAAGCCAAACATAATAAATTTAGGGTCGTAAAACCGGGTTTAGTACCACACCCCTACAAGCCCCCCAAGTCCAGTGTTGCTCCTAGGCGTGCAAGCGTTTAAGTGGAGCGCTGGACTTTATAAGGTGTGTTAGGACATGAGGCGGTTTTTTTTTCCCTTTTCTTCGGCCTTGTCTTTATTGTCTTCGAGTTTTGGGAGGTTTTCTCCATGATGGTGACATGTTGTGATCTTTATGATAATGATGGTGCACTGGCATGAATAAGATATAGCACGCATCATAACAATAGTGGCGCGAGGCCTGATTAAAGATAGAGCGCGCGTCTCGCTAATGATGCTTAATAGTTTGCGCGCGAGGTAGCTTACGAGCTATAAGAATAATGAAGCTTGCGCGCGAGGCGATTTACGAGCTATAAAATAATGAAGCTTGCGCGCGAGGCGACTTACGAGCTATAAAATAATGAAGCTTGTGCGCGAGGCGACTTACGAGCTATAAAATAATGAAGCTTGCGCGCAATGTCGACTTACGATAGTGGCGCGAGGCCTGATAAAAGATAGAGCGCGCATCTCGATAATGATGCTCAATAGTTTGCGCGCGAGGCGACTTACGAGCTATAAAATAATGAAGCTTGCGCACGTTGCGGCTTATGAGCTATAATATGACGATAATGACTGGCCCACAAGGGCCTCTTCTACGCAGGATGACTATCCCAGCTTGTTTTCAAGATAATAATGGAGGCGCAGTCGGCCAGATAATAATAAAGTCATATGTGCTTGTGCGACTCGTAGCCGAACCTGCAAAAACATATCAAATTAGCGCGTGGCCGTTTGGATATTGTTAGGCTCCCGCCCTAAGATTCGGATGTCTTCCATCGCGATAATGTAGTGGTGGTATACCACGATAGTCCCCTAGTTCATTGCTGCCAAATAAAGTTGTCCTTATTCTGATTTGGGATTAGACTATTCTCATTTGTTGTGTCGCTTGCGCATAGGTTTTGGCTTTGTGTCATGCGCAGATGCGCTTGCGCATAGGCTTTGGCTTTGTGTCATGCGCCACGCGCAGATGTTGCATGCGTGCGCGTAGACTGTGTGTCATGCGCCACGCGCAGATGTTGCATGCGCGTGCGCGTAGACTTTGTGCCATGCGCAGATGTTTCATGCGCTTGCGCACAGGCTGTGTCACGCGCCATGCGCAGATGTTGCGTGCGCTGATGTGATATGCGTGAGCATATGATGCGTAAGCATATGTAATATGCGTGAGCATATGTGATGCGTGAGCATAAGTGGTGCATGAGCATGTGATATGCGACTTCGCTCAAGCATCATGGCGGTGCGCATGTAGAATGGCGAAATGGTTGACCCGCGGTGGCGCGCATGTGACGTGGCTTGGCGCTAGAATGGTTGACCCGCGAGGGCTTGTGTTAATAGGTTTAATTATGACGGCATGTTGAACGGAGCGGAGCCGCGTTCGGTCTTGTATTCGGCGGGAAGCCGTATGGGTTTATGAGGATTCCCAACCTTTAAGTTTGGCACATGGCCTTATGGGTTTGAGGATTCCCAATCTTTAAGTTTGGCGCGTGGCCTTTTGGGTTTATGAGGATTCCCAACCTTTAAGTTTGGCGCATGGCCTTATGGGTTTATGAGGATTCCCAACCTTTAATTTTGGCGCTTGGCCTTATGGGTTTATGAGGATTCCCAACCTTTAAGTTTGGTGCTTGGCCTTATGGGTTTATGAGGATTCCCGACCTTTAAGTTTGGCGCGTGGCCTTATGGGTTTATGAGGATTCCCAACCTTTAAGTTTGGCGCATGACCTTATGGGTTTATGAGGATTCCCAACCTTTAAGTTTGGCGCTTGGCCTTATGGGTTTATGAGGATTCCCAACCTTTAAGTTTGGCGCATGGCCTTATGTGCGCATGCACGGCGACGGAGTGGTGACTCGCGGGCGCGCGTGCATGGCGGAGAGTTGCGCTCACGCATGTCGGCGGAATGGTGACCCGCCAGCGAGCATGCGTGGTGGCAGTCTTCTGCGCAAAACCCACATGGTGGAGGTCTTTTGCGCGAAACCCGCATGGTGGTTCCCGCGGTGGCACATGCATGGCTGCGGAGTGAGAATCCGCGAGCGCGCGTGCAAGGCGGCGGAAGTCTGGTAATTTTTGGATCTACAATTTGAGAGATCTGTAATTTTAAACCTAAAATCCAGGTCTGTAATCTAGATCTAGATCTGTAAATCAAATCTAGATAGATCTGAAGCTCGTAGCGGAGAGAATTTAAAACCATCACAGATCCGGAGGCTTGATCATCCGAATCGGGTAGTTTCTTTTTTGCACAGATCTGGAAGCCTCTTTTAGATCTATGGATCTTTTTGAGTTTTAATAGAACAAGCCTTGAAGCCTTTTTCTGTAAACTTCCAGATCTGGGTTTTTCCTGGGAGAGATCTGACAGCCGAGACGAAAATCGAAGGGTAGTTCGTTGCCGTCCCACGGATGGCGCCAATGTCGAAGCATGAAATGAATCTGACCTGATCCATGACGATGTTTCCACGGATTTCGAGATGAACGAACCGCGACTTGATCTTCTTCTTCGATTGCTTGAGACCTGCAATGGCTTTTCGGGGGTGTGGAGGTGACTGCTAAGAAATCATGAGGATCTCTTGTTTACAGACACAAAAATAGGGTGGTGGCTCTTATTGAGCATGACCCCCTAACAAGGAGGTGGAGACCTCCTTATATAGAGAGCCTCATGGCCACCATCATGGTACCCTAATGGGCCTAGCCCAATTAGGGTTACCTCCACAAAACCCCCTCAGCCCAATAACATTGTATTAGTCCATATAATAAAATAAGCCAAACATAATAAATTTAGGGTCGTAAAACCGGGTTTAGTACCATACCCCTACAGTAGATATTCATTGTTTTTCCAAGTAGTTCATAAACAAGTTGTTTGTGACTGAACAGGAATATTTGTCTGTAAGTTGAAGGACGATGGGACACTTAATTTTTCATGTTACATTGATTTTGCCAAATTTCTGAAGACGATGAAGAAAGCTGGAAAGAATGCAAAGATAGCATGTTGGCAGGTTGGAGAATGTTCAAGCAACATGATTGTAGAAGAACAACCCAAGCACCTAGGATATGGAAACCATGGTAATGGGTATGATTATAACTTGGGTTATCTGGCAAATGAAAGGAACTTTGCCCACAAGCGCCTAGGATGTTCGGGGAATGCAGAAGACTGTCATAGTAATCCCAAAGAGATCGCCGGTTCTGAGGAAGATTCGATGGTGAAAATAATCCAAAATGCTGCAGTATAATGTGATTAAAATTTTATAGGACATACTAATGTTGCCTTTAGTTCTAAGTTGCAGCTTCCAGCTGTAAGTTGCAGTTAAAATTAATGGACTTGTTTTTCCTATGTTTTCACTTTAAGGAGAGAAGCAATTATTTATCATATAAGTAAAACCATCTTAAGCATGTGTTGACATGTTAAATTGTTAATCATATGTAATTGTTAAAAATGTGTGAAACCACAATCAGCTTGATAATAACTTGGTTATTTTGATGATTAACAAATTAGAATAAATGATAGGTTAATTCATCATTGTCTTCCTCGTGAAAATGAAAATTCATTAGTACATAGTACAAAAGGGACTAAAACTGAGACGAAGAACGATAAAGTCATTTTCTTTCTTTCGAAAATAAAGAAACTATATTAAATGAAGCCCAAAGTAACCCTAAATAGGTGTCCGAGTACATAAATAGATGTGTGGGAACAAAACGTATTCATTCAAAACCCTACCAAACAAATCTCCAAAGTCCATCAATTGGATTCGTCACTACCAAACGGTATACTTCTATCTCTTAATCCAATTCCTTCATTTTAGTTTATGGTTGTTTAATAGAAATGTATCTGCGTTATGCTGTTTTGATATTGACATATATGTGCGTGTTGGTGTGTTTATTACTATCTGGAACCATAGTTGAGTGATTTTGGCCATCGCATACTACTTATGTTAGTTACTATATAGTTTAATATAAGTTTTGTAAATTTGATATTTTAAACAAACTATTATTATTATATAGTATTTTTTAGGGTTTTTTTGTTTGGCCACAAATCCTTCTCACATTTCTCATTTTTGTCTCCCTTTGCATTTTAACTTTACTCTACTTTAAATGTACAAAATTTTATAGTACAAAGTTTTTAAATATAACTTTGGTTGCTAGAATTTGAAACAAAACTATATATTATTATGAATAGAAAAGTTTTTAAAGTTAAATCATCTGTTAAATCAACACTAACTGTTTGTATCCTTTAGGCATAATCTAGATATGCAGGCTAAAAAGATTGGAGTCCTTTCAGACATGGTTGAAATTTAACTTTTAACACATAAAAGTTCATATTTATATAATCATATATTTTATATGTTGTGTTCTTGTTTCAGACATGCACCATGAAGGTAGACGACACCGGAAAACCATATCTTGGTGATCTGCATAGGGTGATGAAAACTTTTGAAGGTATGTTTGTTTTCTTGTGTGTTTAAACATGTAGATAGTCATTGTTTTTTCTAGGATTTGATAAGCGTGCTGGTTGTGGTTGAACATGACTCATGGATATTAAAAGTGTTAGGCGCACTCAAGGCGCACAGGCCTCTCTAAGAGCCTAGGCGCAAGGCAAAAAAAACATGGGCCTCAAACAAAAAAGTGTATTTAAATAAAATATATTATGTAAAGCAAAATATCACTTTTTTCAATTACCAAAAGATTCCAATAACATACTCTTCAACATAAAGTATCAGAATCATCTCAAATCCCAAAATATATCAACAAAACAATATATATCATCAAAACAACTGTAAATTCAAAGATAATAAACTGAGCATCTTCAATTAAAATGATAAACAGGTTATTCAACAACAAACTAAATAATTTTAAAGTATATGAAGCATGAGCATGTTTAATTATTGTTAAAAAAATTCATCATTGTTAATAAAAAGCATGCTTCTTCAATTAACTAAAGTTTAAGAAATATGAGAATCGATCACGGTTAAAAGTTACATGCTTTTATTAACATCAAAATAAAAGCATTGAAAGGATTGAAACCGAGATGAAAATCAAAATAAACGATAGGTCATTTTCTTTCAAGAAACCATTGGGCCTCCATTAAGTGAAGTGGAGGCCCAAAGTAACCCACTATATAAATAGGTGTGAGTGAGACACTCAAAACCTAGACACTCAAACCCTAACAAACAAAGAAACAAACTGCAGTCTGCTTCCATTACACTACTCAGTAAACTTCTATCTTCATTACATTTTGGCTGTTCAATAGAAATGTATCTAGGTTTTCATTTTAGTTGTTCAATAGAAATGTATATATGCTGCTTTGATATTGACATTACTACTTGTTCAGTTCAATAGAAATGTATCTAGGTTTTCGATGATCGATGTGATTCGGTTAGTTAGGGCTTCGTGAAATGATGCGTTTGTTTTGACTCTCGTCTTTCTGTCAGTGGCTGATTTTGACCATATATTTTGCATCCATACACCACAGTTGACTGAGTTTGATCATCGCATATTACTACTTATGTTACTTATTATATATATAGTTTAATATAAGTATGATATTAAACTATATATAATTTAAACAAACTATTATTATTATTAATATATTATTTTTACTTTTAAATAAAAAATAATATGTTAAATCTATACTAACGGTCAGTTTCTATCCTTTTAGCATAAACCAGATATGAGGTACAATTTGGCTAGAGTCCTTGTAGACATGGTTGAACATTATTAACTTTTAACACATAAAAGTTCATATTTGTATAACCATTTCATATATGTTAATATATATCTTGTGTTCTTGTTTCAGACCTGCACCTTCAAGATAGACAACACCGGTGACAACTATCTTGCTGATATGGGTAAAGTGCATGGAATTTTTCAAAGTATGTTTGTTTGATTTATGTGTATTTAAACCTGTAGATATTTCATTGTTTTTCCTAGGATTTGATAAACGTGCTGTTTGTGGCTGAACAGGCGTAACTCAAAGTACTTTGGTGGGGCCGATGGGATTGTGCAAGTTAAAGGTCTGGTCTATGTAGATTGATTTCTAACGGTTACCGAGAATTGTAGATTTATAAAGCTGGTAGAGTTTGACTTTAAACGTGTCGCTCCCAATCGTGAGCAAGATCAAGTCCCGAAAACAACACGAGATAAAGGCCATCCAAGATGTTGAGGTATGATGTGATTGGAGTTTTATAGGTAGTTGAGACTTGAGATATTAATATTCTAACCTATTATTATTGTACTTTAAGGAAAGGAGGCATATTTTGTGCATGTATTGACATGTTTATCGTATGTAATTGTTAGGATGGTTGAAGTACTAATTCTATCTCTTGAGTATTAATATCTTGGTTATTATGATGGCAATAAAATAGTTATTAGGCTGTAGCCGTCGCTTGAGTTGGGCCGGTTTATAAACGAGTCGAGCCCAAGCCATGGGTGGCTTGCTCTCGTTAGCTCGGCTTGATTTGGCTCGATTATTTTACCTATACTTTATTATATTATTATGTGTGTGTAATTTGTATGTACATATGAACAAGCGGTTTCTAATAGTTTGTTCATTGGTTTTAAACGTTTTGTTGATCAAAAAAATGGCTTTCTGTTAAAAAATATTTTATCTTCTGTAAGTTTATTAGCATATTACAATTTGAAATTACAAACCCAATGATATAACCATAGTTGTCGTGCTTTGGGAACCAAACGTTATACGGCAAGTAGTTATGTAGTGCCACAAATGAAAATGATATTCTTGAAAGGTCAAGTGATGCAATTTCATAGCAGCTGGCTTTTGGTGTGTTGAAATACCAATTTGAATAAATCAGACTGGATGCGGGAGCTGCAGTGCGTGCTATGTAGAAACATTCTGATGAGTCATGACTGTAATTCTTCTACTGCAACAACGGATTCAGATTCATATGCTCAAATGTCAACTAATAAGTTTAAGTTTAAGTTTAAATAAGCTAGAATTCTTGAGGTTGCATACGTGTTAAAGATGAACTTACTTTTGCCCCTTTACCCAGTCGGACCCCTAACCGTTTATCATAAACAAAAATGACAGTCAACTTTATGGTATAAAAAGGGACTATATACCACCTCGGCCCTTCACAATAACGAGCCTCATCGGTTGCTGAGGCCCAGCTACCCTTTAGGCCAGCCTTGATCCAGATGTTTATTTCACAAGTCACTCATGTTTATGTCAACTCCATTATGTACCAATGTATTATCATTGGAATAACCAAGTTATTATTAAACTGATTGTGGTTTCACACATTCTAACAATTACATATGATTAACAATTTAACATGTCAACACATGCACAAGAAATTATATGATAAATATCCTTAAAGTGAAAATATAGAAAAGACAAGTCCACTAATTTTAACTAAAGGCAATATTATTATGTCATATTTCAATCACATTATACTGCAGCATTTTAGATTATTTTCACCATCGAATCTTCCTTGGAACCGGCGATGTCTTTGGGATCACTATGGCGCCCGCCACAGTCTTCTGCATTCCCCGAACATCCTAGGCGCTTGTGGGCAAAGTTCCTTTCATTTGCTGGATAACCCAAGTTATAATCATACCCATTACCATGGTTTCCATATCCTAGGTGCTTGGGTGTTCTTCTACAATCATGTTGCTTGAACATTTTCCAACCTGCCAACTTACCATCTTTGCATTCTTTCTAGCTTTCATCATTGTCTTCAGAAATTTGGCAAAATCGATGTAACATGAAATATTAATTGTCCCATCGTCCTTCAACTTACAGACAAATATTCCTGTTCAGCCACAAACAACATGTTTATTAAATACTAGGAAAAACAATGAATATCTACAGGTTTAGATACCTTGACGGTGAAGTTTTGAAACACTTTTAATTATCATTACCATCGTATGATAATATGATTTATTATTAACGTCTACCTTGATGGTGAGGTTTTGAAACAAGAACACAGCATATATTAGCATATATATGATCACACAAATATATACAGTATGTGTACAAAGTTAACGTCAAACCGCGAATGAAAGGTTTTCATTCTTTTTGTGCTTGAGTTTCTTGAATGCCTTCATAGCTGGTTTGCCAAGAGGATGGAAACGTTAGTATTGATTTAATATCGATATCACAAAAAAACATGATGATATATCCCTAAAGTGAGAATTATTACAAAACATAAAATTATACAAAGAACAAAAACTATGCTTAAAGTTTTGTTTTTACGCGTTGTTTTTGAACATAAAAACAATAATTTTATAGTTTTATCTAAGCATGCTATATAGATACATGAAAAACAAAACTAAGGCACAAAATTAATAATCACCTACGTTTACATGATGATATCATGATCACTGTTTTAATTATTGTAACTAGAAAAGGTTTATGTTTTATTTTTTCCCTTGTACGAATTTGTGTTTTGCATATATAATCCACGTACATATGCTTCTTATTAAAAAAAACGATTCCATTGTGTTAACAATTACTTGCATGTATAAATTAGTAAGGATGGAACCATGGGTTTACCTGTGCTCATGAATGAAAAACAAGTCATCGATCGATATGGGATGTCTTGAACAATGAATACAAAGGTTTGAGAGAATGAATTAGTTGGAGTTTAAATATATAACTTCATTCCCGGTAGTAAATAGG
Organism: Bidens hawaiensis; assembly: GCF_021521415.1. Classification (NCBI taxonomy): domain Eukaryota; kingdom Viridiplantae; phylum Streptophyta; class Magnoliopsida; order Asterales; family Asteraceae; genus Bidens; species Bidens hawaiensis. The sequence goes on along the minus strand of NW_027491059.1, from coordinate 2,651,773 downwards.
AAAGATATTCTGATTTAATTAAGCAAAAGATTATTCTTTCATAAAATATATTTATTTTATTTTGTCCTAATAATTTTAATAAGTTTTAGCAATGCTAATACCCTCACTTTGCATGAATACCATATAAGTATAAACTATAAACTTTATAAAATGATATTGTTTCTGTAAATAAAAAACAGTACATTCGCTTTTATTTTATTTACTTGAGAGACCCATAAAAATTAAAAAGGAACAAAAAACCCAAATTTGCGTTATAATTTCAAAGCCCAAAAGGTGTCGGCTAAGACTTAGCCAACTTGTCTCTCATGGAGCAATCTGACTAGATATTTTTCGCCTTCTGACAAGACTTATCTTGTCTTCCGACTTCCGAGTTCCAACAAGAGTTTTTTTTGTGGCTTCCACAAGGAGGAACCCCCCCTTCTCAGTGACGAGCTCACGGTGTCTGTTTTGCAGGTTATCAGAAGAACCATCTTCCAAGGGTCTAACCCCTCGTGGGAAATATCTCTCCAACCCCCAGGTTACCAGTAATCTACCCGGGGTCCGGTTAGTGTTTCTTCATTGGCGCCATCCGTGCATAAAGCTAGAACTACAATTTTCTCCAGTTTTTTCAAAACTTTCGACAAAAGATGGTTAGAGAAATTCCGGTAACCACAACCCCAGCTATTGGGGGGAATACCGGCAACACAGTTTTTACAAACACTACTCCGGCTACCGAAGCCGGAGCAAGTGAAGTAAATTTTACGAACACTACCCCACTTACTAAAGCAGGGGCAAGAGCAGTAAATGACCACCTACTGGGATCCACCGATACCCAGTTTGAAAAACGAAGACTCCCCCGCCAGACTCTCGACGAAGTCAAGGCATGGGCGGAGGCACGACAAAAGGAATTCCAGGCTGAGTTGAACGAACGCTTGCGTTCCGTGCAACAGGCCGACGAATTCGAATACTGGGAGGATGACTCGGAGGAATCCGACTCCGACGCGAACCCTCGTCATAAGGCAAAAGGGAAGCGTAAAGAAACGGAAACCCAACCGAAAAGGCATTTTGGACAAGCCTTCAAACCAAAAAGCATAGATGGAAGTCCACGAGACTTCTCTAAAACGTTCAGACCAAACGTTACAAATGCAGGAACGTCCAAATTTGCAAGGGACATTGCTGAAGCAATTGCCCCGAAGAGTGCTAAACAAATGCCTAACATAGGCACATATGACGGCCTATCTGATCCAGACGATCATTTGAACAGGTTCATAGCGGGGGCAACCGTTAGCAATTGGACGGAACCCACGTGGTGTTACATGTTCCAAATGACGCTGGTAGGGGCTGCTAGGGCTTGGTTCGATCGTTTACCGGTTAACCACATTTACGACTGGGCAGACTTCCAGCAGAAGTTTAGCCAACACTTCAGCCAGCAGCGAAAGTATACCGAGGAGCAATGGACAATCCTCAAATGCACACGGGAAGAAGATGAATCTCTGCCAAACTTCATCACTCGCTTCAACTCAAAGAAGTTAAGTTTGGGCAATATCAGCGAGGATCTTGTTCGCGCAGCCTTCATCCAGGGCGCGCAGGACCCAGAGCTTATCCGCACCCTAACGGGTAAAGATGGAATGCCATCCACATGGGATGGCATCATGACAGCAGCCAAACGCTATGCGGAAACGGAGAAGCAACTGGGTAGAGACCTTCCGCAGAGCACAAACCTTTACACCCAGAGGACGAGAGAGGACAACGTCCTCACCGCCCGATTGAACAAAAAACGGAAGCAAGGCATTTGGCAGTCAAGGGTAAACTTTGACACCTCATCCGGCTTACAGCACCGATTGGGTGAAAGGGATAATGTAAAGCCGCACCGGAACTCCAGATGGACGCCACTTACCAAAAGCGTCACTGACATATTTGCTACTGAAGAACTCCCATGGCCAAAGCCTCCAGTAATCCGACATCGTCACGATGCTGATCGGAGCAAGTACTGTGACTATCACAGAACAAAAGGCCACAACACTGAAGAATGCATAGACGTAAAAGACATGGTCGAAACATTCGTCAGAGATGGGACGCTCGCGCACCTCGTGGCGAAATAAAAGCTAAGCAGGCAGGCAGGTGCGTGTGGAACCACGGCTGGGGTAAACACGAATAAAAAATCAGCTTCAATAGAGACTACATGCTGCGTAAAGAACGAGATCCCGAAACAGGTGCGTGTCGGCTCGATGGCACTCCTGTCCCAACATGGAAGGGAGTTCAATTACACAGTTTGCATGTAATCAATTCCAATTTGTAAAGAGAAGGCCAAGAGCCACTTCTAATGGAAATGATTCTCTCTAAGAATATCGAAGCTGATGATTTTACATTTATACTTTTCTGGACACTAATATGCCGGTTTTCACCGCATAATTACGTGAAGTCAGTGAATGGGAAGGCGGTCCTACCCGCACGAACCCAATAACGTGACAAACCTTCACGCAGGTCAGTTGAAGGGGAAAAAGTTCAGCACCCAAAAATGAAAGTGCCGGTCTATCCGCATGAATCATTAAGGAAACTGAATAATAACCTGTCAACAACCGCGCGTCGAACGGTTAAAACTATCCAACACTGGTGACGACATTCACATTACGTGAAGTCGTTGCGTGGGAAGGCGGTCTTACCCGCACGAACCCAATAACGTGGCAAACCTTCACGCAGGTCAGTTGAAGGAGTTCATCCCATTAAATGAAAGTGCCGGTCTATCCGCATGAATCATGAAAGGAAAATGAACACTAACCTATCGACAACCGCGCGTCGAACGGTTCAAAACAAAATTCTTAAAAAGGTAAGAAAACCTACACGCAGGTCAGGTATGGGTAAAGTTTTGCCATCCTAAGTGCAAGTGACGGTTCTACCCGCACAATCACGAAAGAGGAAACAAAACTTCACACCTATTATCAACCACGTTCAAAGGTTAACTTATCCTCAAAAAGTAAGAAAAACCAGCACGCAGGTTAGATAAAAGTTAAAGTTTAGCCATCCTACCAAGTGCAAGTGACGGTTCTACCCGCACAATCACGAAGGAGGAAGCGAAACTTTAACCCACTATCAACCACGTTCAAAGGTTCTTATTCTAAACACTTGGAAAATTGCTATTTTAAACTAAGTATGCAAGTCATAAGTTTATAAAGCAAAGAATCCAATGAAAGGAATAACAATCGTATATTTCAATGGCATATTACAACAGTGGCCGGGTAACTACCCGCCTAAAAGAAATCTATACAAAGCGAAGTCTATCTTAGCAGTGGGAAGGGACCTTCAGGATCAGGCTTCAGGGCCACCTCCGCTTGGACCAGCACCGTCAGAGCGCGGCTGCCCAAGGAAAGCCTTAAGGATGTTTAGCCCATCATCAGCAGCAGCAGCTTCGTTCACCTTCTCCACCACTGGATGCGGGAAGGCAGCGTACTGGTTCACAGCTTGGTCATAAGCAGCTTCAGTATTAACATTGAATAAAGGGAAGTTGGAGGGCGGAAAGCCTCTCTCAGCAAACCCTAGACCAAGCAGGAAGCCAGTCTTCTCCCCATCCTCATGAGAAGCGTTGAGGGCTGTGCTCATCGCATCGTCATAAGAGGTCTCTGAAAGGACCCGACGCACAACCTACAAAAGAGTACAAAGTTAGAACATTTTCTAATTACGAGCGGAAAGCGTAAAGAAAAAGATAAAGATACCTGAGGCAACGCTTCTCGAAGCAGCCATTGGAGGGTAGCTTGACTTTCTTTGTAAGCACGTTCGGCTCCGCTCTTATCAAGGTTGGCAAGTTGAACTTCCTTGGCGGCAGCCTCTTCGACGCTTTTGAGTTTCCTTTCAGTGCGGTCAAGCACCCCCCTCTGGTCAAGGATCTCCTGCAGCTTCTTGGCATCTTCCATTGCCAAGGCGTCATGAGCATGCTGAAGAGCCTTTAATTTGCATTTAAGCTGCTCATTCTCTTCGCGAAGCGGCTCAGCAACAGCTTCAGCCTTGGCAGCCCTCTCAGTTGAGTTTCGCGCAGTCTCCTTGGCCAGCCGAAGCTGTTCATTCACAACTTGGGCAGCCTTGGAGCGGGCCTCGAGTCGCGCCTGGACTTCAACCTCGAGGGCCTTGAATGCCTTCTCCTTCTCGGCTGCGGCAGCGGCCAACTGCCGGTTCTCCTCCCGAAGAGCCCGCGCTTCAGATACATCTTTGGCGCGAGCTGCTTTTAACTTGTCGTTTTCACGACAAAGCAGCTCGACGCGGGGCTGCGTCCGGGCCTGGAGAACCCGAAGCTCATTGGTCAGCCTACCCTCTTGGTAGCTAGCCATGGCTTCCCCCAACGCACCATGAGGAGCAGCGTGGCGAGCCCAGTCCACGCACTCCACAGGGGTACGAAGGGTTGTTCCTCGGCGTATGTTCCATCTTGGAACATACACTTCATTGGAATCCGACACTGCAAAAGAAACAAAGGCAGTTAGGAAAAAATGATAAAAATATACAAAGGAAAAAGAACCCTACGTACCTGTAGGGTCAATAACAGGCCGATAGCCGCCAAACCCATCACCTGAACCTAAAGGAAATCCATCCAACAGGTCAGGTAGACGGGAAGGTGGCATAGATCGGCGGGAAGCCCGGCGCGTACCTGATGGTCCGGCCATCGGTGCCGGTGGCGCAGGTATAGTGGCAGCCGCTGTGGTAGCCATTGTTGGCGCCACCTCCTCAGCAACAGTAACCGCCGGCTCCGTGAAAGATGCTGTAAAAATTGCACTCACGGCCGGCGGAGACAACTTCTCAGCTGGAACAGCCTCAGGAAGGCTGGAACCAGCGGAAGCAGGCACAGACGCCTGGGTCGACGCCTCGGGAAGGCTGACCGAGCCTTCCCTCATTGGCGGGGGAATACTTGCTCCAACTCCACCCTGGAATGCGTCAACATCCACACCTGCACAAGCAAAAGTGTTAGAAAAATTTATTTGAAACAACAAATCTAGACAAGAATTATGGGGGCACTTACGGGGTTTCTTGAGCTTGAACGTACGGACGAGCGGGGGCGAACCCGATGGAGCCGGCCTCTTGACACCGGTAACCGTCGTCGTCGCTGCCTCCCCGGAGGTAACAGCTACAGCCTCCGGAGCGGTGGTCTCCTCACCACCGGGCTTCCCCGCCACCTCTACACTATCTGACTCCGAGTCAGATAGGACTACCGGGTCGGCCGTAGAGGCCACCTTCTCCTTGCCTTTCCCGACGGCAGCCTTTTTCTTCCGCACCAGTGGAGGACCTTCTGCGGATTCCTCAGAAGAAGAAATGTCAACTCCAGCAGCAGGCACAGCATTGAGAGGTTCAGGGTAGAAGATAGGCTTACCTGGCCGTCGGTGGCTCAGGATCTCTTGGCCTGGCGGGTAAACCTCCACGAACCGACCCGCGGTCTGCTCTAAGATGGGCAACTCGTTCTCGTCCAGAGCACGAGTACCCATCCGCGCGGGACCATCTTCCTCCCGCGGGTTCAGGAGCGACTGAAGATCGTTCCCCTCTGAAATCAACAAGAAAGTTAGAAAAAATCGAAGTCAGCAAAATGAAACAAGACGTACCATAAGGGACAGAGTTCGAACCATATTCAAGGACGATCGGAACCTTATCCGCATTCGCCGCCTTCCACACCCGGCTCATCCCCAGCATCACCATCGCCGACTCCGGAAAACGGAAAACCGGGGACTGGACCCGGGATATCTTCGAGAACCATTCCGCCTCCTCGTAGTTGAGGGCGGGAAGGTTCGGAAGCGCCTGGCCATTCTTGAACTTCATGGCGATGGGGATGGCGCGAGCGGATATGAAGAAGAACTCTCTTCTCCATGAGCGAAGACTCCGCTCGGTGGTACAAATCTTTAAACCCTTAATACGGGTTGTAAGAGTGTACCACCCCTGGATGCACCTCCAAGTGTAGAAGGTCATCAGACGGTCAACGAGGGGCTCAAAGCCCAGTATCCGGCACACCCACTCAAAGTGCCGGACCTTGGCAATGGCCATGGGGTGCACCTCGGTCAGGTGCACACCGTGCCTCTCCAGGACACGGTACACAAACTTTGTCAACGGAAACCTAAGGTTTCCGTAGACAAAGAATGCAGCATAAACCCCGATCTTGCCACTAGGGGCATCGTACACAGTATGGTGGGGTTCAGGAAACTCAGGCTCGAGAGACTCGAGCATGAACTTCCTGACGATATACTGGTACAGATCGACAGGAAGAGAGCACTGGCATTCGCCAGCAGTCTTCTGGTCATCAGCATCATGAGAAGACATGGTGGAAGAAAGACGAAAAGAGATTTCAGGGTAATGCTTTACTGAACAGAAAAATTCGCCGGAAATTACTTGAGAAGAAGATATGAAAGTGAAAAGTGTGAATTGCAAATAACCCTCTCCCCCTTTATATACTAATCGCAATTAATGCGGTGAATTTAATGCGAAGGAAAGAAGAAATCGAAGGTGCAATGAAACTATGACACGTGGCAAAAAGCAGACTGGCAACAGCTGTTGACAGGACGTGTGCCAGTAACTTCGCGGCCACGCGCCCGAAAAATCGCGCCCACGCGCTTGAAAAAGCGTCTGGAATGACCATATAATGTCACGTCACCATAACTTCCTGCACGTCCTGACACAGTCAGAAGAAACCGTCGCGCGACGTTTCAGAGGTTTGGACTGTTCCTATCTTTCCACCAACCTTTCGAATTTCAAAATTCAAAATTTAAAAAGAAGCGGGAAAATACCCCCAAACCTTGGCGAACAAGTAACCATAAGACGGATGCGGGTACAGTGTTAAGGCAAAACCCTTCACATACCTAGCACCCGCAGGGAATTGAAGCCAAGAAAACCTTGGTGAACAAGTAACCGTAAGACGGATGCGGGTACAGTGTTAAGGCAAAACCCTTCACATACCTAGCACCCGCAGGGAATTGAAGCCAAGAACCTTGGTGAACAAGTAACCGTAAGACGGATGCGGGTACAGTGTTAAGGCAAAACCCTTCACATACCTAGCACCCGCAGGGAATTGAAGCCAACTACCTCGGCAACCAAGTAACTATAAGACGGGTGCGAGTACAGTGTAAAGGCAAAACCCTTCACATACCTAGCACCCGCAGGGAATTGACGCCAGGAATACCTTGGAAGTAAAGTAACCGTAAGACGAGCGCAGGTACAGTGTTAAGGCGAAACCCTTCACATACCTAGCGCTCCGCTGGGAATTGAAACCAAGAAGGATCTTCTGGGCAATGCTTGCGGAAACGGAAATAACATCCCCGCATAGCGGGAACATCGAGAACTACGTTGTTTGAAGCTCCAGGATGGAATTGGTGGTCTTAACATAATTGATCACTATGTTCAAAACTACCAAAACCTCATGGAGAATCCACACAACTGGGACTCAATGCTCCTGACTTGCGAGGAGGTTACAGACCTACCCGCATCATACCCAAAGACCAAGCAGGAAACTCGGGCATTTCTGCAAGTGACAAGGACTTCCCATGGAAAACCTTACAAAACCCTTTTCAAAACCCTTTTAAGTCCAAAAGTTCACCTCACTTTATTAAACACGCATGAGAAGAACATTGGACTGGGGGGACTTGAAGAGGTAGGTCCCAGCAGAGCCCAGTTGGACCCGCAAGACTCACCTTAAACAGGGACGTCTGCGCAGAGACCAACTGGATCCGCAGGACCAACCATGCTCAGAGAAGTGACGTCCTTACGCGCAGTATGCAAGCTGGTCCCGCAGGAAATGCCTCCCATGGTGAAGGACTCCGCCTGTTCCCGCAGCCTCGGATACAAGCCATGAGGGAAGGCCACCCGCGCAGCATGGCTACACGCACTAGGCACTTAACTCTCCCCAGTGTCACCTGAAGGAATGAGCAAAGGCGGGAGGGGGAAAACTCCCGCCTAAATGAGCCAGTCCGTATGATGGAGGATCTTTTGTGTGATACCTGACGAGGTACAGACAAAAGATCTGACCAAGAATGCGACAGCTCGCTGACAGCAGCATGGCAGACAGCACGCCACAGCACTGTGACCAATAGCCGCCGCCTACCCACCAACTCCTGCCATACCACGTGCCTAGCCTGTTGTTGGCAGAAGAGGAAGAGTGCACGACACGCCTGCTCTGTGTCAGCCGCTACCTATCCACCACTCACAGGCAGGGCACGTGCATAGGTTACAGTTGGTAGCGTGTTGGGCCGGCTAAACCCCTTGGAAACCTACCTTCGGCTATAAATACCCCAAATGGTATGACCATCATATCTTATCATATTATCATCATATATACCTGATATCTGCTCTAGCAATCTCTTAATATACTTTTATATTTAAAGAGCAATCTAGTCTGATTCTCACGCCGGAGGGTGGTCACAAGGAGGAACCCCCCCTTCTCAGTGACGAGCTCACGGTGTCTGTTTTGCAGGTTATCAGAAGAACCATCTTCCAAGGGTCTAACCCCTCGTGGGAAATATCTCTCCAACCCCCAGGTTACCAGTAATCTGCCCGGGGTCCGGTTAGTGTTTCTTCAATTTTCTTGATATGTGGCTGGATTTTGTTGGTTGAAAATCTCGTCTGGTGATGATTAGTAAGTAGGCGGGTCAACTGGATTCGAGGTAAACATTTTGTTTACTTTGATCGGTAAAAAGGGCATTTTGGTCATTTTCCCTTTTAATATTGGCGCTTTCATTTGTCAAATGAATGCAATATGAAGTTACAAACATGTAATACTTACATATACCAACAGAATGACAAAAAGATACATCTTGATTTGATAATATGAATTTGTTGGATGATAACCAGATGATACAAAATTAAATGAGAACAAGAACAATCAAAATCTACAAAACTGAAATCAGATTATAACTGTTTAGAAAGTATTGTTGAGGTAGAAGTACAAGCCAGCAAGTGCAACGACTCCGACTGCAATTGCAATTGGCAATGCTTTCCTGAAATAAAGAAAAAAGGTTTAAAAAGGTATTAAAAGATGTCGGTTATTTGCGAGTGTATGATGGGGAGCTAATCCAAGAGTTAGCAGATTCTTATATAATATAGACCAATTTGATAGGGAAAGCACCGCATAAAGGACTCAAATTTTAAAAAGAACATAACTTGGTCTGTGAGCGGAATTACGGGGCCCATTACCAGTCAACAAAAATGTCTCGACAAGCGGACCTTGTGACAAACAACCGTAGGTGGTTTGGTCTAACTGTCGGACCCAAATTCCATCATTTAGGCTCTCAATTCCGCCATAAAAGACTTTATTTCCAAGTTTCATAACATTGAAACATTTCAAAAAATAGTTTGACTCGTTTTTAGAGGTGCACAAACTGGTTTAAAACTCAAAACCGGATTGGGTTGAAACTGGTTCGGTCTGGTCAACAAAAGTTAAAACCGGTTTATGATCGGTTTTGGTGCGGGTTAAAACCGGTTTCTTGACTAGGTTAGTTTCGGTTCGGATTTTGATCGGTTTCGGATCGGGTTTTGGCCGGTTTCAGTTCGATTAACCGGTTCCGAGCCTACGGTTTCAATCTGTTCCAAACCGGTTTCTACATAATCGGTTCGGTTTCGGTTCAATTTTCGGGTTGGTTTAGTTAACCAGTTTATTTGCCCACCTCTACTCGTTTTCTAGTCGTCATACATAATTCAGGTCCCTAATTAATGTATTATGTTCATGTTTCCATTTCGTTTTGAAATTTCGAAAATGTCCCTAATTAAACATTTTTTCTTCATAGGAATTATGTCTCTTTTATTACTTTTACTTTATCGCTTCCGAGTCTGCATCAGTTTATGTTTAGAAGCCTTACCCGACGGCTTCATCTCTCTGGAGTTCGGCTTTCCGGGCCTTTCTAACATCTGTTGCATTGGCATTTTTGGTCACAGCAGGTGTGTATTCCCTGAACCTTCTTTTTGGTGCACCACAAACTGCAATTATATATTCAAACATATAAGAAAACACAGGATTCTGCACTCATAATTACTCATATATCATATCCAGAATCAAACAAAAGTAACTGTAATTCATACCTGGGCAGAAGTACTTATCAGGAAGCTTCTCAAAGGGTGTTTTATCATTGTAAATGTACCTGCACCCATCCGAAAACACACAGGCAAACTTCACTAAATTATATATGTATTTTTTAAAAAAATATGTACTCTTAATGTTTAAACCCAAATATTTAACCCCCAGGTTATCCGTAATCTAGCGACTAATCCCAAATTAATCCCCTGTGTAATTTTTTTAGTGCTATCATGGTGTAAAAATTTAGATCGACCCCTGTGAGTAGTATTTGGCGATAGTCAACTGAAAAGATTTCCAACCCATGTAGGAAAATGTCTTTGGACTCCCACTGTTGTATTCCTTAAGCTAGATGCCATCAAACTTTCTACCAAATTGTTAATAAAATATCAATTTTGCTCTTTCTAAAATAACAAAATATATAAATATTCACCATCCGCGGCGTATTAGTGTGTGTGGTGTGTGTCCATAGTAAAACCCTTTCTTGTTCATACGTAAGACAAATTACAGGATTCTTATCTGCTATTGTAACCACGGTTGTTTAACTGGCTATGTGCTAGTCGAGCGGTAGGGTAGAAATTAGCAATTAATAAGTATTTATCGGATTGAAATTTTTATATGGAGTTTTATAAAATTACACATAAAAGTTTATATAAATATTTTAAAGTTTGCATAGTATAGATTAAACGTAAAGATAACAGATCATTGAGAAAAACCAATAACCGGGGTTAACGGTTTAAAATGAAAGTTAAAAAACGGTTTAGTCTTGACGTTTCAAGCGTCACTTATATAGGACACATATGGGCAGCTGGGCTAGGTTTCATGGGCTTCTATGTGTTAGGCCTAAAACCATTGGGCTTGGCCCAATTTAGGGATATATATACTTCTACATTGTTGCTACACGGATCCGTTGTGATAGGCGATAGCTATATTAAACGGTCACACTTCATCTTCTTCATTCAATTATTTCCAGATGTGTAAAACCTTGAAGAACTCGTTAGAAAGGGTCAAAAGTCGTAGTGTAGTCTTGTATAATGGTCAAATCAGTCATCGGTCCATCATTGAGATGCATATGTATATGCCTACAATAGATGATGTAGTTACCAAATATATTAACAGAATAGAGGATTTTTACCAAATAGATGAAACACCCCTTGTATAGAATTTAGAAAGCATATGGGCTAAGGTTCTTTGGGCCTCTATGTGTAGACTTATTATACGGCCCAACCCTACAAAATCCAAATTAAAACTGACTGGTTGCTAAAATTGAGTTCTTTGATATTTTCCAGATGAAATCATTATATGCATCATGAAATTGCTAAGCCTTTTTTTCACATGGACGGGCCAAACTATTGTTTCCGAATTTTGACACTTAAATTCGTTTTGTCAATAGTTGGGTCAATTTACATCGAAATGTTCAATATAAATTTGATCCCACTATGTTTTGAATAAAATTCATGTCGGCATATAGATAAAAATAAGCCACGTAATGATATATTTAGAACTTTATAAAACTATTTAATTTAAAGTTAGTACGGGCGCCATCACCAGTCTTTTGTGGTCGGACGCTAGTGTTTATGGGACATTTTTGGAATCAAAAACTCAAAAGGACATCTGATTAGGGGGCGATTTTTTGGACCGAAAATTTTAATTTTGACACCATCTCAATAGTTGGGCCGAGTTTGGTTGAGAAAACCACTTACAGAAGGCCCAAAATAGTTGCAAACTTTGGTCGTTGGTGTACAAACAACTGAACAAGTCACACCAAGCTAATTAATTTCTACCATAGGTGCACAAATTAGGTATTTTCAGGAGCCGGTTCTGGGTATGGTTAACAAAAGTCAATATTCGGGTAAGGTAAGAGTCCGTTCCGGGACCGGATTTGCCGGGTCAGGTTTTGACCAGGTAAAAGGTCTCCGGGTACGATTTTCCTGAAGAACCAAAACGGGTCCAGAACAGGGTTTTTTCTCACCTCTAATTTCCACTGTTGCATACACACATTAAGTTACATCTTAGAAGTTAGATTGTAGGTAACACATCAACTGAGTTTACCTAACGAACAACATTATGTGCTTGTACTAAATGAATTGACAACAATACATAAAATTTATAGAAATATTACAATGAAAGCATAGCCATAAACATATATAAGTGTCACAATGAAAACATAGCCATATAACATATATATATATATATAATCAAAGTTACTAGGACTGAATACGGTTATCGTCGGTCTGGGTCAGTTGAATGGGGAGGTGGCCCTTCTCTTGCAAGCTCTTAACCGTCTCGTATAAACACTGTTTAATCGGGGTAAACTCGAGACCCAAGCCCTTCAGTTTTTGGTTTGAGAATTTATACGGTTTCACTCTTGGCGTTGTTTCATCTTTACACGTGTAAGTTATAAGTAGCAAATCATAAATATTAATTGATCTATGGCTTAAACTTTAAAGGAATGATTACATTTGGATTCTAAGGTGCACTGATGAGGTGCAGTTGGTACATGGGTCCGGACATATTGTCATGTATAGGTGTTAAGCATGCACAGCGTGGGACCACAAAAGTAACGGTAGTGGTAGCGGCAGTGGTAATAGTACGTGAACTTACTTAGTGGGAAGCGGGTATTCAGGGAAATGGTTGGCTAAAATTTCGACCAATTCTTGGCGATGAATCACACTCTCAACGCATAGATAGCGACCAGAAGCCGAGGGAACGCCAAAATGTGTGCCAGTGCCACATCTCGTACATCAACATATGCCTGGACCAAATTAGCATAGGTCTTTGCTGACCCAGTGAGATACTTTAAAATATGCTTAGGGCTTGCATTAAGCATGGGTTGCAAAAGTGGGCCCTGGGTTCACCACAACTAGATCAACCCCTCTCACCTTAGCCTCGTCCCATGCACCCCACCGCCTTTCCATAGCAATACCAATTCTGCCAATAAAAAAAGACCATCGTCAAATTAATAGTTAATTAAATGAAATTTAGAAATGGCAATAGCCGAACAGGGTGGGTGGGACGAGGGCAAACATCAGTATTCTTGCAAAATTCTAAATCACTCCAACAACTCTCGTCAACAACATCATCCGGAGTCCGGTTAGGATCCATGTACATTGCTCCAATCGACGAGGTGTACACCACTCGTCGGACTTTAGCTTCAGCCGCGACTGCTACCACATTTTTTGTTCCTGTCACCGCTGGCTCCATCATTTTTTCCTGCTTAAACATACAATGAACTAGTTTTGTACCTGTCCGGTAGACGTTCCTGTAACTGTAGCATGTCATAGTGAACTAAATACATACCGGATCATTAGTGATTGGACAAGCAGTGTGGAAAACACCACCACATCCATTGATGGCTTCTCGTAAGCTCTCGAAATCGAGGAGATTACTTTTGTATAAAGTTAATCTCTCGTTCGCTCCTTCGAGTTCTCTTAGATGATTATTTTTCGGGTCATCTAATATTTTTTAACATGAAAAACTAGTTAAGACATTTGAAATATAAATAAACAACATTTAATATTTAATATTGTACCTGGATTTCTAACGGTTCCTCTAACAATATAACCTTTCTGACCATCCATGAGGCAATGTATCCGCCGGCGCCGGTAACGCAAATGACTTGATTGGATGCCGGAGACATAATTGTATTGGTAAGGGATGGGTTGAGGGATACTAATGCTTTGACCGTGGATATATGCTAATATTTATAAATGGAGATTTCTGTTCACGAGTCGAGCTGAACCTAGTCAGATCAACGTAAACTTGGCTCGATTACAAGACAAGCCGAGCTGAGCCAAGCCAAGCCAAGCCAACTCATTTAAAATCGAGTTGATTTTGAGCATGTTAATATTTCAGAGCTTCTTTTTTTAGAAAGCTTAGAGAAATTTGAAGTTTTGAACACCTCAAAGTGTAACATGATTGGAGTCTATGTCCCACCAATTAATTATTTGTAACAATATATTTTCGTGTATTTTAAGCAAAAGCTAAATAGTAATAAAATACAAACCAGTACGAAATAAGTTCCATCAACATTTCAATATTAAAACAACTATGCTACTAAATGCATAGCATAATTAAAGTAAGATTAAAATGCAGTTCAAGAGAATACAAAACATATACACTTTCAAGATCACAAATTACTAGAATAGTAGTTTAAATCGATGATGGAAGATCCTTAGGCAATGTGTAATAGGGCGACAAAAGGGGCGATTTTGGGCAACAAAGGAGAGGACCTCCCCCCCCCCCCCCCCCCCCCCGGCAATAAGAGGGGTGATGGGTTTTTGTCGCCTATGTATGTTGTGTGTTTATGTTAAAATAATAAAAAGGGGGCTGCAATACCACCACACCCTTAAAATAAAAATCGTTACTCCGCTAACGTGACGTCACGTGGCGAAAATCGGTTATATTTTATAGCCCTTCACTACACATAGCCTTACAGATAATTAAAACGGGTAAATAGTTGGTAGAATATTAAACGCTATGAACAGTAACTTAGGAAGTAGTTGGTCGAATATCAGGTCACCAAAATAATAATAAAAAGAAATAAATTAACTCATTCGTCATCAAATCCATTACCGCTATGAGAATATCGGGTTGGGCACTCGAGTCATAACATTTGAGCTTCGACACATGGATTTAAATATGGGGTAATTAGAAAGAATAAAACGAACTAGGATATAAAATAACAACATTTAGTTTTGAGCTATACCAATCAATCAACACGTACAAGCAAGGGTCAGCTCAAACTTTGTTCATTTACAACCAACTCGAGCCAAGCAGCTCATATGCATCGAGTCAATTTCGAGCAAGTTATCACTTATTACCAAGGTTTTTTCAAATGAGCTTCGAGTTATTTTAAGTAACGCTAAAAAATCGATTTCTTGAATTTTGAATTACCTATCACAATTTCATAAGATAATTAAATCCATTCCAAATTCCAATTTCATTGATGTGATTCATCACTAAACTTCACAATCTGATTTTCAATAGCAACCACCACCTGTTCAATCACTTTGAGTAGTGGCATATTTTTTGGCCAACAAAATCATTACTTGTCAATACGGTACAATTGGAGCTTAGTAGATTGTGAGTCACCCTCACTTTGGAGCATCATCATTGCTCTGAGTAAATATGTTCAACTAGTGGTGAAGTTTAGACGAAAACGTTGAGAGGGGGGGGCTCAAGGCCGAGCTTAAATTTTTGGTAAAAAAACAGGTGAATTTACACTACATATAAAATTTTTTTGATGAAAAACGAGTAAATTTACACTGCTGCACAAAACACAACAGGGGAGGGCGAGCACCCCTGGCCCTCACTATACTTCGTCACTATGTTCAAGTTCAACCCATCCCGTAAGCCGTCCAACTCAACGATATGACTCAAACGATAAATTATACACAAAAACAAAGGTAACTCTCAGTTTTATTACTTACAAGAAGTATAACTCAAAAATTCTATTACAACTCTTTAGTTAAGTGACGTTTATTCTCAACATTTTTAACAATATAATATAACACATTATAAACTTGTGCTTTCATTTATTACATTTTTTTTGTTCGAAAACGCTAATTTTTCAACGGTTTAACAGACACAACACGTGGGTTAGGTTTTGCTTTTTTCCAAATAGAGTTTCACGGAGGTTAATATTTTTTCAGGGTTTGATGTGCCGCAACGCTTTGGTCAATTACTAGTTTCTTATATAATATATATTAGACTATAAAACCAAAAAGTTAGCTCAAAGAATCCTTGTTGTATGAAAAAAATTCTCCTGCATTTAAAATGTAATAGACCCAAAATCCACCGTCAATGTTTATTGTCTTTGTAGCCAAGATTCCTGCTTCAGGGTATGCAATATGACACATGTTAAAATACATGCAGATTTCTATATAAAAAAACTGTAACACGTAATTTATGTGATGTTGTGTAACACGTAATTATTATTTATTGATCTTAAAAGCAACTATAGTTATAAAAATCCCAAGCGTATATGTTCCAAATATGACGAGACACAAAGCACAAATTCACGGGCAGCTAAAAGCTCAGTACATAAGTATTTCATCAAAGTAATATTCCCTCACGCATGGAAATGACGAACCGATGAATGCATGTACATACAGTGGCGAAGTTTGGACTAAGACATCAGGGGGCGTGTTAGAAATCAAAGATCAAATCAATACACAATATACGATTGAATATACTGAATACGTTAACAACAATTTGTCTGACATCATCCCTATTTATAGAATAAATAATTACATATTAACCCTACTAAATACATAATTACAATAAGACCCCTATGCTTAATATAAATATTAATAAGTTTAGTTTATATACTAATACTCCCCCCTTAAACTAAACTTCGTTTAAGTGAGCTCTTCGTTTCTTCAAGATCCGGTTGCCATCAAAGTAGCGTTGGTTCGTCATCTTCCTCCCGGATCAGGTTTGATTCCACAATTTTCTCCCCTTTTAGACATTCATGTTTGAAATGTCCAAGTTCATTACAATTGAAGCATCTTATGTGATCTTTGTTTCGATTACCATGCTTCCCACCTTTATTTTTCCATGACCTCAAATTTTTTCCTTGACCATGTCCGTTGTTTTGCTGCTTCGAACTTTCGTGACCGCAACGTTCACATTTATGGTCATTAGCTTTCTTTTTTTCGTTCTCTTTGGAGAATCAAAGCTTGTCATGCATGTCTTCCTCCTTTATTTTCTTCTTGGTGCGTTTCTCAAAAGCCTTCAATCTTCCAACGGCTTCTTGGAATGGCACTGCACCAAGATCAACAAACTGCTCGATCGCAGCAACAATTTGAATGAACTTTTCTGGCACCGAACTGAGTAATTTTTGGACCAGTTTCTTGTCATTCATAGTATGCCCAAGATTGCTTGCTTGTGATGCAATCTCACTAATTTTTCTGGCATAAACATCAAGCGACTCGTCTACACCCATTTTTAGAGACTCAAAATCTGACTCGAGTGTTTCTAAACGCGCTTCTTTAACTCTGTCAACTCCAACATGTCGAACCTTTAACGCGTCCCAAATTTCTTTGGCCGAAGTAAAATTAGCAATTTGCAATACCATATTTTCTGGAATCGATTGGTATAGTAATGCAATTGCGGTATTATTCTTTTTCTCACCAACTTCGGTGCCCTCTTTTGGTTCGACGGCTTCCAAATTCCATGGACATTAAAGATTGATCTAATTTTTATTGCCCAAATGGTGTAATTACTGGAGTTTAACACAGTTACTGGAGTTTAACACAGAGCACTGAAAACTCATGGGTGTCCCTCCTTCCTTTGAAGTTACAACTTCTTTATCAACCTTTAACAACCTTTAACTTCTTTATCAACCTTTGAAGTTATTCATGGGTGCCACTATTAGAAATCAAAGATCAAATCAATACACAATATACGATTGAATATACTAAATACTTTAACAACAATTTGTCTAACATCATCCCTATTTATAAAATAAATAATTACATATTAACCCTACTAAATACAATAATTACAATAAGACCCCTATGCTTAATATAAATATTAATAAGTTTAGTTTATATAATAGGGCGGACTCAAAATGTATACAAAAATTCACAAATGATGGGGGGTGGACTCAAATTTTTGGTCGAAAACGGGTAAATTTATACTATTACGTGAAAAAACCGGGGGGGGGGGGGGACCCGGCCCTAAGTAAGCTTAGCTAGTGTGTACATACAGGGACGTAGCCACATAGACACAATACTGGGCGGTTGCAAGAAATAGTGTTATTTATACCTGAAAATCTTGATTGTCCCTCGTAAAAATTTTGGTTAACCCCCCCCCCCTCCCCCGGGATCGCCACCCATGAAAGGAAATCTTGGGTCGCCAATGTCCTTGTACAGTATATATAATTATATATAAAAAATAATCTAATAATTGCCTGGTTTTATTCCTTGAATTAGAGATATTCAGTTACATGTATGCATATATAATTATATATCATATACATGTTAACTTATTATTTTCGTTTTGTTACGTCATTATAATTCCCTACCATTTTTTTAGAACGACGACCTTCTAGTGTGTTAGGCCACCACACACTCTAATTTGGAGAGTCCCTTTGCCCCCACTATGGCCCGACTATGCTGTCTACCTATAAAGAGTATGACCATTTTTTACCATTTTTTGATAATAAAAAGTGTTGTACACTTGAATTATTTTAATTTCTTTATCTTTCAAGTTTTTTATGATATCAGCTCGAGATATCTGGCATTTGATAGTGACGATACTTAAAACAATAAGATTTTAGAAAGCATCAAATATACTCTAACAATGACATGATTACATGACCGGGAACACATTGACGGGTGCGCTTGAGCATGCATATATGAATGCCTTTGTAAAGTAATCTCAACTCAATTAGATTACTTGTGTGGCTAGCTATCAATACTACATATGCTGCACACTATGGGAAATCATAGAAGAGACTTATTTTCATCAAGCCTTTGCAAAGAAATCTCAAACTCAAGACCCAAGTACTCCGTATACTGAGGCAAGATAATTCATCAACATCAAGCAGTCGGTGAGACAGTTTCTGATGAAACATTAGTTCTTCAAATCCAACAACGATAAAATTCTGTATACAATTATTGGTAGTGTTAACTATGAATTCGATTTGTTTATTACGGCTATACTGACTTGATCACCACATGTCACATTTTTACCTCTCATCGTGTCATTTTACCTCTCATGGTAGATAGAATATGATATTTTTGTCAACAAGTTGTGAGCATACATGAATTTGATTTTTTTAAAGCTATTTAGACCAAAGTATTTAAAAATATTTAAGAAAACTGAATTTTGCCATGTAAGTTTATATTTATATTTATAAAGTGTTGGATGATACATCTTTTTCCCAAACAAACCCACACAACCTAAAACATGACTCTGGTTTCTGAACCCATCCCCCTTTTTCCAAATTCATAATCCAACATTAGCCCATTTTTTTTTATGAAATCCTATGAACAACCACTTGGTACTCTCTGTAATCTTGTAAACGTTGGCGCACGGTTGTGAATTTGAAGTTCGTGGATTTCATCGTGGTACGGATTTCTTTTCGGGGTTATTTTCTTGATTATTTTTGTAAACTTTTGGTAGTTTCAAGACTTCTACCATCACATCTGCTTCTGATTCTTTCCAAAACATATATATATATATGGGTGGGTGATAGTGAAAACTCCTCTTAAAAAGAAAACTTAAAAACTCCTAAAAAACTATTTTTAACTTTTTTTTAAATTTTTTTTGAAGTTTCTTTTTTTCCTATTATTCTTGTATGTTGTTAAAAAAAAAAAAACTTGTTGGTATAGTGTGCATTGCATATATGCAAAAATGTTTGTATTGCATAGAATACAACACTATTGCACATATTTAATACACACTATTGTATATATGCAATATAAGACTAATACACACATCGAATACACATTAGTACGTATGTGTAATACAACATTAACGCACATGTGCACCACATCGAATTTTATTTTATTATTATTTTTTTTTCTATATAATACAACACTACTACACATATACAATACACAAATATTGAATATATGCAATAAAACACTATTAAACTCAAAAATACATAGTAATACACATGTGTAAAACAACGGTATCGCATAGTAATACGTATGTGCATTACAGCGGGTTTTTTTTATTTTTTTTATTTTTTTTGAGTGAAATATAAGAAAATATAAGAATAATGGCTAAAACAGAATTTTGAAAATATTTTTTTATTTTTAATTAAAAATAATTCTTTAGGAGTTTTTTAGTTTTCTCTCTAAAGGTGAGTTATGTAGTTGTTTAAAGGAAAATACCAATACTTGTTGATAAATACATGTTTCTTACTTCAGTGCTTTCATTTGACAGTTGTTTGTTAATAACTTCAAAGTCCTTAACTTCTTAAATCTTTAGGCTTTAGTAGTTTAATCATAGTTTCTTCACTAATTCAAATTACATCATCAAGAAAGTTAAAACAACTTTCCTTATTATATCTTTAAATGAAAAACTGAAAGCTGATTAATTTTGTTAATGAATTATATAACTTTTGATTTTGAGTTTAAGTTGAAAATTTAATACATAGTAGAAATATAGTTTCGTTTTGTTTTTTCCTTTTCAGAAATGAGAAATAATATACGGAGTGTCATACACATAATGGCCGGTACAACCGAATAGACACCAACAGAACATTGGTACCGGTATTATTAGTATTGGAACCGGTATTGGTATTCATTCTTCGATCTATATAAAAAATGCATCGATATTCTTTTGGGCATATCACGACTTTATTTTTGTGTTTTCTCTTTCGATTTATACCGCATACTGGTATCGTACATATATCTTGTCGAATTGATACCGACTGATGATGTCTGCGGTGTAGCGCGTTAAATGCCACTAGTTTTAAATGAATGCTTGTTTGGTACTTTTTTTTTTACATTTTAACTTTTTAACAAATGGGTACCTGTAATTAATAAGCGTTTCATCTCGATATAATTTTTCTCTCAGCTTATATTTACACTAAATTTAATTTTTATCTAATAACATACAATTTTTCACCAATAACAAACAATCTCTGATATTTAAAAAAAAAGTCGTTTTGTTTTGTTTTTTTCTTTTATATATGCTTGATACAAAAATTATTAAAATTGAGTCGTATGCAAAGAAGCCTTTTTTTTCTTATAAGTTACCGGATTTTGTCGATACTCATTTGTTTGGTAGTGCTGAGTGTGCTGGAACTATATTAACAGCATAAAATAATGTGATGTTTTAGTGTAACATAGATTATCTTTCATATGTCTTGTTCAGATTAATTAATTGACCTCAAGGGTGAACAATGTCACTTTGTAGTCAACTTTTGGTCTTCTTACTAGCAATCACATTATGGGCAACAAGTGATCAAACTTCCGAAGCTCACATATACACACCCGAACACACGCTAAAATCAAAGGTGTATAAATCACCTAAGATAACCCAATACCCGGGCTCGGTTTCAAATAAATATTACTATAACATTGAGTTCCCAAAAGGTCATATTGCTATAAAGAGTTTCGACGCCGAAATTGTTGATGAAACTGATAATCCTGTTTCTCTTCAAGAAACTTATCTCCATCATTGGGTTGCATTGAATTATTACATACGTAAAGGCGATAATCCAGGGCTTAACAAATCGGATTTCATCTTGGCTGGGAACTCCGGAATATGCAATGATCGTCTTGTTCCCCAGGTTTGGGGATTAGGAGCTGAAACACGAAAAACATCCACTTATATACCTGATCCTTATGCAATTGAAGTGGGTAATCCGTTGCAAGTTCCTGATGGATATCTAGAGCAATGGATGTTTAATATCCATGCTATTGACACTCGGAATGCAGTGGATGTACTTGGATGTGCTGAATGCAGGTATCATGTTACAAGTATCAATCGCATTGTATTAAAATGGTAACAAAAATAGGTATGTATGTGTAACGAAAATAGATATTTAATAGGGTCGAATTTACGCACAACTCATGTTTTAGCTAGGTAACTTGTATGGGTTACATTAAGTTAATTTTTTCTAATGTGTGATGCTTTTGTTAAAGTTTTTAGACTTTAGGGATTTTAAGTCATCTTTTGACTAGGTAACTTATAACAATTCACTATATTCGATTTTTTAAATGTGTGACGGTTTTTGTTAGAGTTGTTTAAACTTTTAGAGATTTTGTCATATGGATTCCCGTTAAGTCGATTTTGTGATGGTTTTCGTCAAATTTCATTAAAAAAAATTTCGGCTTTTGTTAGCGAAAATAACTTACTAAAATGTCAGCATGGTCAAACTTGCTGAAAAGTCAACATGGTCAAACATGACTTACCAATATAGAATGTCAGCATGGTCAAACTTGCTAAAAAGTCAACAGTCAAGCTTGCTGAAGAGTCAACAAACATACCAAACCATGTACCTTTTTTTATAGGAATATTGGCCTCATATAATCCCAACTATGACCCGTTGGCAAATATAAGGACCAATTATCGAAATGGCAAAATATAATCCCAACTACGCTTATGGGTGGAAAATTAACGGGAAGTTAACCTTCCGTTATTTTTTGTGACGAGGTGGCTTAGTTGTCTCATAACCTGCTGACAGGGATGCTGACTGGGATATTAATTAAAAAATATATATAAAAAATCAACAACACCTCTCTCCGGCCATCACTCTCTCTCCGGCCACCACTTCACCATCTCCGACCACCATCATCATCCGCTCTGACAACCGTCATAAGCCCTGTCCACCCATCACCACTATCTTCGTACACCCTCACCACCTCCTCCTCAACCACCGTTGGCCGCCACCGCTACAAACACCCGTCCCACTGAGAATATTCCGGCGAATCTAGTAAACAATTTCGTTTATCTCCAAGTATTAGACCTGAGCTAATACTTGGAGATAAACGAAATTGTTAATCTCACTGGAACCCTCCCGCCGGAGCTTTTTATCCCTTTGATGTCGGTTGTTGCAGGTGGCCAACGATATGTAGGTTGTTAGGCGGCGATGGTGGCAGATTCGAGTTTGGTAGGGGTGGACGGGTTTGGTGGTGGTGGCAGATTAGAGGACGCGTAGTGGTGGAGGTTGCCAGCGGCGGAATGCATCAATGGTGGTCAACGGTGGACATATCATACAGGTTTATATTGCCCCGTCATCATCCTCGTAAGCGGGTTAAGCCACAACTCGGTGGCCACGTGTTATAATAAATGACAACTCAGCGGCCACATCACCAAAAACTAACGGAAGGTTAACTTCCCGTTAATTTTCCACCCACAAGCGTAGTTGGGATTATATTTTGCCAACGGGCCATAGTTGGGATTATATGAGGCCAATATTCTTTTTTTATATTACTACTTACTAAACATGTCTATGATTACCATGTTATTTTCTAACAAACAAGAACTAATATTTTTGGATTACATCGAAACAGAAGGCAAGCGGGCAACAAGCTGCGCCGCTACCCCTTTTTGAATCACAAAACCCATGTTATCGGTTTTGAAATGCAGGTGTGACTTGTTTAATGTCACGGAGGACGAATATCATCGGTTGATGGATCTGAATTACGGGGGAGGGAAGTATTGTTGCTACGATGGAGCACAATGCAAAGTGAAAAACAAGCTTAAAATTTTAAAACGAGACGTTTACATGAAGTACACAATTGAGTGGGTTGATTGGAGTGACTCCATTATACCGGTTAAAGTCTATATGTTTGATATCACCGATACTTGGCAGTACACAGGAATCCATAATTGCACCGTAAGTTGAATCGTGTCAAAATTCAACTTTCATGATCTTTATAGATAATTTAACTATTATTCTATAGATCGAGTACGATATCAAAAAACCTACCACTGAAGTAGCTACTAGTGACTTCACCAGCACCAAAAGGTCAATGGTGACCTTCCCAGTTGCTGGTGACGTCATTTATGGTGTCGGACACCAGCATATTGGGGGAATAGGAACCGCTCTATATGGAGAGGTAAAGTTTTCGGTTTTAATTGTTGGATGCTTATTATGGTCTAGAATGCATTTTAAAAGCAAAATATTTTAATTTGTTTAGAATGGAAATATTATATGCATGTCTAAACCGATATACGGGCAAGGGAATAGTGTAGGAGATGAAGCGGGTTACATTGTAGGAATGTCGACATGTTATCCTGAACCGGGGTCCGTGAAGATAGCTAAAGGTGAAGCTTTAACTTTGGAGATCAATTACAGCAGTGAAAAGAATCATACTGGAGTTATGGGACTCTTCTATATTCTTGTTGCTGAGTCTTCCTTGGAACTGAATGATCCAGTTCAAGTATGATTTCTAACCTCTATTTGAGTATTAAAAGTTGAAAACAATTGGTAAGGCACATCACTTTTGTCTTAGTGTTTCATTACAAATAAACATACTTTTAGAAAGAAAGTTATTATTATGTTATATAGTACAACTCTTAAATATGAGACAAATGGAACAATCTTACTCTCTTTTATTGATTCTCATTTTATATTCGGATATTGGATTTAAATATCTAAATTTTGGCCAATTAGCCGGTATTAATCATAACTTAAGAAATTCTCTAGATTAATCCCAATTTTTACCATGTTGACCTCCACTGAGACTTTTTTTAACGGGAACTAACCCGGTTAGTTTTAGGGCAAAATATGTCATTCTTCAAGTAGAGGAAGGCAAATGAAAAATGTAGTTAAACTTTAAAACTCACCACCACCGCCCCTCACCACCGCCACCACCACGACATCACCACCACGACCCCCACCACGTTTATGAAGGGAGGGTTTGAAAATTTATATAATTTATTATTAATTAAAATACAATTATGAAAAAATATATAAAAATAATTATAAATATTTAAAAATTGATTAATAAATAGTAAACAAGCTAAGTTCGAACTAGAAAAACCACTTGCGGGCCAAGTTCGAGCTTTAGAAATATAGATAGAAGCGAACCGAGTTCGAGCGCAAGCTTTTTGTAAGTTAAACGAGCCAAACTCAAGCCTAGTCGAGCTGGGCTTGGCTCAGATCGAATCTAGTCGAGCTTGGGCTCGACTCGACTCGTTTGCACCCCTATTTGGAGAAGAAAAATAACCTGTGTTCAAATAAACATAATTTTTGTTTTACCCCATCAACTTAGAGAAGTGACATATTTTGTCCCAAAACTAACTGAGTCAGTCAGTTAAACAATTTTTGTACTTGTAATTCTCTCGTCATAAGAGCATAGAGCAATAATAATATATCATGGTTGCAGTCCGTTGACGTAGGTCAACTTAATCTTATTTTTCTGCAGTTTATCTGTGTGTGTGTTTGCAACCCGATCCTAATTGTTTAATTGAAGTTAAAAGCCAGTCCATGGTTATAATATAGACCATATAGTTGAACTGTCGAAGTAATTGTATCAATTTTCTTTTGGTATGCAGAATCATCAAGAATCAAAGGTATCAAAATGCTTGTGGGGTATAGTTGTGCTAGCACCATTTGCTGTTGTTTTAATTGCTTATCGACAAAGAAAGCAAGATGGGGATGGGTACCAACCTATTGTACCTTTGAACATGTAATAACGATCCCACCTTTTATCATATTGATCTGTGTTGGTAAATCTATGAAAAAATAAAGATCTTTAATTCCAAGTTATCGTTGGGAAGGCTACCTTAAGTTGACTTTTGTGTATTTCATATAGATTACTTCTAAAAATTATGACTTTGTAAATTATGTTTGATATCTGGAATATTGATTTTTATTAGTCTCAAGTTCCAACTATTATATTTGGATCGTTGCTGTTTCCAGCTAACGAATTGGATGCTGATGGTCCAATGTTTTAACGTATTTGTTTCCAACTGTCCGCAACTAACAGAATTCTAACATCGTTACTTGCAGGTAGCCAGAAAAACGATTTTGGCCGGTAAAGTCACATATTTTGCTAGAAAACTCAGAATGAACACCGCCATCACCACCAACTGACTCACCACTAATCAACCACCACCACTTAAGCACTACCAACCAATTCCGACGATGGGTCTAGGGTTCCAACAACCTCAATAATTGGGGCTTTTACTAGAAAAAGATTCATAAAGGTCCGATCCAAGATAACAAAGATGTTTGGAACGAAAACGTTGAGTTTCCCGGAAAAAAATGCGAGTTTTCTAGCCAAAAACATTTTTCCGGCGACCTGCAATTAACGGCGTTAAAATTATGTTAGTCGCGAACCATTGACAACAAATATGATAAATGTGGGATCGTTATTAGCTAATTCGTTAGTTGAGACCGGCAACAACCAAAATATAATGATTGAGATAAATAAAAACCAATACACCTTGATATTTGATTATTTTCCCAACTAGATTTTGGTACATGATTTGTTTGGTCCCCTTTTATGATTGTTTTGATCAGTCGATCCTATCATAGGCGAGTTAATTTCATATATCTCAATGATTAGTATGGATATGTAATAACATGTATTTATAATAAGAATACGTGAAACGGATCAAGCTATCAGAAAACATCATCATATGTGTGATACGTTTGTCGGTGTGTCATACGCCCAAACTAGTCTTCTTGACGTATGTGGTATGTACTACCTACAAACCAGATGGGTCATAATACGCCCAATGTTTTCTATTGCTAGATGTCAGAAATATACGGTTCAGTTGAAGAGACATTTAACCTTGGAGCATGATACGTTTTGGTTTTGGAATGGACACTCACGTTGGTAACATGATGGTTCATAGGTAAACTACTCTTATTGTTTCATGGGCTAGCCCATTGTAAAATGTTATGGGCTCAGAACTTCTGACCCAACTAGATTAGCCCGAAAAAATTAACTACGGGTGCAAACTAGCAAAGCCGACTCGTTAGTTACTTGAGACCGATTCATCAAAAGCTCGAAGCAAACTAACCTTAAACGAGCTCGAGTCTTAAAATAAGCTTGTTTAATAAATAAATCTGAGCTTGATCTTTATTATCATGTGTAAACCTTTTTATTTAATGTACTTTTCTTTTTACTGTAAACTATATAAACAACCAATCAAACCCAAAACACAGACGCCCTCCACAACTCGGAGAGGCGCCGCAAAAACACACCACTACATAGAACTTAAATTACACCATTTATATAAAATTACAATAAGAAAAACTAAATAATATATATACATATATAAAATTATAATAAAAGAATAAATAAAAATATATAATAAAAAGTGTATATAAGTTAATCAAAAGATAATATCAAGCTTTAAAAAATGTCACACAAAGCCAAGCTTATGCTAGCTTTAGAAAAAGAGCTCAAAGCTAGCCAAACACAAGCTCTTATAAGGTTATGTATTGTCATTGAAGCCAGCCTCTAAATTCATCCAATCATATTGTGTCGCGCGGTGCTGACTAGACTCAACCATTCAACTCTTGTCGTTCATGCCACCGGTAAATTCACCCGTTGTCGTTCGCGCCCGCTGCATTCATCCATTTGCGAGCCAACCCATCAATTTTCCTTCTTTAGCCCAAGCGAGCATGCTCGCACAGAGTCGCGGCTCCCGCTCGCGGCGAGCGGTGAAGCCGGGCGTGGTGGTGTTTTTGGCCGACGTTGATCGCGCCAGGCCGTTCACGGCTGAGATAGCAGGCCACAACGGATATCTAACTCAAAACGAACCCTTCCTTTTAATAACCCAATAACATCTCTTGTCAATGCCATATACACGTCTCCTACAAAAGCCCATTGGAGGTGTTTTTATTGGTTTCCCGCATATCACTTGTAAATGAACTGAATAAGTATAAACTGGGGTGTTTCATTTAACAGGTATCGATCTTAATTTACAGGCGGTCGCCTGAGACACGTAATTTTCGAAAGCCAAAATTTTTTTACATATTAATTTTTTAATATATATCTTTTAGGTTTTTTTTTTATAAAGCAGGTATCGGTCTTGATCATCTTAAAGATACTGGGCCCAAAACTTTTATTTTTATCCGTAATCCATATAAGATACTGGGTCCAAACTAAATTTAAAAACTAAAGAAAACAACGTTAATTGTTGTTTAAAAAAATTAGCTTACGTATTTCGTTACTTTTTTGGGTTTACGGACATTTTTATTTCGACTCGACTAAAAATATTTGAATTAATTTTCGTTTCTTGAAGACAACCCTAATCTACAGTCTCGTCCACTTTCAAAGGTGGCGATGAATTCTGACTCCGACACTTATCATTTGTAAATAAACTGAACAAATATAAACAGTTATTCATGTTCGTTCATTTAATTTTAAAATTGATTTCCAAATTATCACTTGTAAACGAACCAAACAAAGTATAAAATGACAAAAATGACAAGAACATATAATGAAACATGATGTGACATCTACAGTATCTACCACTTTCAAAGGTGGCTTTGAATTCTGACTACGACACTTATCTGTCTTCTTGTCGCTATCTACTTATATGCAATCATGCATAAATAAACAATCATTTTCTTCTAATCTATTTTGCCTCTTTTCAACAAGCAAATTCAAAATTTTCATTTATGAAACTTTATGAAAAGGTACATCAGGCCGTGAAGTTCACAGTATTTTCATAGAGTACACTTCTAGGTAAGTAACTTCAACTCATGTGCACAGGTCGGTTTGGTTCAGTTATTGGTCTAAACCGAAACCGAGTCATCGGTTTATCTATTTTATTAACTAATAACTCAATAAGTTTTCGGTTGATCTGTTGTTAAGTTATTCAGTTAATTTGTTAGTTTTTGGTTTGGTTCGATTAGTTTCGGTTGATTCAATCTTCGGGTAATCGGTTTTTAGTTAATTTCGGTTCGGTTTCATTAGTTTTCGGTTAACCATTCAGTCAGAAGTATTCGTGTTTGCAAGTCCCACCCTACACGACATTAACTTGAAAATCGTGAAAGACACGTGAACCCGAACATGACCAGCATATTCACATATCTAATATTAAAAGTTTACATTTTACAAAAAAGAAATATAAAAATTTATATAAAACGCATAAATTTTAACCTCAAAATATTATATAACTATTTTTTAGTATTGAAGTCTGAAGATACCCTACCAATTTAATTTATTACATAAAACGCATTTTAAAAAAATGAATAAGAAATAATAGGTTAATGATGAACCCACTGGGTTGGACCGAACCCAACCAGTTTAGCTAAAGAGGCTCGACTCAAACCTGACCCGAATACGTTTATACAAAACCTATGCCCGTGAAATTCGTGTTATGTTTGTGTCGTGTTGGAAATTCACAGCCGTAGGTTCAGTTTTAGTTAGCGATTCGGTTATTGCTCAAGAAATCATGATTTATTTATACAATTATTATCTATCAGGTCATCCGGATCATACAGGTTTTTTAGAATATTTAGTTGTTATCAAACTTTTGGTAGACAAAAAAATATGAATAATTTGATTATTTTCTTCAGATTAATTCAAGTCAAAGGCCAAGGATATGTCACCTGGTACGCAATGTGTGTTGTTCTTATTATGCATCATGTCATTTGCAATATTTACTAGCCAAACAGAAGGTTATGTAAAACTCGAAAACCGGTTGAAATCAAAGGTGTTTTTATCACCAAAAATAACCCAGCTTCCGGGTTCGGTTTCAAACAAAACTTACTATGATATCGAGTTCCCGAAAGGTCATATCGCTATAAAAAGTTTCAATGCTGAAGTTGTTGATGAAGCTGGAAACTCGGTTTCTCTTGAAGAAACTTATATTCACCACTGGGTTGTTGTGAGATATTACGAGCAAATTCACGGTAAAGATATAATTATCGCAGGGAATGCAGGACTATGTGATCACGGTCGGTCCCAGTTCTTTGGAATGGGATCAGAAACACGAAAAACATCGACATATGTTCCTGATCCGTATGGGATTGAAGTGGGCAGTCCGGTTAATGTTCCGGTTGGGTATGAAGAGAAATGGATGTTTAATATCCACGCGATTGACACTCGGGGGACAGTGGATGTAACGGGGTGTAATGAGTGTAGATGTGAGTTGTATAATGTGACGGTGGATAAAGACGGTCAGCCTTTGAAACCTGATTATGCGGGCGGGTTGCATTGTTGTTATGATGGAACACAATGTAAAGTGAGAAGCGGGTTTCGAAGTATCAAAAGAGATGTTTACTTGAAGTACACGGTTAAGTGGGTTGATTGGAGTGACTCCATAGTTCCTGTTAAAGTGTTTATATTAGATGTTACCGATACTTGGCAGCACACTGGAATCCATGATTGCCTTGTAAGTTAGCTAAACACGGCGCGCTCTTAGTAAATTTTGAATGTTATTGTTAAAAATTTAAAGTTTTTAATTTTATAGTTCGAGTATGATATCGAAAAATCTACCTCCGGAGTTGCAACCAGAAGGTCAAGTGTGAGTTTCCCAGCTGCTGGTGATGTTATTTATGGTTTTGCACAACAGTACATTGGAGGAATAGGTGCTGCTCTTTATGGAGAGGTAAACATAGGGCTGTAAATGAATCGAATCTTCGGTGAACTGTTTAGCTAGAAGTTCGTTTATGTTCATTCATTTAATAAATGAACGAACATGAACAAGGAATTTTGTTTGGTTAACTAAATGAACTAACACGAACAGAGGCCATGTTCGTTAATGTTTGTTTGTTTATATATACTTGTTCATTAAAGGTTTTTAACTTTTTAATGACTTCTCTGATCTTATATATAGATTTAAGCAAAATTATTAACTATTAAACAAAAATATATGTTTATTATGTGATTAATTTATATGTCAACTAACATATGAATATGAACATTAAAAAAACACACCAACACAAGCTTGGTAGCCGACTGAACCGTTGACACCGACCATAGCCAAATCAAGTAAAACATTTTTTGTGTTCGTCTTTTTGAACCGTTCACGAACAAGAAATTTCGGTTCATTACAACCTTTAGGTAAACATGTCTCTTTAATGATTTTGTGTCAAAGTTTATATTTTAAAGTAAAAGGATTATTATTCAGGGTGGACGCATTATTTGTTCATCTAAACCTATATATGGGAAAGGAAAAGATATAGGAGATGAAGCTGGTTACATTGTAGGAATGTCTACATGTTATCCTAAACCGGGATCCGTGAAAATAGCCAAAGGCGAATTTGTAACTTTGGAGTCTAATTACAGCAATAAACAGATGCATACCGGAGTTTTGGGGCTGTTCTATATTCTTGTTGCTGAGTCTTCTTAATAACTGATTGGTCTAGCTTAAGATAGATTTCTGTCTTTTATGCTTTTTGAAGAATAATCTTGAATTATTAATAAAGTTGAGGGTTTGTTTTGTAAGTTTATTTTAATATGGATTATTCTAGAATAAGTTTGTCTTGGAGAGCAAGTTTAGTAGGTCTAGATTATTAGTTTTATAAGTGAGAGTCGAGAAGTCTTTTCTCCATGTTTGAGAAGTTCGTTTGGTTATATAAAAAGAGTCGAGGGTTGTCACCCCAATATCCCGTGTTCATTTATTTATTCGTTCGCTTGATATGATTGTATGATCCGTCTGGGCCAATAATTGGTATCAGAGCTTAAGCTTGTTCGCAGAAGAAGAGTTTGGTTATTATCTATTTGATTTTCGTTCGATCGACGGCCGTTTGCTGTTTGCGAGAGGAAAAGAAAAGTTGTGAATTAATTTAACACAATTGTGTTTGTGTTTAGTAACATCACGACAAAAATAATAAAAATATTATTTCTGTTTGTGGGTTTATTGTTTGAAGGGTTTGGGAATTTGGAAGAATAATTGTTTGAAAGGAATTCGGTTAAGGTTTATTGGGAAGTGTGATTGATGCTAAAGGGTTTGGTGCTTTGGATTTTTTTACGAAAACCGCCACTGTTAACCATTAGTTTTTATTAATAGATATTGTGAGAATTTATACAATTGTTTATCAATCAACGTGGAGACCGAAAACGTTATTGCTTTGTTTTCTTTTAGCCCTTTCTTGATCGGAAAGGAATCAAAGAGTAGTTTGATTATCGAGTCATGTCTGGTGATAAAGAAGCAGGGAGCTCAGAAACAATGAAAGAACCGATGGGTGGTTTTGTTTTGCAAGCATTGAAATTAACTTCGACCAATTATGCGTCATGGTCAGTTATGGTGAAAATTATCTTGGGTGCGAATGGTTGCATGATGCAATTGATAAAGAAAAGGGTGTAGGAATTGAAGAAAGAAAGAAGTTTATGGTGTTAGGTGTTATCTTCCAAACCCTACCTGAAGACGTGATGCTTCAGATGGCAAAGTATTCAGAACCGAAAGATGTTTGGGAAGCCTTAAGAGTTCGTTATCTTGGTGCAGAAAGAACTCAGAAAGCTCGTGTTCAAATGCTAAGAGCCGAGTTAGATGGATTGAAGATGGGGGAGACAGAAAGTATTGATGATTATGCAGCGAAGTTGGGTGGAGTACAGTCAAAGTACAAGAGCTTGGGAGCGGTACTTGAAGAAGAGGTTTTGGTAAGAAAATTCTTGAACTCTATGCCAGATAAATATTTACCTGTTGTTTCTTCGATGGAGCTACTCACAGACATCAAAACAATGGCGTTTGAAGATGTGGTTGGATGTTTAAAAGCATATGAAGAAAGAAGCAAGTTCAAGAATGTGACTGGAAGTTTATCCCAAAGTCAGCTCATGTTCACCTAAACTGAAAAGAAAGTTGAAAACTACCGCGGACGTGGTAGAGGCCGTGGAAAATACAATGGACGAGAAAGAGGGAATCCAAGATGGAATGATGAACGTGAGAATGATGAACGAGTTGAATACTGGAAAAAGAACCCGAGAGAATGGCAAGATAGAAGGATGTATGTAACGTGCTACAACTGTGATAAGATTGGGCACTACTCGAATGAATGTAAAGAACTGAGCAAAGGGGATGAAGAAGTGAATTTGACAAAGAAAGAAGATGGCGTTGATCCTTTTTTGTTCATGGCAGTTTGTTCAATAAAGAGAGTAAGTTTGAATGAAGAGAGGGTTATCTCTGGTGTGTTTGAAAAGGATGAAAAAAATGAAGGAACGTGGTACTTAGACAATGGTGCAAGTCATCATATGTCAGGAAAGATAGAGTTCTTTACTACCTTGGATGAACGATTTTCGAGTCAAGTGAAGTTTGGTGATGGATCCGAGATCGAAATCAAAGGTAAAGGTAATGTGACTGTGGTAAGTAAGACTAGTGAAAAGAAAACGTTTTGTGATGTTTTCTATATGCCTAAGTTGAAGACCAATCTTCTCAGCTTGGGACAGTTAGATGAAAAAGGATGTAAGATTGAAATAGCCAATGGGATATTGAGGCTATATGATCAGAAAAAGAGATTGTTGATGAAGATTCAGAGAAATCTGAATAGGACGTACAACATCAAGCTTCAGGTATGTTGTAATCCTAACAACTTCGAAGTTGAAAAGAAAGTAAGTTATGATGTGAAACCGATTATGAAAGTGAAGGATATTCGGTTTGGAACGATTCCAAATGATTTATTTGGAGTTGTTGAAACTATTGGTCAAGAACGAGTTGATGAGAAGAAGTGAGTTGAGAAGGGAAATAACAGTATGGATTTAAAGTTAAGCATGGAAGGAACTAATGCTAAGTTTGAGGAATCGGTGAAGCAAGTATGTTATGGTCAGCTGAAAAGAAGGAATAAAAGCGAGAAGATGAACAATTCAAGATTAAGGGGGTGAATGAAGAATAATCTTGAATTATTAATAAAGTTGAGGGTTTGTTTTGTAAGTTTATTTTAATATGGATTATTCTAGAATAAGTTTACCTTGTTTCCTAAGTTAAGTTTGTCTTGGAGAGCAAGTCTAGTAGGTCTATAAATAGGGTCTAGATTATTAGTTTTATGAGTGAGAGTCAAGAAGTCTTTTCTCGATGTAAGTTTGTTATACTCGTGATGTTTGTTTGAGAAGTTCGTTTGGTTATATGAAAAGAGTCGAGGGTTGTCACCCCAATATCCCGTGTTCGTTTATTTATTCGTTCGCTTGATATGATTGTTTGATCCATCTGGGCCAACACTTTTGCCATATTGTCGAGAAATTGAGTCGGTTTCATGGTCAACGATAAGTTAGGCCTCCAAACACATGGTCAACGATGTATGGTCAACGATGTATTAGCATCAAACATATAGTCACATACATGTTAGCCTTTTGTTTGTTTTAATATTATATTATTATAACTAATTTTACTTATATTTGATTTTTCTTTTATAACTTCTAATATAATTTTTTTTATATTATTTCGAATATACTGACGAGACATGCTTGTTTTTATTTATGAACCGACATAAACTTACTCCAATTCGAGCCGTGTCAAATCAATCTCGAAATGTTCAATCAAATTTGACCCCACACGGTTTTAAATAAAACTTTTGTTAACATGTAGATAACAATACGCATGGCTTCTCGGTATATTAGAAATAATATAAAAATTTTTATATTAGAAGTTATAAAAGAAAAATCAAATATAAGTAAATTAGTTATAATAATATACTATGAAAAAAAAAAAGCTAACATGTCTTTGACTATATGTTTGACGCTAACACGTCGTTGACCATGTGTTTGGAGGCCTAACTCATCTTTGACCATGCGTTAGGAAATCTAACACGTCTTTGACGACATGTTATACTAACACGTCGTTAAAGACATCTTAGATTTACTAATGCATGGCCAAAATGAGTTAGAAGATGACATTTTTGGAATTATTAAGTTTGAGAGATAAAATTAGAATTTCTTTCTAAAATAGGGTCATTTTAGGAATTTTTCCTAATAAAAAAGTTATGTCAACTTGTTGATTTTTTTGTCATATTAAATTGGGCAGGGCCCACTAGGTTAAGATGGACAGAAGATAACCGACCCAATATGTTATAAATTGATGATTATTTTTGAAGAACCCTATGGTAAAGGTGGGCAAATAAACAGGTTAACCGAACCGACCCGAAAACTGAACCGAAACCGAACCGGTTTGAAACCGATTATGTTGAAACCCGGTTTGGAACTGATTGAAACAATAGGTTTGGAACCGGTTTGTAGTTTTCTCCACCAAAACCGGTTCCAAACTAGTTAACCGAATCGAAACTGGCCAAAACCGGGCAAAAACCAGCCAAAACACGAACCGAAACCGATCGTAACATGGTAAGAAACTGGTTTCAGCCTGAACCGAAACCGATCATAAAACGGTTTTGACTTTTGTTAACCAAACCAAACCGGTTTTGAGTTTTAAACCGGTTTGTGCACCTACCCTATGGTGGAGATGATCTAGAAGGTGACGATGGAGCAGAGGACAAGAAAAAAAAGCAGCTATCATTGTGGGGCTTGATTGGAGAGAGAGAAGTAATATTCTAGGAGAAGTATTACTAGGGGAAAATTCTGAAAATAGTCCACTTTTAGAGGGAGAGTATGAAAATAGGTCCTTGAAATTTTCAATTTCCAATATTAATCCAATGAAAATCCTCGGCCCCATGACATAGGTTTTCCTGCCGATGAATTTCGGCCTCACCTCACCTACCTCGATGGTTTTCCAATGAAATCTGTCTGGACCAATTATTTTTGAATGAAAATCATCTCCCCATGAAAACCATCTCCAAAAATCATCAAAATCCGTGTTTTTTTGAAATTCATCTGAGCTGATGAATTTCAAGTGAATTTTGTCTTCAAAGATAATTTCAAAAAAACATGCACCACCATCACCACCACCATTATGATCTCACTTTCCAGCCACCACCCCACCAACCACCGTCACCACCACTATTCCCATTTTTCTAGCAAACATCACCTCCATTACCCGCCCATCATCATCACACCTTTCCGACCACCACCCCACCCACCACAACCACCATTCCCACTTTTCCTTCAAGCATCACCTCCATCACCCTCCCATCATCATCATCATCACTTTTTCGGCCACCACCCCACCCACCACCACCACTGCCACCACCATTTCCTACTTTTTCGGAAAACATCTCCTCCATCGGAGCCATGTATAAAAACCCTCAAAACTATGGTTAACAAAAGAATACAAACCTTCAAGGCCTTTAAGACGCGCATCACCGGACTTTCTAACACAACCTTCACAATGCATAAAATCCCTCAAAACAACCTCTTGCGGCGTTGGAGACGGTGGTTTCGGTGACTTGTCTTTTGCTTCATCTCTGGTTGGTGGTTTATCGGAAAGGTGATGATGATGATGATGATGATGATGGGAGGGTACTAGAGGTGATGTTTGCTAGAAAAGTCAGAATGGTGGTGGTGGTGGGCGGGGTGGTGGTCGGAAAGGTGATGATGATGATGATGATGATGATGATGATGATGATGACGACGATGATAGGAGGGTAATAGAGATGATGTTTGCCAGAAAAGTGGGAATGGTGGTGGTGGTGATGGGTGGGGTGGTGGCCGAAAAGTGGAGATCATGATCATGGTGGTGGTGGTGGTGTATGTTCACTTGAAATTCATCAACTCAGAGGAATTTCAAAAAAAACACGGATTTCTATGATTTTTGGACATGGTTTTGTGGAGATGATTTTAATTCCAAAATTATCGGTCCAGACGGACTTCATTGTAATCAAGAAAATGTGAAAATATCATACCCAGAAGATAATTGGATATTAATCACGGAGCTTCACAGCCTGAATCCAATCTTTTCGAGATAACAGTAACCAGTAGTTGGATATTAATAAAATCAGTGTCAGCGAAATAAATGATGAACACTAGGGCTGAGCACGGTTCGCTTTTTAGGTGAAACCGAAACCGAAAAGTCCGTTTTCGAATATACACACCGTTCGATTTTTTATTTTTCGGTTCAGTTATAATCGGTTTTTTTTATGTGTGTAGACATTGCAAAAAAATTCCAAAATAAGAAAAATTCATATTAGATTCAAAACACAAAAAATAGGCATTTGTCACATGGAACCAAACGAATACAAACTTGCAAGAGTACTAGAGTTTAAAATTCAACAAAGTTCTTAATCAAAAAGCACTAAAAGTTTAGTTCCAATCTTTATTCTTTATCTTATTCATCTTCAAAGTTTACTCCTAATCTTCATCATCTTCATAATCTTCTTCACCATCAACAATATATCCTTTTGGTGTTTAGTTTCTGATCATAACATCTAAAAGAACACATCTAATTGTATTAATATTTAAGTAAAAACACATATCAGTTCGGTTCGGTTTTTTAAAAATGGAAAACCGAACCGAAACGAAACCGAAATTTTGGTTTTTCAAAAAAAAAAACAAAAATTAGCCGTCGGTTAATGCTTCGGTTTTCTTTTTTCGGTTAATTCGGTTTCAGTTCGGTTAATTCGGTTTCCTGCTCACCCCTAATAAAAACTACGTGTGGCTCAGTTTGTTTATATTTATGTGCATGTAATTATGTCTTACACCTTTATTTATATAATAATTAATAAAATAGTTCATATATTTATATATACACGTGATGCAATGTCTCCCAAATGGGAATGCCCTTGTTTTGTTTAAAAATCAAAAGTAAGATGGATAACAAGCCAGTGTGGTTTGTTCAAATTTAACATTTTCTTGTCGTGTTTTCTGGAAACACCCTCCTTCTTGCTAAAAACCGACTAGTACGTCGCGTATAGCCCTATACGCGGCGTATTGGTGGGTGTCTCTAAAAAAACCCACCAAATTTGTCTTATTATGTTTTTCTTTTCTTTTGTTATTATTATTGTTATTTATCATCATCATCATCATTACTATTAATATTATTATTATTATTATTTATTCATTATTTATTATTATTCGAAATTTGGCAAAGGGCGTTCAGTTGCAGAGCTTATTTGGGAAAATTGACATTTCCAAACGAACTTTCAGTTTTTTGGCTGCTTTCGATAGCGGCATCTTGAATCAGTTGCAGGGCTTATTTGGAAAAATTGGCATTGCCAAAATGAACTTTCAATTTCTTGGCTGCTTTCGTTATCGGCATCTAAAAACGCCTCTCGATTTCTTCAAACTCCAACTGTCTTGAT
This sequence comes from Bidens hawaiensis, assembly GCF_021521415.1. NCBI lineage: Eukaryota > Viridiplantae > Streptophyta > Magnoliopsida > Asterales > Asteraceae > Bidens > Bidens hawaiensis. The sequence goes on along the minus strand of NW_027491059.1, from coordinate 2,614,271 downwards.
ATTCGGCCACCACCACCAACCATAGTTGTCTTCACTTCAACACATATTCGTTGTCACTAAGCTTAAGCTTAAGTTTAGTATTATTTTTATGTTTAGATGGGGGGGGGGGGTTTGTAGGTTCGGTGTTGAATGATAATATTAAGAACCAGTGTAAGTACGTGGAAACCTAAAAGTTTTGTCTTGTTTAAGTGGTGAGTACACTCGGTTCATATCGAGTAAGTTGAAAAATTGCATGTAAAGTTGTGTGTCATTTTATTTTCAATATTAATTAATAATCGCATCTCGTAGTTAGATGGTCTGGGAAAAGTTTGATCAAAACAATTAACACATATATACACCAAAACCAGTATTGTACACATACAATATAATAATAAAAGTAAATACGAAAAATAAAACATAAAAATCTACACAAAGTCCCGGAAGTCGAAGTCGTCGTCGGGGCCCCTGAACGCAGCGTCGCCAACGTCGTTGTCGTCTTCTACCCTGTGCTTGGCCCCTGAACCCTCACCGGCGGCATCCACATCGTTTCCCCGTCCGCGTATCACGCCAGACATGCTCGCCTCGTGGTCAAAACTGGGAGTGGGTGGCGGGGGCACGGGGTAAACATGTCTAGACTACTGCGCCACCTGACAACTAACAAGCCAACTGACCTGGCGCGACAGCTGCATCATCCCCTGCTCAACGGACCGCAACCTAGGGTCGGTGGCTGGATACTAATGCACCGCGCGATATGTACGTGGAACGTGCTGCGGCGGCTAACAACAAAACAATAAAAATATGTTTAATAAGCAGACAAATTAAAAGAAACCGTAAAACAATAATATATTAAAACGTACCTTATGTGCGTCCAGATCCTTATTTTATAATCCTCATCACCTCCAACCTCCTTCTTCACAAAATTCCCGTTTTTGAGAGAGCAACCCACAAAGACTTTATAATTCCTGGAGATCTAACCGTCAGATCGGTCTCAAATTTTAACTGAGTGTTCATAGAATATAAATGAAGGTTTCCACCAGACGGATCTTCGATCGGAGGTCGGGAAGCCTGGTTTTTATCAGCAAAACCATAACAGTAGAAAATGAAGATTTCCGGCGACTGTTTGGGTTTTCCGACGATGGTGGCGGCGGATTCCAGCGGCAGCAGCAGCTGGCGCGGCCGCTTGAATCAATCAATTCCGAGTTCCTTTGATATGGTTTTGGGCTATTCGAGTGATTTCGAACATAAACCTTAGGTACGTTTTTATTAAAAAAGTCTTACTTTTCGTGTATGGAATTGCATGAAACTTTGTAGGATGATAGATCGGGTCATGATTATGGATAAAGTAATGAACTTGAGAGTAAATGGGTAAGTTTGTTAGGTTCGGGTAAAACGGGTAGTGTTCGGTTCGTGAAAAGGGCAAGTAAACGAAGTCGGTTGTGCACGAAATTTGAAAGCAAAGTAAATCGGGTTAAAACGTGTAAGAAAAACATAAATTTTGTGGTAAAAGACTTAGAGGTTGAGATTCGGGATGAACGAGTATGTTAGGACCGTGTAATACCCAAGTAGATAAGGTTTTTAAGGCCGCAACTCGTTGTAATAGTAAAACGGGGCATAAAGAATGGTTAAAAGGCAAAATAACTAAAAGAATGGTAAAATAGAAAAAGGAGATCCTGATCGCATGCAAAAGAATCGCATCGCACGAGCATGTGATGCGATTACTTTAGCCATGCGATGCAATCAGAATTCGTCCATGCGATGCGAATAGTTGTCCATGCGATGTGATTCATTTTGCTCCATGCGATGTGATTCGTTTTCCCATGCGATGCGAATTGTTTTCCCATGCGATGCGATTCGTTTTGCATCCATGCGATGCGAATTGTTTTCTCATACGACGCGATTGGTTTTGTACGTGCGATGCGATTGGTTTCACATATGCGACACAATTGGTTTTGCATATTTGATGTGATTGGTCTGCATATGTGATGCGATTAGTTCGTATACGCGATGCGACTAAGATAGTAGCACCATCGGCTAAGTTAGCTTAGTTTCTAACTTAGGTAGTAAGACTTAGACAGAAAAGTAGTAATTAATACCTATACCAGTTAAACAATTAGCCGTGCCCAGCAAAAGAAAGGTGTTATCAATTCCGAAAGAAACAGGATCAGGTGAGTTCTAGCCACCTTTTTCCTTTAAACGTTTTTGGGGCTGTATGCATACTAGTATGTGAAAAAGTAGATATATGTAATTTTAATTAATGATATATTTCTTATAGGGACATGTTTATATGTTAATTTATTAATATATATTTGAATGCTTGAATGTTAGTTAATGGAATAGAAAGAGTTAGGGAGCAAACCCTATTAATGCTTACATAGGATGTTATATGAATATAAATGAGTATGAATGCTATGTATAGAATAATGTGTATACGCTCATGTGTAGCGCCTTTGGGCCTTATGCATGCATAATAAGTTAGGATGGCAAATCCCTCTAACTTTTTATGGCTCGGTTATGAGCAAGGAAAGAAGGCTCAGTTATGAGCAAGAATAAACGGCTCGGTTATGAGCAAAAATAGACGGCTCGGTTATGATCAAGAATAGGAGGCTCGGTTATGAGCAAGGAAGGATGGCTCGGTTATGAGCAAGAATAGGAGGCTCGGTTATGAGCAAGCGTTTATGAATATAGTTACAAAATGATTGATAGAAAAACATAGAGAAAGTAAATAACGAGTGAGAAAGGTTATGTTATGTGTAAATGTTCGAAAGATGTGATCTATCTATAAATCGTATGTTATGAAAAGAAAGAAACGTTAGAACTCACTCAGCGTATAGTTGAATTTTAGTATGCATGCAGGTATTGTGATGGTGTGGCAGGCTTGAGGTGCATATGTGTAACGTCCTCATTTCGTTAATAAATAAACAAATTAAATGCCGCGAATTTTATTTTAGTTATCAAATCGTGTGGCATCGTTTGGAGTAAATAAATAATAAGATAGGATAAGATTATTAAGGTTGGTGGACTTAAACATATTTATGGGCCTAAAAGCTTTTGGGCTTTACTTATTTAAACCCCTAAAACCCTAAATCCATCCTTATCCTCAATATTTCATCATTATCACCCAATCATTGGCACACATACACACAAAAATCTCCTGTACCAAACGCTCCTAATTCCAAATCCGACCAAGCAAGATATACAAGATCTAGTTTAATCAAATCTGCGAGGTACACAGTGTATTTATTTCCATTTCCGTTTCTTGCTGCTAATATTATTAATAACTATGAATAAATAAATCTTTGAGAGTCGAACATAAACGAACCAAGATAAATGAGTTCCAATCAGATCTAGCAATGTAAACAATAACATAAGTTTAGAAAATACAAACAATAATAGCAGCCGGATGCAGATGGGTTCAACAAAAACCGAATCCCAAACCAATCCACCCAAAGCTAACGGAAATCAAGTCGGAGGACTTGAAACAGGAACCAACAAATTGAGAACCCAACATGCCGAACCCCTGTGACGAAGTTAAACCAAAACCAGAACACGAGCCCAGATCTGAACCATAAACGTTCTTGACGAGTCTCGTATCCAAACCCTTGAGAAACCGAACCCTCCAAGTAAATCGCTAAAACCCTCAGATATGAAACAAAGTGATGAATTCGCATCCCGTACGAAGTTTTGAATTTGCATCCCCGTGTGAAGGGTTAAATTCGCACCCTGTGCGAAATCCTGTGTGAAACGACATGTGAAAAGCCCATGCGAAATCCTTGTGCGAAACGACATGCGAAAAGCCCGTGCGAACCCGATGCGAAATCCCGTGCGATTTAGAGTGATGCGACGCGAATAAACCCGCGTGACTCGGTGCCGTTGAGGTAGTGGCCGGGGTTAGCAAGTGGCAGTGACTGGGTGAAGCATGATGGAAGGCGATAGGGGTAGGGCAGGGGTGGTGGCGGTGATCTGATGGAAAGAAAGAAGAAGAAAACGATTATGAGGGGGGGCTAGGGTTAGGGTAGTGGGGAGGAAGGTAGTTGGATGGATATAATAATAATAAAATAATAATAATAATAATGAATAAGAAAGGCAAAAGAAAGAATAAGGAAATAAACGAAAATTGAACCCAGGACCCGACTCGTCCCACGACCCGTGACCCGCCTCAATTAAAGGAAAATGGGATGAAGATGAGCCAAACACACGAACCCGACTCGTTTAGAACCCACAACCCGCCTCATGCCAAGCCAATGGTTTATAAGACCCGTTTGGTAACACTTAAACGAAAGAGTCCCCTGTAAATGGAGAAAGTAAAAGGAGTTCACGTACGAAGGATGACTTGCGAAAATAAATAATTATATAATAATAATAAAAACGAATAGTAATGAACTAATATAATAAATACAAATACGATAATAATAAATGTCGTTAAGAATGTAAACTAATAAAGACGGTTCATTAATAAGATAATGCCAAGTATATTAAATTATTATGAACGGTTTATGAAGGTTACATGTCGATTCGGTAAACTTAAAAGTTAACCCCATTAACTTAGAGAATAATTAATACACAAATTAAGAGAATTAATATGTGTACGTTATTAACAGTTAGTCGAGTGCAATTGAAGAAAGGAATTACTATTAATTCAGAGAGGAATCGACTACAGGTGAGTTCTAGCCCCTTTCTCTATGACGTTTTTCGGGGCTGTGTGCATACTCCTATGTGATAGTTAATACACTTATCCTAAGTGATAAGTGTATGATATGTATATGATTATTTATTTAATGTTATTATTAATCGTTGTACGAATGTGCGTATATAAATATTATTATTATATATGCAATTACAAGATGTGTAAAGTATGCACGCATGATAGGAGACATAGGACATAATGTGACGATTGACAGGACATGTATGGTTGTATGGTTAAACGAGACAAAGGGACCGGACTCTAATAATATTTGAGATTGTAATAGAAGGGATCAGACCCTAATAATACCTAAGATTGTGATAGAAGGGACCAGACCCTAATAATATCTGAGATGGTAGGGACCAGACCCTAATAATATCTGAGATTAGAGGGACCGGACCCTATTAATATCTGGGATAGAAGGGACCAGACTCTTGCAAATATCTGAGATTGAGGGACCATACCCTAATAATATCCGAGATAGTAGAAGTAGGATAGTTTAAGGTATACCTTAGGAAAGTAGTAAAGAAAGTGTGTAAATGCGTATGTATGTGCGTAAAGTGTGTATGAATGAGTAATAGCAAGTAAGTACGAAATACGCATCTTCGGACGCGTATAAGTATGGGCGTGAACGTATTGTATGTTAATTGATTAACTAGAACTCACTCAGCGTAGCTGACTTTTAGTATGCACGCAGGTGAGTAGGATGAGACAGGTGACTTGAGGGAGACACGTGGCGAATAAAGGAAGACTGGCATCGAAGAAAAGAAGAGACACTTGTTATTTATATTTTATGTGTGTTATTTCTGTTTAAGACAAGTACTTATGTTATGTAAGAATGATTGACGCTTATGTTCCGCGAAATGTTTTAATTAACTCTGATTTTCCAAATTATGTGAATGAGTAAAGCCTACTAGCAAGAAAGTAGGGCACCCGGGTCGGGGGGGCCTTACAATATGAGACTATCCATATTGAAGATTAGTTAGAGAAAAGAGTTGTAATGTAAAAATTTTTAGTTTCCACTGTAAATTGTTTATGCTACGGCTTTAACAAACTGTGTTTATGAGTAAATTCAACACCGAATGTAAGGCTGCCGGGTTCGGGGCCTTACAAGTTGGTATCAGAGCAAAAGTTTGAGAGATTTAAGAATCCTTACATGCTTAGACTCAAACAGAGAATGGGACCAAAGAAGAAAGACAATATGGATAGCCGTATGCCACTCAAGAAAGCTCGAGAACGATAAAGTACATGATTAAGTTCATGTAAAGATTTAAAAATATATGTATATGCATGTTAAATGAAAGTAGAAGAATGTATAAATGCTAACTTAAATTGCTAGATAAGAATGTGTGTATGTTAGCTTAATTTCTAGGGAAGAAGGTGTGTATGCTTGCTTAATTTCTAGGGATAAGAATATAGGTTATCTATATGTTTTCATGATTGAGTAGTAGAAACTAGCACAAGTGAAATCATAAAGGGAAGTATGTAGGACCTAAGGAGTAATGTAAAGAGTTAATTACACTTGGCCACTGTCATTAACTACTTACATTACAAATCATGTGCTAAATAATTCCTGGAGTGATAACGTGTGTGTTCCCTCAAAGAAAAGATATGATGAATGTTTCAAAGAAATGAGCACGAGGAGATCGTACTGAATGTTGTGATAGGACATGTGCCAACCAGGCACCTTTTGAAGAAATGTGTGACGCAACGATATACGAAAGCAGTAGGACTCCAACTGTAGAAAGTAATGAAGAAGGATCTCACTTGGAGCTTGTAGTGGAATATACTAAGGGAGTTGCTCAATTGTTTCACATTTCAATGCCAACAATGCTCGCTGAAGCATTAAAGGCTACCCAGATCAAGAATCTAAGTGGAAGCAACATGAAAGAAACAGAGGTAAGTCAAATGAAATTAGCTAAACATGTAGTATACCTACAATATTTGACTCTATAAGGGAACTTGTTGGGATCGTGAGTGATGAAGCGAATGTTGAGAAAGAAGAGATGATCGAGAATTACGGGTGACTGTCAAGGAATCCTAATTGAAAAGGGATGAAAGGATGAGAGCAGGATGAAAGGGGATTGAATTTTCTAGTTATACCGAGATTTGGAAGATAATACTCACGATGTGAAAATCAGATTTGGTCGCCCGAGGATTCCTCAGAGATCTTCAAGGCCAAATCCTAGATGAGCTCATAAGTCTAGACAATCAACTTACATCGAGGTTTCTAAAGGAAATAGATTGATTATAATAAAGGCAGATAGTGATGAAAGTGAAACACGTAAGTAGGAGTTCGGTGAAGATAAGTTCATGGGATGTGACAACTGTTGGAGTACAGGATACTTTGCCTATGCGGATAGGAATAACTGTAAGTGAATCGAAGGTGGAACCACAACAACATAGTAAGAGGATGCAACAAACTAAGGACAGAATATGGAAAGACATGTAAGGAAGGCGTAGAGAATGTTTAGACTTATGCTTATTTGAATTGAGTCTTAAAACGAATGATTAGTGCTGCGATAATCATGTGATCATGAGAGGGAAGCCATCTAGTGATAAATAATAATATTTTAATACTAATAATAATATAAAAAAATAATATGTTAATAATAATCATAATATTAAAATAATAATAATATAATTATATATTTAGAATAATAATTTTTTAATAATAATACTATTTTAATAAAAAAATAATATTGTAATAACATTCATAATAATAATAATAATATGAATATAATAATAATAACAATAATGCAATAATAATATTTTAATAATAATATTAATGTTTTAAAAATAATACTAGTAATACTATAATAAAAAAAATTAACAATAACGGTAATAGTACGGGAAACCTGGTTCACATTTGGGAGGCCCGGCGAGCTAGAGTTACCGTAAAACTGTTCTGGCTGACTATAACAACCGATTTGCTCCTAACAAAATATGATGTAGCGTGCTTTAGTTAAAAAGGCAACTAACAACTTCATACTAAATAAATATATATAACGAAACCTGATTCAAATTTGGTAAACCCAACGAGCTAGCCTGATTGTAAGGTTGTTTGGGCTGAATATCATACTCGACATACTCGTAACAAAACGCAATGTAGCAGGTCTTAGTTAAAAAAACAACTACCGACTTCATACTAAATAAATATAAAACGAAACCTGGTTCAAGTTGGGTAACCACAACGTGCTAGGCTGATCGTTAGCGGCGTAACCCGGCTCCTCCTCGTTCGACTCCGGAAATAAATAGTTAAATCATGACATTATGGGTATATATTACAAAAAAATCTTCTTGTGTGTTTTTTTAAGTGACGAACATCCAAATCGACGTATGTATATATAATAAAAAAAGGAAAGGAGGAGAGGAAAGAGAGCCGGGCTCCAATAATTCAAAACAATCAATACGCTACGTATAGGGCTATACGCGGCGTATTAGTGTGTGTGGTGTGTGTCCATAGTAAAACCCTTTCTTGTTCATACGTAAGACAAATTACAGGATTCTTATTTGCTATTGTAACCACGGTTGTTTAACTGGCTATGTGCTAGTCGAGCGGTAGGGTAGAAATTAGCAATTAATAAGGATTTATCGGATTGAAATTTTTATATGGAGTTTTATAAAATTACACATAAAAGTTTATATAAATATTTTAAAGTTTGCATAGTATAGATTAAACGTAAAGATAACAGATCATTGAGAAAAACCAATAACCGGGGTTAACGGTTTAAAAAGAAAGTTAAAAAAAATTAGGTTGACTAGGTCTAACCACTGATTATGGGACCGATTAGGTAAACATTATCGGCCTAGGGGCATCTAGCGACTAATCCCAAATTAATCCCCTGTGTAATTTTTTTAGTGCTATCATGGTGTAAAAATTTAGATCGACCCCTGTGAGTAGTATTTGGCGATAGTCAACTGAAAAGATTTCCAACCCATGTAGGAAAATGTCTTTGGACTCCCACTGTTGTATTCCTTAAGCTAGATGCCATCAAACTTTCTACCAAATTGTTAATAAAATATCAATTTTGCTCTTTCTAAAATAACAAAATATATAAATATTCACCATCCGTCCCCACCAAAGAAAACCAACCGGATATTTAGACTCCCAAGTCCCAACATACGCTGGCCGTCCCCCAACCCCTTCATTTTTAATTTAGTGATATTCACGATATGGTTTCTGATCAGGTAACATTATTTTTGCTATAGCTAAATCATATTGGTGGTTGGGCTAGCCGAGTCGGTCAAAACGGTTCGGTCTTGACGTTTCAAGCGTCACTTATATAGGACACATATGGGCAGCTGGGCTAGGTTTCATGGGCTTCTATGTGTTAGGCCTAAAACCATTGGGCTTGGCCCAATTTAGGGATATATATACTTCTACATTGTTGCTACACGGATCCGTTGTGATAGGCGATAGCTATATTAAACGGTCACACTTCATCTTCTTCATTCAATTATTTCCAGATGTGTAAAACCTTGAAGAACTCGTTAGAAAGGGTCAAAAGTCGTAGTGTAGTCTTGTATAATGGTCAAATCAGTCATCGGTCCATCATTGAGATGCATATGTATATGCCTACAATAGATGATGTAGTTACCAAATATATTAACAGAATAGAGGATTTTTACCAAATAGATGAAACACCCCTTGTATAGAATTTAGAAAGCATATGGGCTAAGGTTCTTTGGGCCTCTATGTGTAGACTTATTATACGGCCCAACCCTACAAAATCCAAATTAAAACTGACTGGTTGCTAAAATTGAGTTCTTTGATATTTTCCAGATGAAATCATTATATGCATCATGAAATTGCTAAGCCTTTTTTTCACATGGACGTGCCAAACTATTGTTTCCGAATTTTGACACTTAAATTCGTTTTGTCAATAGTTGGGTCAATTTACATCGAAATGTTCAATATAAATTTGATCCCACTATGTTTTGAATAAAATTCATGTCGGCATATAGATAAAAATAAGCCACGTAATGATATATTTAGAACTTTATAAAACTATTTAATTTAAAGTTAGTACGGGCGCCATCACCAGTCTTTTGTGGTCGGACGCTAGTGTTTATGGGACATTTTTGGAATCAAAAACTCAAAAGGACATCTGATTAGGGGGCGATTTTTTGGACCGAAAATTTTAATTTTGACACCATCTCAATAGTTGGGCCGAGTTTGGTTGAGAAAACCACTTACAGAAGGCCCAAAATAGTTGCAAACTTTGGTCGTTGGTGTACAAACAACTGAACAAGTCACACCAAGCTAATTAATTTCTACCATAGGTGCACAAATTAGGTATTTTCAGGAGCCGGTTCTGGGTATGGTTAACAAAAGTCAATATTCGGGTAAGGTAAGAGTCCGTTCCGGGACCGGATTTGCCGGGTCAGGTTTTGACCAGGTAAAAGGTCTCCGGGTACGATTTTCCTGAAGAACCAAAACGGGTCCAGAACAGGGTTTTTTCTCACCTCTAATTTCCACTGTTGCATACACACATTAAGTTACATCTTAGAAGTTAGATTGTAGGTAACACATCCATTGATGGCTTCTCGTAAGCTCTCGAAATCGAGGAGATTACTTTTGTATAAAGTTAATCTCTCGTTCGCTCCTTCGAGTTCTCTTAGATGATTATTTTTCGGGTCATCTAATATTTTTTAACATGAAAAACTAGTTAAGACATTTGAAATATAAATAAACAACATTTAATATTTAATATTGTACCTGGATTTCTAACGGTTCCTCTAACAATATAACCTTTCTCCAACAGAAACTTGACCATCCATGAGGCAATGTATCTGCCGGCGCCGGTAACGCAAAAGACTTGATTGGATGCCGGAGACATAATTGTATTGGTAAGGGATGGGTTGAGGGATACTAATGCTTTGACCGTGGATATATGCTAATATTTATAAATGGAGATTTCTGTTCACGAGTCGAGCTGAACCTAGTCAGATCAACGTAAACTTGGCTCGTTTACAAGACAAGCCGAGCTGAGCCAAGCCAAGCCAAGCCAAGCCAAGCCAAGCCAACTCATTTAAAATCGAGTTGATTTTGAGCATGCTAATATTTCAGAGCTTCTTTTTTTAGAAAGCTTAGAGCAATTTGAAGTTTTGAACACCTCAAAGTGTAACATGATTGGAGTCTATGTCCCACCAATTAATTAATTGTAACAATATATTTTCGTTTATTTTAAGCAAAAGCTAAATAGTAATAAAATACAAACCAGTACGAAATAAGTTCCATCAACATTTCAATATTAAAACAACTATGCTACTAAATGCATAGCATAATTAAAGTAAGATTAAAATGCAGTTCAAGAGAATACAAAATATATACACTTTCAAGATCACAAATTACTAGAATAGTAGTTTAAATCGATGATCGAAGATCCTTAGGCAATGTGTAATGGGGCGACAAAAGGGGCGATTTTGGGCAACAAAGGAGAGGAACCCCCCCCCCCCCCCCCCCGGGCAATAAGAGGGGTGACGGGTTTTTGTCGCCTATGTATGTTGTGTGTTTATGTTAAAATAATAAAAAGGGGGCTGCAATACCACCACACCCTTAAAATAAAAATCGTTACTCCGCTAACGTGACGTCACGTGGCGAAAATCGGTTATATTTTATAGCCCTTCACTACACATAGCCTTACAGATAATTAAAACGGGTAAATAGTTGGTAGAATATTAAACGCATGAACAGTAACTTAGGAAGTAGTTGGTCGAATATCAGGTCACCAAAATAATAATAAAAAGAAATAAATTAACTCATTCTCATCAAATCCATTACCACTATGAGAATATCGGGTTGGGCACTCGAGTCATAACATTTGAGCTTCGACACATGGGTTTAAATATGGGGTAATTAGAAAGAATAAAACGAACTAGGATATAAAATAACAACATTTAGTTTTGAGCTATACCAATCAATCAACACGTACAAGCAAGGGTCAGCTCAAACTTTGTTCATTTACAACCAACTCGAGCCAAGCAGCTCATATGCATCGAGTCAATTTCGAGCAAGTTATCACTTATTACCAAGGTTTTTTCAAATGAGCTTCGAGTTATTTTAAGTAACACTAAAAAATCGATTTCTTGAATTTTGAATTACCTATCACAATTTCATAAGATAATTAAATCCATTCCAAATTCCAATTTCATTGATGTGATTCATCACTAAACTTCACAATCTGATTTTCAATAGCAACCACCACCTGTTCAATCACTTTGAGTAGTGGCATATTTTTTGGCCAACAAAATCATTACTTGTCAATACGGTACAATTGGAGCTTAGTAGATTGTGAGTCACCCTCACTTTGGAGCATCATCATTGCTCTGAGTAAATATGTTCAACTAGTGGTGAAGTTTAGACGAAAACGTTGAGAGGGGGGGGGCTCAAGGCCGAGCTTAAATTTTTGGTAAAAAAACAGGTGAATTTACACTACATATAAAATTTTTTTGATGAAAAACGAGTAAATTTACACTGCTGCACAAAACACAACAAGGGAGGGCGAGCACCCCTGGCCCTCACTATACTTCGTCACTATGTTCAAGTTCAACCCATCCCGTAAGCCGTCCAACTCAACGATATGACTCAAACGATAAATTATACACAAAAACAAAGGTAACTCTCAGTTTTATTTATTACTTACAAGAAGTATAACTCAAAAATTCTATTACAACTCTTTAGTTAAGTGACGTTTATTCTCAACATTTTTAACAATATAATATAACACATTATAAACTTGTGCTTTCATTTATTACATTTTTTTTTGTTCGAAAACGCTAATTTTTCAACGGTTTAACAGACACAACACGTGGGTTAGGTTTTGCTTTTTTCCAAATAGAGTTTCACGGAGGTTAATATTTTTTCAGGGTTTGATGTGCCGCAACGCTTTGGTCAATTACTAGTTTCTTATATAATATATATTAGACTATAAAACCAAAAAGTTAGCTCAAAGAATCCTTGTTGTATAAAAAAAATTCTCCTGCATTTAAAATGTAATAGACCCAAAATCCACCGTCAATGTTTATTGTCTTTGTAGCCAAGATTCCTGCTTCAGGGTATGCAATATGACACATGTTAAAATACATGCCGATTTCTATATAAAAAAACTGTAACACGTAATTTATGTGATGTTGTGTAACACGTAATTATTATTTATTGATCTTAAAAGCAACTATAGTTATAAAAATCCCAAGCGTATATGTTCCAAATATGACGAGACACAAAGCACAAATTCACGGGCAGTTAAAAGCTCAGTACATAAGTATTTCATCAAAGTAATATTCCCTCACGCATGGAAATGACGAACCGATGAATGCATGTACATACAGTGGCGAAGTTTGGACTAAGACATCAGGGGGCGTGTTAGAAATCAAAGATCAAATCAATACACAATATACGATTGAATATACTGAATACGTTAACAACAATTTGTCTGACATCATCCCTATTTATAGAATAAATAATTACATATTAACCCTACTAAATACATAATTACAATAAGACCCCTATGCTTAATATAAATATTAATAAGTTTAGTTTATATACTAATACTCCCCCCTTAAACTAAACTTCGTTTAAGTGAGCTCTTCGTTTCTTCAAGATCCGGTTGCCATCAAAGTAGCGTTGGTTCGTCATCTTCCTCCCGGATCAGGTTTGATTCCACAATTTTCTCCCCTTTTAAACATTCATGTTTGAAATGTCCAAGTTCATTACAATTGAAGCATCTTATGTGATCTTTGTTTCGATTACCATGCTTCCCACCTTTATTTTTCCATGACCTCAAATTTTTTCCTTGACCATGTCCGTTGTTTTGCTGCTTCGAACTTTCGTGACCGCAACGTTCACATTTATGGTCATTAGCTTTCTTTTTTTCGTTCTCTTTGGAGAATCAAAGCTTGTCATGCATGTCTTCCTCCTTTATTTTCTTCTTGGTGCGTTTCTCAAAAGCCTTCAATCTTCCAACGGCTTCTTGGAATGGCACTGCACCAAGATCAACAAACTGCTCGATCGCAGCAACAATTTGAATGAACTTTTCTGGCACCGAACTGAGTAATTTTTGGACCAGTTTCTTGTCATTCATAGTATGCCCAAGATTGCTTGCTTGTGATGCAATCTCACTAATTTTTCTGGCATAAACATCAAGCGACTCGTCTACACCCATTTTTAGAGACTCAAAATCTGACTCGAGTGTTTCTAAACGCGCTTCTTTAACTCTGTCAACTCCAACATGTCGAACCTTTAACGCGTCCCAAATTTCTTTGGCCGAAGTAAAATTAGCAATACTATATTTTCTGGAATCGATTGGTATAGTAACGCAATTGCGGTATTATTCTTTTTCTCACCAACTTCGGTGCCCTCTTTTGGTTCGACGGCTTCCAAATTCCATGGACATTAAAGATTGATCTAATTTTTATTGCCCAAATGGTGTAATTACTGGAGTTTAACACAGTTACTGGAGTTTAACACAGAGCATTGAAAACTCATGGGTGTCCCTCCTTCCTTTGAAGTTACAACTTCTTTATCCTTGGACTTAACCATTTTCTAAGTTTTCTTTTTCCCAATTTTGACAAAGTGACTATCACCGGTTTCGGATCGACTTTGATTTCAACTTTACTAGTATCGGATCAAATCGATATCAACCTTTAACAACAGTTTACCGGTTTTTCGGTTGCCTTACAACTTAAGACAAATCGAAACCAACTGTTTCGACAACAACGGTTTACGGGTTTTTCGGTCACAAAATGAATCAAAACCAACCGTTTAATACCGAGAGTAGTATACGGGTTTCCCACAGCAAATCAAAACCAATTGTTCGTCTCAACCGACAACAATACACGGGTTTTTCGGTTGCCAAAAATAACTCAAACCAACTACTCTAAAACACAACGGTGTTCGGGTTTATCGGTCACCAAGTGAATCAAAACCAACCGTTTCGACCAAGAATAGTATCCGGGTTTTTGGTTGCAAGGCAAATCAAAACCAATTGTTCGTCTCCACCAACAACAATACACGGGTTTTTCGGTTGCCAAAATAAATCAAACCAACTATTCTTTTAACATTTCTTACTTGTTTTGTTTTTCTAAAACAAAACAACCCCTTCTTGAAAAACAAATCAAGAACCTCAAGTTTGTTGTAAACACTTTCGAATTTTAACCGAACACAACAAACAAAACCTATTGTTTTATCCTTCCAGTTTCTTGAAGAAGTGGTCGTTATCAAAACAAACTCTTCTTATCTTTCTTTGATCAAATTCTTAATTGAGACTAAATTTGTCATGATCAATTAATCACAACCCTTGTTCAATTCACAGTTCTTGAACAACTACAATATTCCACAAATTAGTGGACCTTGATTTTTCTTTTAAACTAATTAAAAAAAAAAACAAATGATAATGCGTCACTTCTAGATTGTTAGGATCAATTTGAAAAGAATCACAATCCTTTTCTTTTTCTTAACCAATCAGTGACCCTTATCCCTAATCGATTGATTCACATAGATAATTACTGATCGATCTATTATAAACCAGGGGTATTCACAAACTGAATTCCCAAATCGATTCAGGCCGATTATCACAGGATTTGCAAACCTTGGCTCTGATGCCACTATTAGAAATCAAAGATCAAATCAATACACAATATACGATTGAATATACTAAATACGTTAACAACAATTTGTCTGACATCATCCCTATTTATAAAATAAATAATTATATATTAACCCTACTAAATACAATAATTACAATAAGACCCCTATGTTTAATATAAATATTAATAAGTTTAGTTTATATAATAGGGCGGACTCAAAATGTATACAAAAATTCACAAATGATGGGGGTGGACTCAAATTTTTGGTCGAAAACGGGTAAATTTATACTACTACGTGAAAAAACCGGGGGGGGGGGGGGACCCGGCCCTAAGTAAGCTTAGCTAGTGTGTACATACAGGGACGTAGCCACATAGACACAATACTGGGCGGTTGCAAGAAATAGTGTTATTTATACCTGAAAATCTTGATTGTCCCTCGTAAAAATTTTGGTTAACCCCCCCCCTCCCCCTCCCCCTCCCCCGGGATCGCCACCCATGAAAGGAAATCTTGGGTCCGCCAATGTCCTTGTACAGTATATAGAATTATATATAAAAAATAATCTAATAATTGCCTGGTTTTATTCCTTGAATTAGAGATATTCAGTTACATGTATGCATATATAATTATATATCATATACATGTTAACTTATTATTTTCGTTTTGTTACGACATTATAATTCCCTACCATTTTTTTAGAACGACGACCTTCTAGTGTGTTAGGCCACCACACACTCTAATTTGGAGAGTCCCTTTGCCCCCACTATGGCCCGACTATGCTGTCTACCTATAAAGAGTATGACCATTTTTTACCATTTTTTGATAATAAAAAGTGTTGTACACTTGAATTATTTTAATTTCTTTATCTTTCAAGTTTTTTATGATATCAGAGCGAGATATCTGGCATTTGATAGTGACGATACTTAAAACAATAAGACTTTTAGAAAGCATCAAATATACTCTAACAATGACATGATTACATGACCGGGAACACATTGACGGGTGCGCTTGAGCATGCATATATGAATGCCTTTGTAAAGTAATCTCAACTCAATTAGATTACTTGTGTTGCTAGCTATCAATACTACATATGCTGCACACTATGGGAAATCATAGAAGAGACCTATTTTCATCAAGCCTTTGCAAAGAAATCTCAAACTCAAGACCCAAGTACTCCGTGTACTGAGGCAAGATAATTCATCAACATCAAGCAGTCGGTGAGACAGTTTCTGATGAAACATTAGTTCTTCAAATCCAACAACGATAAAATTCTGTATACAATTATTGGTAGTGTTAACTATGAATTCGATTTGTTTATTACGGCTATACTGACTTGATCACCACATGTCGCATTTTTACCTCTCATCATGTCATTTTACCTCTCATGGTAGATAGAATATGATATTTTTGTCAACAAGTTGTGAGCATACATGAATTTGATTTTTTTAAAGCTATTTAGACCAAAGTATTTAAAAATATTTAAGAAAACTGAATTTTGCCATGTAAGTTTATATTTATATTTATATTTATAAAGTGTTGGATGATACATCTTTTTCCCAAACAAACCCACACAACCTAAAACATGACTCTGGTTTCTGAACCCATCCCCCTTTTTCCAAATTCATAATCCAACATTAGCCCATTTTTTTTTATGAAATCCTATGAACAACCACTTGGTACTCTCTGTAATCTTGTAAACGTTGGCGCACGGTTGTGAATTTGAAGTTCGTGGATTTCATCGTGGTACGGATTTCTTTTCGGGGTTATTTTCTTGATTATTTTTGTAAACTTTTGGTAGTTTCAAGACTTCTACCATCACATCTGCTTCTGATTCTTTCCAAAACATATATATATATATATATATATATATATATATGGGTGGGTGATAGTGAAAACTCCTCTTAAAAACAAAACTTAAAAACTCCTAAAAAACTATTTTTAACTTTTTTTTAAATTTTTTTTGAAGTTTCTTTTTTTCCTATTATTCTTGTATGTTGTTAAAAAAAAAAAACTTGTTGGTATAGTGTGCATTGCATATATGCAAAAATGTTTGTATTGCATAGAATACAACACTATTGCACATATTTGATACACACTATTGTATATATGCAATATAAGACTAATACACACATCGAATACACATTAGTACGTATGTGTAATACAACATTAACGCACATGTGCACCACATCGAATTTTATTTTATTATTATTATTTTTTTTCTATATAATACAACACTACTACACATATACAATACACAAATATTGAATATATGCAATAAAACACTATTAAACTCAAAAATACATAGTAATACACATGTGTAAAACAACGGTATCGCATAGTAATACGTATGTGCATTACAGCGGGTTTTTATTATTTTTTTTATTTTTTTTTGAGTGAAATATAAGAAAACATAAGAATAATGGCTAAAACAGAATTTTGAAAATATTTTTTTATTTTTAATTAAAAATAATTCTTTAGGAGTTTTTTAGTTTTCTCTTTAAAGGTGAGTTATGTAGTTGTTTAAAGGAAAATACCAATACTTGTTGATAAATACATGTTTCTTACTTCAGTGCTTTCATTTGACAGTTGTTTGTTAATAACTTCAAAGTCCTTACTTCTTAAATATTTAGGCTTTAGTAGTTTAATCATAGTTTCTTCACTAATTCAAATTACATCATCAAGAAAGTTAAAACAACTTTCCTTATTATATCTTTAAATGTAAAACTGAAAGCTGATTAATTTTGTTAATGAATTATATAACTTTTGATTTTGAGTTTAAGTTGAAAATTTAATACATAGTAGAAATATAGTTTCGTTTTGTTTTTTCCTTTTCAGAAATGAGAAATAATATACGGAGTGTCATACACATAATGGCCGGTACAACCGAATAGACACCAACAGAACATTGGTACCGGTATTATTAGTATTGGAACCGGTATTGGTATTCATTCTTCGATCTATATAAAAAATGCATCGATATTCTTTTGGGCATATCACGACTTTATTTTTGTGTTTTCTCTTTCGATTTATACCGCATACTGGTATCGTACATATATCTTGTCGAATTGATACCGACTGATGATGTCTGCGGTGTAGCGCGTTAAATGCCACTAGTTTTAAATGAATGCTTGATTTGGTACTTTTTTTTTTACATTTTAACTTTTTAACAAATGGGTACCTGTAATTAATAAGCGTTTCATCTCGATATAATTTTTTCTCTCAGCTTATATTTACACTAAATTTAATTTTTATCTAATAACATACAATTTTTCACCAATAACAAACAATCTCTGATATTTAAAAAAAAAAGTCGTTTTGTTTTGTTTTTTTCTTTTATATATGCTTGATACAAAAATTATTAAAATCGAGTCGTATGCAAAGAAGCCTTTTTTTTCTTATAAGTTACCGGATTTTGTCGATACTCATTTGTTTGGTAGTGCTGAGTGTGCTGGAACTATATTAACAGCATAAAATAATGTGATGTTGTAGTGTAACATAGATTATCTTTCATATGACTTGTTCAGATTAATTAATTGACCTCAAGGGTGAACAATGTCACTTTGTAGTCAACTTTTGGTCTTCTTACTAGCAATCACATTATGGGCAACAAGTGATCAAGCTTCCGAAGCTCACATATACACACCCGAACACACGCTAAAATCAAAGGTGTATAAATCACCTAAGATAACCCAATACCCGGGCTCGGTTTCAAATAAATATTACTATAACATTGAGTTCCCAAAAGGTCATATTGCTATAAAGAGTTTCGACGCCGAAATTGTTGATGAAACTGATAATCCTGTTTCTCTTCAAGAAACTTATCTCCATCATTGGGTTGCATTGAATTATTACATACGTAAAGGCGATAATCCAGGGCTTAACAAATCGGATTTCATCTTGGCTGGGAACTCCGGAATATGCAATGATCATCTTGTTCCCCAGGTTTGGGGATTAGGAGCTGAAACACGAAAAACATCCACTTATATACCTGATCCTTATGCAATTGAAGTGGGTAATCCGTTGCAAGTTCCTGATGGATATCTAGAGCAATGGATGTTTAATATCCATGCTATTGACACTCGGAATGCAGTGGATGTACTTGGATGTGCTGAATGCAGGTATCATGTTACAAGTATCAATCGCATTGTATTAAAATGGTAACAAAAATAGGTATGTATGTGTAACGAAAATAGATATTTAATAGGGTCGAATTTACGCACAACTCATGTTTTAGCTAGGTAACTTGTATGGGTTACATTAAGTTAATTTTTTCTAATGTGTGATGCTTTTGTTAAAGTTTTTAGACTTTAGGGATTTTAAGTCATCTTTTGACTAGGTAACTTATAACAATTCACTATATTCGATTTTTTAAACGTGTGACGGTTTTTGTTAGAGTTGTTTAAACTTTTAGAGATTTTGTCATATGGATTCCCGTTAAGTCGATTTTGTGATGGTTTTCGTCAAATTTCATTAAAAAAATTTTCGGCTTTTGTTAGCGAAAATAACTTACTAAAATGTCAGCATGGTCAAACTTGCTGAAAAGTCAACATGGTCAAACATGACTTACCAATATAGAATGTCAGCATGGTCAAACTTGCTAAAAAGTCAACAGTCAAGCTTGCTGAAGAGTCAACAAACATACCAAACCATGTACCTTTTTTTATAGGAATATTGGCCTCATATAATCCCAACTATGACCCGTTGGCAAATATAAGGACCAATTATCGAAATGGCAAAATATAATCCCAACTACGCTTATGGGTGGAAAATTAACGGGAAGTTAACCTTCCGTTATTTTTTGTGACGTGGTGGCTTAGGTGTCTCATAACCTGCTGACAGGGATGCTGACTGGGATATTAATTAAAAAATATATATAAAAAATCAACAACACCTCTCTCCGGCCATCACTCTCTCTCCGGCCACCACTTCACCATCTCCGACCACCATCATCATCCGCTCTGACAACCGTCATAAGCCTTGTCCACCCATCACCACTATCTTCGTACACCCTCACCACCTCCTCCTCAACCACCGTTGGCCGCCACCGCTACAAACACCCGTCCCACTGAGAATATTCCGGCGAATCTAGTAAACAATTTCGTTTATCTCCAAGTATTAGACCTGAGCTAATACTTGGAGATAAACGAAATTGTTAATCTCACTGGAACCCTCCCGCCGGAGCTTTTTATCCCTTTGATGTCGGTTGTTGCAGGTGGCCAACGATATGTAGGTTGTTAGGCGGCGATGGTGGCAGATTCGAGTTTGGTAGGGGTGGACGGGTTTGGTGGTGGTGGCAGATTAGAGGACGCGTAGTGGTGGAGGTTGCCGGCGGCGGAATGCATCAATGGTGGTCAACGGTGGACATATCATACAGGTTTATATTGCCCCGTCATCATCCTCGTAAGCGGGTTAAGCGACAACTCGGTGGCCACGTGTTATAATAAATGACAACTCAGCGGCCACATCACCAAAAACTAACGAAAGGTTAACTTCCCGTTAATTTTCCACCCACAAGCGTAGTTGGGATTATATTTTGCCAACGGGCCATAGTTGGGATTATATGAGGCCAATATTCTTTTTTTATATTACTACTTACTAAACATGTCTATGATTACCATGTTATTTTCTAACAAACAAGAACTAATATTTTTGGATTACATCGAAACAGAAGGCAAGCGGGCAACAAGTTGCGCCGCTACCCCTTTTTGAATCACAAAACCCATGTTATCGGTTTTGAAATGCAGGTGTGACTTGTTTAATGTCACGGAGGACGAATATCATCGGTTGATGGATCTGAATTACGGGGGAGGGAAGTATTGTTGCTACGATGGAGCACAATGCAAAGTGAAAAACAAGCTTAAAATTTTAAAACGAGACGTTTACATGAAGTACACAATTGAGTGGGTTGATTGGAGTGACTCCATTATACCGGTTAAAGTCTATATGTTTGATATCACCGATACTTGGCAGTACACAGGAATCCATAATTGCACCGTAAGTTGAATCGTGTCAAAATTCAACTTTCATGATCTTTATAGATAATTTAACTATTATTCTATAGATCGAGTACAATATCAAAAAACCTACCACTGAAGTAGCTACTAGTGACTTCACCAGCACCAAAAGGTCAATGGTGACCTTCCCAGTTGCTGGTGACGTCATTTATGGTGTCGGACACCAGCATATTGGGGGAATAGGAACCGCTCTATATGGAGAGGTAAAGTTTTCGGTTTTAATTGTTGGATGCTTATTATGGTCTAGAATGCATTTTAAAAGCAAAATATTTTAATTTGTTTAGAATGGAAATATTATATGCATGTCTAAACCGATATACGGGCAAGGGAATAATGTAGGAGATGAAGCGGGTTACATTGTAGGAATGTCGACATGTTATCCTGAACCGGGGTCCGTGAAGATAGCTAAAGGTGAAGCTTTAACTTTGGAGGTCAATTACAGCAGTGAAAAGAATCATACTGGAGTTATGGGACTCTTCTATATTCTTGTTGCTGAGTCTTCCTTGGAACTGAATGATCCAGTTCAAGTATGATTTCTAACCTCTATTTGAGTATTAAAAGTTGAAAACAATTGATAAGGCACATCACTTTTGTCTTGGTGTTTCATTACAAGTAAACATACTTTTAGAAAGAAAGTTATTATTATGTTATATAGTACAACTCTTAAATATGAGACAAATGGAACAATCTTACTCTCTTTTATTGATTCTCATTTTATATTCGGATATTGGATTTAAATATCTAAATTTTGGCCAATTAGCCGGTATTAATCATAACTTAAGAAATTCTCTAGATTAATCCCAATTTTTACCATGTTGACCTCCACTGAGACTTTTTTTAACGGGAACTAACCCGGTTAGTTTTAGGGCAAAATATGTCATTCTTCAAGTAGAGGAAGGCAAATGAAAAATGTAGTTAAACTTTAAAACTCACCACCACCGCCCCTCACCACCGCCACCACCACGACATCACCACCACGACCCCCACCACGTTTATGAAGGGAGGGTTTGAAAATTTATATAATTTATTATTAATTAAAATACAATTATGAAAAAATATATAAAAATAATTATAAATATTTAAAAATTGATTAATAAATAGTAAACAAGCTAAGCTCAAACTAGAAAAACCACTTGCGGGCCAAGTTCGAGCTTTAGAAATATAGATAGAAGCGAACCGAGTTCGAGCGCAAGCTTTGTGTAAGTTAAACGAGCCAAACTCAAGCCTAGTCGAGCTGGGCTTGGCTCAGATCGAATCTAGTCGAGCTTGGGCTCGGCTCGACTCGTTTGCACCCCTATTTGGAGAAGAAAAATAACATGTGTTCAAATAAACATAATTTTTGTTTTACCCCATCAACTTAGAGAAGTGACATATTTTGTCCCAAAACTAACTGAGTCAGTCAGTTAAACAATTTTTGTACTTGTAATTCTCTCGTCATAAGAGCATAGAGCAATAATAATATATCATGGTTGCAGTCCGTTGACGTAGGTCAACTTAATCTTATTTTTCTGCAGTTTATCTGTGTGTGTGTTTGCAACCCGATCCTAATTGTTTAATTGAAGTTAAAAGCCAGTCCATGGTTATAATATAGACCATATAGTTGAACTGTCGAAGTAATTGTATCAATTTTCTTTTGGTATGCAGAATCATCAAGAATCAAAGGTATCAAAATGCTTGTGGGGTATAGTTGTGCTAGCACCATTTGCTGTTGTTTTAATTGCTTATCGACAAAGAAAGCAAGATGGGGATGGGTACCAACCTATTGTACCTTTGAACATGTAATAACGATCCCACCTTTTATCATATTGATCTGTGTTGGTAAATCTATGAAAAAATAAAGATCTTTAATTCCAAGTTATCGTTGGGAAGGCTACCTTAAGTTGACTTTTGTGTATTTCATGTAGATTACTTCTAAAAATTATGATTTTGTAAATTATGTTTGATATCTGGAATATTGATTTTTATTAGTCTCAAGTTCCAACTATTATATTTGGATCGTTGCTGTTTCCAGCTAACGAATTGGATGCTGATGGTCCAATGTTTTAACGTATTTGTTTCCAACTGTCCGCAACTAACAGAATTCTAACATCGTTACTTGCAGGTAGCCAGAAAAACGATTTTGGCCGGTAAAGTCACATATTTTGCTAGAAAACTCAGAATGAACACCGCCATCACCACCAACTGACTCACCACTAATCAACCACCACCACTTAAGCACCACCAACCAATTCCGACGATGGGTCTAGGGTTCCAACAACCTCAATAATTGGGGCTTTTACTAGAAAAAGATTCATAAAGGTCCGATCCAAGATAACAAAGATGTTTGGAACGAAAACGTTGAGTTTCCCGGAAAAAAATGCGAGTTTTCTAGCCAAAAACATTTTTCCGGCGACCTGCAATTAACGGCGTTAGAATTATGTTAGTCGCGAACCATTGACAACAAATATGATAAATGTGGGATCGTTATTAGCTAATTCGTTAGTTGAGACTGGCAACAACCAAAATATAATGATTGAGATAAATAAAAACCAATACACCTTGATATTTGATTATTTTCCCAACTAGATTTTGGTACATGATTTGTTTGGTCCCCTTTTATGATTGTTTTGATCAGTCGATCCTATCATAGGCGAGTTAATTTCATATATCTCAATGATTAGTATGGATATGTAATAACATGTATTTATAATAAGAATACGTGAAACGGATCAAGCTATCAGAAAACATCATCATATGTGTGATACGTTTGTCGGTGTATCATACGCCCAAACTAGTCTTCTTGACGTATGTGGTATGTACTACCTACAAACCAGATGGGTCATAATACGCCCAATGTTTTCTATTGCTAGATGTCAGAAATATACGGTTCAGTTGAAGAGACATTTAACCTTGGAGCATGATACGTTTTGGTTTTGGAATGGACACTCACGTTGGTAACATGATGGTTCATAGGTAAACTACTCTTATTGTTTCATGGGCTAGCCCATTGTAAAATGTTATGGGCTCAGAACTTCTGACCCAACTAGATTAGCCCGAAAAAATTAACTACGGGTGCAAACTAGCAAAGCCGACTCGTTAGTTACTTGAGACTGATTCATCAAAAGCTCGAAGCAAACTAACCTTAAACGAGCTCGAGTCTTAAAATAAGCTTGTTTAATAAATAAATCTAAGCTTGATCTTTATTATCATGTGTAAACCTTTTTATTTAATGTACTTTTTTTTTACTGTAAACTATATAAACAACCAATCAAACCCAAAACACAGACGCCCTCCACAACTCGGAGAGGCGCCTCAAAAACACACCACTACATAGAACTTAAATTACACCATTTATATAAAATTACAATAAGAAAAACTAAATAATATATATACATATATAAAATTATAATAAAAGAATAAATAAAAATATATAATAAAAAGTGTATATAAGTTAATCAAAAGATAATATCAAGCTTTAAAAAATGTCACACAAGCCAAGCTTATGCTAGCTTTAGAAAAAGAGCTCAAAGCTAGCCAAACACAAGCTCTTATAAGGTTATATATTGTCATTGAAGCCAGCCTCTAAATTCATCCAATCATATTGTGCCGCGCGGTGCTGACTAGACTCAACCATTCAACTCTTGTCGTTCGTGCCACCGGTAAATTCACCCCGTTGTCGTTCGCGCCCGCTGCATTCATCCATTTGCGAGCCAACCCATCAATTTTCCTTCTTTAGCCCAAGCGAGCATGCTCGCACAGAGTCGCGGCTCCCGCTCGCGGCGAGCGGTGAAGCCAGGCGTGGTGGTGTTTTTGGCCGACGTTGATCGCGCCAGGCCGTTCACGGCTGAGATAGCAGGCCACAACGGATATCTAACTCAAAACGAACCCTTCCTTTTAATAACCCAATAACATCTCTTGTCAATGCCATATACACGTCTCCTACAAAAGCCCATTGGAGGTGCGTTTTTATTGGTTTCCCGCATATCACTTGTAAATGAACTGAATAAGTATAAACTGGGGCATGTTCATGTTTGTTTCATTTAACAGGTATCGATCTTAATTTACAGGCGGTCGCCTGAGACACGTAATTTTCGAAAGCCAAAATTTTTTTACATATTAATTTTTTAATATATATCTTTTAGGTTTTTTTTTATAAAGCAGGTATCGGTCTTGATCATCTTAAAGATACTGGGCCCAAAACTTTTATTTTTATCCGTAATCCATATAAGATACTGGGTCCAAACTAAATTTAAAAACTAAAGAAAACAACGTTAATTGTTGTTTAAAAAAATTAGCTTACGTATTTCGTTACTTTTTTGGGTACGGACATTTTTATTTCGACTCGACTAAAAATATTTGAATTTATTTTCGTTTCTTGAAGACAACCCTAATCTACAGTCTCGTCCACTTTCAAAGGTGGCGATGAATTCTGACTCTGACACTTATCATTTGTAAGGCTGAGGGGTGTGGAGCGCGAGAAAGGGCGCGTGAGCCCATCCGCTCGCGCCCCGGGGCGCGAGCACCACACCACCGAGGCGCGAGAGGGGCGCGAGAGGGGCGCGAGCGCGGAAATCCAGGCAGGCGCAAGAGGGCTAGCGGCTGGGATAACGCGTAAAGTGGCCTGGGAATGCGTAAATAGAGCCGTTGGGCTCTTTGTTTATTAAAAAAAAAAATTTTTTTTCTCTATAAAACCAATATCACATACCTATCACATACCAATATCACATACCAATATCACATACCACACCCAAAACCCAAAATCACCCCATCTTCCAAACCTTTTTTTAAAAACATGGCTGGAAATTGGTACCCAAACCTAGATTCAGATTACAGTTACGACGATTTATGGTCGGCACCGGACCAACCGATGTTTTATTCGGGGTCGCAAACATCACCGATCTTGTTGAATCCCTCAATAAATTCAACAAAACCATGGAGGTGGTCTCTAATGACAAAAAGGAAAAAAAAAGAATGAGAGATTTGGACTTCCTTACAAGAGACTTCAGTAACCTAAATCCGGTCGACCAAATGCTGATGGAAAAACAAAAGGAACGTATCCGGAAGAGGTTGATCGAAGAAGACCAAGCCGAAGAATAAGAATAATGTTTTTTTTAGTACTTTAATTTTTTTTTTTAGATATTAATGTGTTTTTTTAATTAATGTGTGTTTTTTTAAATAATTTATGAGTTTTTTTAATAATACGTTTTTTTAATACATTTATAAAAAAATAAAAAAAAAACCGCTCGCGCCCCCTCTCGCGCCCCTCCACACCAGGGCCCGGGGCGCGAGCACCACAACCAACACCCATCTTATCAAGTTTCTCTCTCTGCCACACGTCACAATATTATTGGCTGGAGCCCCCACTCGCGCCCCCTCTCGCGCCCCCCACACCCCTCAGCCTAAATAAACTGAACAAATATAAACAGTTATTCACGTTCGTTCATTTAATTTTAAAATTGATTTCCAACTTATCACTTGTAAACGAACCAAACAAAGTATAAAATGACAAAAATGACAAGAACATATAATGAAACATGATGTGACATCTACAGTATCTACCACTTTCAAAGGTGGCTTTGAATTCTGACTACGACATTTATCAGTCTTCTTGTCGCTATCTACTTATATGCATTCATTGCATAAATAAACAATCATTTTCTTCTAATCTATTTTGCCTCTTTTCAACAAGCAAATTCAAAATTTTCATTTATGAAACTTTATGAAAAGGTACATCAGGCCGTGAAGTTCACAGTATTTTCATAGAGTACACTTCTAGGTAAGTAACTTCAACTCATGTGCACAGGTCGGTTTGGTTCAGTTATTGGTCTAAACCGAAACCGAGTCATCGGTTTATCTATTTTATTAACTAATAACTCAATAAGTTTTCGGTTGATCTGTTGTTAAGTTATTCAGTTAATTTGTTAGTTTTTGGTTTGGTTCGATTAGTTTCGGTTGATTCAATCTTCGGGTAATCGGTTTTTAGTTAATTTCGGTTCGGTTTCATTAGTTTTCGGTTAACGATTCAGTCAGAAGTATTCGTGTTTGCAAGTCCCACCCTACACGACATTAACTTGAAAATCGTGAAAGACACGTGAACCCGAACATGACCAGCATATTCACATATCTAATATTAAAAGTTTACATTTTACAAAAAAGAAAAATAAAAATTTATATAAAACGCATAAATTTTAACCTCAAAATATTATATAACTATTTTTTAGTATTGAAGTCTGAAGATACCCTACCAATTTAATTTATTACATAAAACGCATTTTAAAAAAATGAATAAGAAATAATAGGTTAATGATGAACCCACTGGGTTGGCCCGAACCCAACCAGTTTAGCTAAAGAGGCTCGACTCAAACCTGACCCGAATACGTTTATACAAAACCTATGCCCGTGAAATTCGTGTTATGTTTGTGTCGTGTTGGAAATTCACAGCCGTAGGTTCAGTTTTAGTTAGCGATTCGGTTATTGCTCAAGAAATCATGATTTATTTATACAATTATTATCTATCAGGTCATCCGGATCATACAGGTTTTTTAGAATATTTAGTTGTTATCAAACTTTTGGGAGACAAAAAAATATGAATAATTTGATTATTTTCTTCAGATTAATTCAAGTCAAAGGCCAAGGATATGTCACCTGGTACGCAATGTGTGTTGTTCTTATTATGCATCATGTCATTTGCAATATTTACTAGCCAAACAGAAGGTTATGTAAAACTCGAAAACCGGTTGAAATCAAAGGTGTTTTTATCACCAAAAATAACCCAGCTTCCGGGTTCGGTTTCAAACAAAACTTACTATGATATCGAGTTCCCGAAAGGTCATATCGCTATAAAAAGTTTCAATGCTGAAGTTGTTGATGAAGCAGGAAACTCGGTTTCTCTTGAAGAAACTTATATTCACCACTGGGTTGTTGTGAGATATTACGAGCAAATTCACGGTAAAGATATAATTATCGCAGGGAATGCAGGACTATGTGATCACGGTCGGTCCCAGTTCTTTGGAATGGGATCAGAAACACGAAAAACATCGACATATGTTCCTGATCCGTATGGGATTGAAGTGGGCAGTCCGGTTAATGTTCCGGTTGGGTATGAAGAGAAATGGATGTTTAATATCCACGCGATTGACACTCGGGGGACAGTGGATGTAACGGGGTGTAATGAGTGTAGATGTGAGTTGTATAATGTGACGGTGGATAAAGACGGTCAGCCTTTGAAACCTGATTATGCGGGCGGGTTGCATTGTTGTTATGATGGAACACAATGTAAAGTGAGAAGCGGGTTTCGAAGTGTCAAAAGAGATGTTTACTTGAAGTACACGGTTAAGTGGGTTGATTGGAGTGACTCCATAGTTCCTGTTAAAGTGTTTATATTAGATGTTACCGATACTTGGCAGCACACTGGAATCCATGATTGCCTTGTAAGTTAGCTAAACACGGCGCGCTCTTAGTAAATTTTGAATGTTATTGTTAAAAATTTAAAGTTTTTAATTTTATAGTTCGAGTATGATATCGAAAAATCTACCTCCGGAGTTGCAACCAGAAGGTCAAGTGTGAGTTTCCCAGCTGCTGGTGATGTTATTTATGGTTTTGCACAACAGTACATTGGAGGAATAGGTGCTGCTCTTTATGGAGAGGTAAACATAGGGCTGTAAATGAATCGAATCTTCGGTGAACTGTTTAGCTAGAAGTTCGTTTATGTTCATTCATTTAATAAATGAACGAACATGAACAAGGAATTTTGTTTGGTTAACTAAATGAACTAACACGAACAGAGGCCATGTTCGTTAATGTTTGTTTGTTTATATATACTTGTTCATTAAAGGTTTTTAACTTTTTAATGACTTCTCTGATCTTATATATAGATTTAAGCAAAATTATTAACTATTAAACAAAAATATATGTTTATTATGTGATTAATTTATATGTCAACTAACATATGAATATGAACATTAAAAAAACACACCAACACAAGCTTGGTAGCCGACTGAACCGTTGACACCGACCATAGCCAAATCAAGTAAAACATTTTTTGTGTTCGTCTTTTTGAACCGTTCACGAACAAGAAATTTCGGTTCATTACAACCTTTAGGTAAACATGTCTCTTTAATGATTTTGTGTCAAAGTTTATATTTTAAAGTAAAAGGATTATTATTCAGGGTGGACGCATTATTTGTTCATCTAAACCTATATATGGGAAAGGAAAAGATATAGGAGATGAAGCTGGTTACATTGTAGGAATGTCTACATGTTATCCTAAACCGGGATCCGTGAAAATAGCCAAAGGCGAATTTGTAACTTTGGAGTCTAATTACAGCAATAAACAGATGCATACCGGAGTTTTGGGGCTGTTCTATATTCTTGTTGCTGAGTCTTCTTAATAACTGATTGGTCTAGCTTAAGATAGATTTCTGTCTTTTATGCTTTTTGAAGAATAATCTTGAATTATTAATAAAGTTGAGGGTTTGTTTTGTAAGTTTATTTTAATATGGATTATTCTAGAATAAGTTTGTCTTGGAGAGCAAGTTTAGTAGGTCTAGATTATTAGTTTTATAAGTGAGAGTCGAGAAGTCTTTTCTCCATGTTTGAGAAGTTCGTTTGGTTATATAAAAAGAGTCGAGGGTTGTCACCCCAATATCCCGTGTTCATTTATTTATTCGTTCGCTTGATATGATTGTATGATCCGTCTGGGCCAATAATTGGTATCAGAGCTTAAGCTTGTTCGCAGAAGAAGAGTTTGGTTATTATCTATTTGATTTTCGTTCGATCGACGGCCGTTTGCTGTTTGCGAGAGGAAAAGAAAAGTTGTGAATTAATTTAACACAATTGTGTTTGTGTTTAGTAACATCACGACAAAAATAATAAAAATATTATTTCTGTTTGTGGGTTTATTGTTTGAAGGGTTTGGGAATTTGGAAGAATAATTGTTTGAAAGGAATTCGGTTAAGGTTTATTGGGAAGTGTGATTGATGCTAAAGGGTTTGGTGCTTTGGATTTTTTTACGAAAACCGCCACTGTTAACCATTAGTTTTTATTAATAGATATTGTGAGAATTTATACAATTGTTTATCAATCAACGTGGAGACCGAAAACGTTATTGCTTTGTTTTCTTTTAGCCCTTTCTTGATCGGAAAGGAATCAAAGAGTAGTTTGATTATCGAGTCATGTCTGGTGATAAAGAAGCAGGGAGCTCAGAAACAATGAAAGAACCGATGGGTGGTTTTGTTTTGCAAGCACTGAAATTAACTTCGACCAATTATGCGTCATGGTCAGTTATGGTGAAAATTATCTTGGGTGCGAATGGTTGCATGATGCAATTGATAAAGAAAAGGGTGTAGGAATTGAAGAAAGAAAGAAGTTTATGGTGTTAGGTGTTATCTTCCAAACCCTACCTGAAGACGTGATGCTTCAGATGGCAAAGTATTCAGAACCGAAAGATGTTTGGGAAGCGTTAAGAGTTCGTTATCTTGGTGCAGAAAGAACTCAGAAAGCTCGTGTTCAAATGCTAAGAGCCGAGTTAAATGGATTGAAGATGGGGGAGACATAAAGTATTGATGATTATGCAGCGAAGTTGGGTGGAGTACAGTCAAAGTACAAGAGCTTGGGAGCGGTACTTGAAGAAGAGGTTTTGGTAAGAAAATTCTTGAACTCTATGCCAGATAAATATATACCTGTTGTTTCTTCGATGGAGCTACTCACAGACATCAAAACAATGGCGTTTGAAGATGTGGTTGGATGTTTAAAAGCATATGAAGAAAGAAGCAAGTTCAAGAATGTGACTGGAAGTTTATCCCAAAGTCAGCTCATGTTCACCTAAACTGAAAAGAAAGTTGAAAACTACCGCGGACGTGGTAGAGGCCGTGGAAAATACAATGGACGAGGAAGAGGGAATCCAAGATGGAATGATGAACGTGAGAATGATGAACGAGTTGAATACTGGAAAAAGAACCTGAGAGAATGGCAAGATAGAAGGAAGTATGTAACGTGCTACAACTGTGATAAGATTGGGCACTACTCGAATGAATGTAAAGAACTGAGCAAAGGGGATGAAGAAGTGAATTTGACAAAGAAAGAAGATGGCGTTGATCCTTTTTTGTTCATGGCAGTTTGTTCAATAAAGAGAGTAAGTTTGAATGAAGAGAGGGTTATCTCTGGTGTGTTTGAAAAGGATGAAAAAAATGAAGGAACGTGGTACTTAGACAATGGTGCAAGTCATCATATGTCAGGAAAGATAGAGTTCTTTACTACCTTGGATGAACGATTTTCGAGTCAAGTGAAGTTTGGTGATGGATCCGAGATCGAAATCAAAGGTAAAGGTAATGTGACTGTGGTAAGTAAGACTAGTGAAAAGAAAACGTTTTGTGATGTTTTCTATATGCCTAAGTTGAAGACCAATCTTCTCAGCTTGGGACAGTTAGATGAAAAAGGATGTAAGATTGAAATAGCCAATGGGATATTGAGGCTATATGATCAGAAAAAGAGATTGTTGATGAAGATTCAGAGAAATCTGAATAGGACGTACAACATCAAGCTTCAGGTATGTTGTAATCCTAACAACTTCGAAGTTGAAAAGAAAGTAAGTTATGATGTGAAACCGATTATGAAAGTGAAGGATATTCGGTTTGGAACGATTCCAAATGATTTATTTGGAGTTGTTGAAACTATTGGTCAAGAACGAGTTGATGAGAAGAAGTGAGTTGAGAAGGGAAATAACAGTATGGATTTAAAGTTAAGCATGGAAGGAACTAATGCTAAGTTTGAGGAATCGGTGAAGCAAGTATGTTATGGTCAGCTGAAAAGAAGGAATAAAAGCGAGAAGATGAACAATTCAAGATTAAGGGGGTGAATGAAGAATAATCTTGAATTATTAATAAAGTTGAGGGTTTGTTTTGTAAGTTTATTTTAATATGGATTATTCTAGAATAAGTTTTCCTTGTTTCCTAAGTTAAGTTTGTCTTGGAGAGCAAGTTTAGTAGGTCTATAAATAGGGTCTAGATTATTAGTTTTATGAGTGAGAGTCAAGAAGTCTTTTCTCGATGTAAGTTTGTTATACTCGTGATGTTTGTTTGAGAAGTTCGTTTGGTTATATGAAAAGAGTCGAGGGTTGTCACCCCAATATCCCGTGTTCGTTTATTTATTCGTTCGCTTGATATGATTGTTTGATCCATCTGGGCCAACACTTTTGCCATATTGTCGAGAAATTGAGTCGGTTTCATTGTATATTTGAAAATGCAATGGCGTACGTCTGTTTGTTAAGTCTAGTGTTTGATTACATGACAGAGCTTTGGAACACTTTACTATATAGATAAGTAAAGAAAGCTTGTGAACTAATATCACAGTGCCTATATTTATATGTAATGCTGATAAGGTGCAAATAAGTACTATGGTTTAAACTTGAAATACAGTAAAGAACTTTAGTTTTACATATAATACCCATCCTAATTGCATACTTGAAAATGTCAATGACTTATGTCTAATTTTTTATGGCTGGTGTTTTATTATTTGTTGGATGTCTAATGTGCTCGTCTAGATAACTTATTACACCAAAGGCCAATTGGTCCAGTGGTATCCCCATGACTTTCCTCGTGGGAGGTTGTGAGCTTGAGTCTCGCCTGGAGCAATTTGCTCCCGGCTGAGCCAAGGGCTTTCACCGCTTCCCAGTTGTGGATTTCCTCCTAGGTGGATGTTCTGGGTCATCACGTTTTGTTCTTTGGGCAGAAGAGTGATCCATATGCCATAATCATTCTAGGTGTTCAGGTCTTTGTTGTTCAAATAATAATAATTATTATTATTATAATTTGTTACTATTTGACCTCGAGTTCAAACTTATACGCACTTTGAATTCGAGATCAACATGGATTTCACTACAAATGAATCATATGTTACCAATTATTGAGTTCTTTTCTCTAGGACTAATATGATGAGATGTTCTTGGAAACATATATGAATATGAATGCTCACATGACATCATAAATTCATAATTTTTGGCAATTAAGTACATAAGCATGAACATATAATAAAAAGGACAGGATACACTAACATATATGTGTGATCAGAATCAGAGGGCATGAAATCCAACAGATTGGTGAGTTAAAACCTCTGGATTTGTTGAGAAGGAGCGTGGATCATGTACTTCGTTTTCAAGTTCGTGCCTTTCCTTCAGCCACTTCGTTTTCTTCAACTGATCTCTAATAAGCCTGATCCCTAGATAAATGAAAGTGAATCCAAGAGTCCCATCACATATAGACACTAGAGCTTCTAAAATCCAGTTCATACCATGGTTGTCACGTGGCGCGGGCATGATAACTCAAGTTGCCGCAGCATATGACACAGCCATGAACGATAATGCTATTCACGTTATCTTATGAGCTACCCCAACTATCGTGATCAGCGCCTTTCTCTTAAAAGGGATAATGCTGATTAGCACTACAACAACACAAATGGATACAAACAGTGCAATGTGATTGCTGATTGCGAAGATCTTGAAAGCTTGAGTTCTGCCCATGATTGCCTTGCCCTTTAGCGGTCCCTCCTGGTACACGCCACCAGGAGGATTCACGCTGGCTGTAAATGTGAACGTTGCCATCAATATGGCCACTAGTGTGATTGTGTTCCTCGCATTTTGTAGCGCCTCTCTGTGTAATTCTAAATGCTCTCTTGTCATGGTATTTTTGTCATGCTTGATTTTTTGTTGTTGCTGATGCTTCTGTTGTTCTTCTTCTTTTCGTATGATCTTTTGTCTGAGGACACTTTTATTTACATTTTTCACGGGTTCTACTTTCGGGCTGGTTTCATCTTCTGGAACAATTTCTTCTACACGAATTTCAGACGCCTCTATGTTCAAGTCGGTTGTCGGTAATTTAGTTGGATCAAGGATGCTGTTGTGATTCCCTACCGTTTGATAACCATTTGGCCCTTGTGTTTCACTCATGATGTACTCTGCAAACTGCGAACATTATCGATGCTAAAGTCATATAATATAGACTGAATATCGATATCTCATTGAACAAGCTAGAACTGTCAAGTTTATGATGTGGGATTGATTGCGCAAATGTTGGTCACGAATATGGGTGGGCAGGTCCGTCTCGTGGGTAAGCTAAATGAGGCCACTGCCTGCCCAAGTGTGTAGTTGACCCAAGCAAGTGCTTAGGACCCCCAATTTTTTTAAAATAATTAATATATTACGTACTTTAATTATTATATTGATGCATATTAGATAATTAGGTTGCATAATGCAGTTGAAAAAACTGAAGCTAGCGTGAAGTAGGGTGTTCTTCAGGTTAGTTTTTCGGGTTTCGGTTTTTTGGGTCGGGTTTTTTAGGTTACAAAATTTTAAATCTAGACCTGAAACCCAACCCAAATCTCTCACAGTTTCTTCAGGTTCGGGTAATTTCGTTTTTTTGCGAACCATGATTTGGATTTGCAGGTCGTTCTTGTTTTTTGGATTTGCACTTTTGCACTCCAATTTGAATTTGCACAATTTGAATATCACTGGAATGAATAATGGTTAGTAATTACTCTTTTTTAGTAGTAATTACTTATTAGTTTATTGTTTTATAATTATTTCATTAAACAATTTACATCAAATTAAGCTATAAAAGTGAATTTTATGATTTTTTTTTTTTGCAAACACAGGATATAATTAAAAATATATATATATAACATTAGCCCTGCCAGCTATAAACCTTTTCAGTCTATATTCTCGGTCCCAAGCCTGAGTAAAGAAGAAGTGTTTGTATGAGAAAGTTTAAAAAAAAAAAACCTTAACTTAATGATTAGCTTGAGGCCTTTGAAAACCTTGGGCCGCCACTGAATGAGGCCATGACTTTAGACCTCTAATCTCACGGGGCTTCAATCTTAAATAGGGGTTATATATTATGGGTTTTTGAAAGTAGAGTTTTTTTAAAATTAGTTACTCATTGATGAGCCAAGTTAAGGAGGATTGTCTCATATCCATTTTCACGGCATATCATCTATATTCCATAATTCTTGGATACTCTCTGGTGCTATATGCATAAAGAAAATAAAAGGTCTCAACATTTTAGTTAGTTTTAGGCCTTAGAGAACGTTAAGCCGGCCCTGTGGGCGGGTGGTGATGTGAAAGAAGAGTGAAGAAAAAGACAACTTCACTCATTTGGTTATCACATTATTTTTCTTGATTGCCATATTGAGTTTCTAAATCGTTAATCGGATTACAAATTGCTAGAATTTCCCTATAAAAGGGAGCTCCATTTAATGGTTTAAGATTGAATATTCACTAATTTGTCAACTTTTCTTGAGAATTATTTTCTGTATTTTTATTTTTTGCCAGTATGCGTTGATCAAAAACGGAGATCTCTGTAACGACTGAGGATTGAATACTTAGGAATTTATCAACTTTTCTCTATGTTTTTATTTGCTTCCGCTCAGCGTTAGTTTACTAAGGTGAAAAGTGTAGGGACTAGAAAGTTCTTGCCTGGTCGAAACCTTCCCTTTGAGCAAGATCTTGAATGGTGTTACCAAATTGGTCAGCTTGGTAAAGGAGGTATGTTCCCTTAACCTTGAGGAAGCCATATACAAATTTGAAGGCATCAAACTTATCGTGTCTTATGGTAAGATGCAACGCGTTTTCTCCATGTTTTAATTGAACGTGGAATGATAAAGGAGCTATGGATGCAAACTCCTCTAAGATTGCCACGCTCCCGTTGATTGCAGCTAGGTGTAATGGCGCGTAGCCATTTTTATCGAATTGCAAAGCTTGGTCATGAGGGTCCGTCCTTAAGAGAAGTGTTGCGGTTTCCAGTTGCTCGTTTCTGCAAGCACAATGCAATGCCAATGAGCCATTTATGGGCTCCTGAGCAAGATTTGTCACATTTTCTAGTAACTTTCTAGCAATGGCTGCACCACCAACAAGAAAGGAGCCAATATCAATATAAACGTCAAAACGAACAAAGGTTCCAGTAAAATCTCACTCTGGCAGAACTACTTTTACGGTATAGAGAAAAACAAACATCACTATGTATCAACATCCATACCTGTTCGGCCTTTTGATGCAGCAACATGCAAACAAGCTGCAAAATCTACGATGTTCAACCAGCTAGAGTTTTTGAGGAAGAATTCAACAATCTCAACACGGCCATAGTTGCAAGCCAAGAACAAGGCATTTTTGTTGTCGTCGTTGAGTTTGGTAGCCACCCATTGGTTCTTCTCCATTAGCAACTTCACCACCTTCTCATGTCCCATTCGGCACGCTTCATGGATTGGCGTCTCTAACTTATCATTCCAGCAGCCACCATTTCTGGCCTCATTTCAAGAATAAGTGATACAATTTCAGCATTCCCGAATCTTGAAGCTAGGTGTAACACCGTATTGTTTGCAAATCTTCGTTCAACCACTTGTTCATCTTGTTCGATCATATTACTAAAGGCAGCTGTGTTATTTTCTACTATTGCCTGCATAACCTCCCATTCAGGAATTGCCATCTTGCTAGAGTGATTAAATAAAAAGTGGTGTGTGTTGTGTGTCTTTTAGAGAAAAATTTGTGTGAACCCTTTTGAATATACTACATTTATAAAGAGAAATTTTTGTATTTTATATATGACCATGGCTACTTAATTATTTGGTGAACACTTCTTTGGATCTACTATATGTCCCTTCTGAGCACCATTCTTCAGTTACATTTGTTTGGAAGGACACCTCTTTTGGTCCATTAGAAGGGTTAGCCAGTGTTTTGTCTTATTCACTTTAATTAATAGTGTATTGGTTTTATTAATCCTAGCTATAATTTTTTTTGTCCGTTGTCGGTCTCAACTAACGAATTAGTTGCTGACGGTCGCATCTTTTAACGTATTTGTTCCCAACGGACCGTGACATTTTCGTCCCAAGCATCTTTGGTAAAATCACATTGTTTCCCGAAAACTCAGCATTTTCGTCCCAAGCATCTTTGTAACCTTGGATCGGATCTTTGGAAACCTTTTTCAAATAAACCTTTATTAAGGTCGCTGAAATCAACCATCGTCAGAATCGGTTGGTGGTACTTAAGTGGTGGTGGTTGGTTGGTGGTGAGTTAGTTGGTGGAGGTGACGGTGTTTAGTGGTGTTCAGGTTAGTTTTCCGACCAAAAATGTGACTTTTCGGCCAAAAGCGTTTTTCTGGCAACCTGAAAGTAACAGCGTTAGGATTCTGTTAGTTGCGAATCATCGGGAACAAATACGTTAAAAGATGTGACCATCAGCAGCCAGCTCGTTAGTTGGAACCGGTAGTGACTAAAAGATGATGTTGGATTAATAAAAACCAACATGCATTAATTAATTAATAATTAAACCACATGAGACTTTTATTTTGAATGATAACTCGCACACTCTCTGCTCTATTCCTGAATTCGTCAAGTTAACATACAAAAATAAATTAACACATATAAATAAAAATAATATATAAAATGACTTTATTCGTTCGATAATATCCGAGTGTTGAAACCCGGGCGTTGGTAAAACCCGAATGTTACGGCAGCGAGTCAACACGAATTCGGTCGGTATCGGTTACGTTCGTTACATCGATAAAACTTGGGCATTGAAAGTCGGGCATAGGTAAAACCTGGGCATTACGACAGTGTGTCGACGCGAATTCGGTTGGTATTAGGGGGTGTTTGGGTGAGCTTTAAATTTGGTTATTTACTTTTTTGAAAAGCAAAAACCACTTTTGAAATCTCCAATTTGAAGTTTTTCGAGAAACTTTGCTAAACACCTTTTGTTGTTTTTCAACAAACAAATAAGCAAGTTTTAGAAGCTCAAAACAAAATGATACACTTATTTGAAAAGAAAAAAAATTAAATCATTTGAAAGTGTCATCAAATGAACCGATAAGATTAAGATTATAAGAACATTACGACACCAAACTTTGCTATTTGTCTTATAAATATAATTTATTATATGCTATTATACATACATACATACATACATAAAATTCAAATTGATAATTAAACAGTTAATTGTCTTAACTCACTGATTAAATTAACGCTCAGGATGGACAACTTTAGGTTTTTACTAGTGCCCGGGTTTTACTGGTCTTTTTGTTTACTTCTGATATCGTAACGAACGTAATCGAAATCGACCAAATTTGCGTCGACTCAGCGTCGCAACGCCCGGGAACACTTAGGTTTTACCAACACTCGAGTTTTACCGACTCATTGTTGCAGGGTCGAATACCGACAACACTTGGGTTTTGCCGACTGAACAAATGTCGTTTTTTATATATTAATATTTTATATGCTCATCAACCGAACACATGGTAATGCACAACTGCAACGTGACATAAACATATTCGACCTACCCGCGTTATCTGACCTACCTAGGACAACGCACCAGGTAAAAAAAAACTAGTCATATTACATTTTCTGGTCTTTTCTAGGAATTGTATGAGCCTTTTCCCATTAATTTCGTCATTTGATTTTATTTTTCGTATCATTTGTTTATGTAAGAATGATATAAAGATTTTCCACTCAATTAAGTCATTCAATATTTTTTATACTCGTGTCATATATTTTATGGTTTTTTCTAGAAATTGTATGTAACTTTCCACTAAATTTCATCATTTCATCCTATAATTTCATTTTGTATTCTTATTTAGTTTTTACGAACGGTACAAGACCTTCCACCCATTTTCATTATTTAGTTTTAACTTTTTAATGGTGGGAGACACCGCGCATATTGCGATTGTGCGGTGTGGCGAACTTTAAAAAATCGTTTAATTAAATGATACTGTAAAACTGAAACTTACTCGGATCTAGCATGCGCTAAAAATTAGTTTTAAAAAAAAAATTAATTACAACAAAAATAAAATTTTAACATAAAAGGCTAGCAAAATAGGAAAAAAAAATACTTTGTTACTCATATTTCATTTTTCTTGTTTTTTTCTTAGAACTATTTGATAACTGTTCCTAAGTAATGCAAAAACCTATTAATCCTACATAGTTATGGTAAGCAAAGTATCATATATCATGATAGGCATAAGATTACTATTACACACCATTTGATCATAAAAGTAAATTTGAAAACTTTTGTTTTAGTAAACAAGAAAAAAAAAAAACGGTTTTGTAGGCTAAATTTGGGCCTTTTATTCTCTGCCTTTCCTTATCAAGATGATCCATGTAGTATAAGAGTGTGCTAACTCTTGGATCAGCTCCTCACCATAAACACACACAAAACCGACATCTTCTGATATCTTTTACTTTTATTTCTGGAAAGCATTGCTAATTGCAATTGCAGCTGGAGTAGTTGCACTTGCTGGCCTGTACTTCTACCTCAACAATAGTTTCTAAACACTTATAATCTGATTTCAGTTTTGTAGATTCTGATTGTTCTTGTTTTCAATTAATTTTGTATCTTCTGGTTATCATCCAGCGTATTCATATAATCAAATCAAGATGTATCTTTTTGTCATTCTGTTGGTATATGTAAGTGTTACATGTTTGTAACTTAGTATTGCATTCATTTGACAAAAGAAAGGGTCAATATTAAAAGGGAAAATAACCAAAATGCCCTTTTAACCAGTCAAAGTAAACAAAA
Source organism: Bidens hawaiensis (assembly GCF_021521415.1). Lineage (NCBI taxonomy): Eukaryota > Viridiplantae > Streptophyta > Magnoliopsida > Asterales > Asteraceae > Bidens > Bidens hawaiensis. Next base: position 2,574,480 of record NW_027491059.1, on the reverse strand, counting down.
TGTCTATTTTGACCCCTTTTTCACCCCCAAAATGTTCACCTCGAATCCAGTTGACCCGGCTACTTACTGATCATCACCAAACGAGATTTTCAACCAACAAAATTCGGCTCGACCTTTAAGTTTGGCACGTGGCCTTATGGGTTTATGAGGATTCCCAACCTTTAAGTTTGGCGCTTGGCCTTATGGGTTTATGAGGATTCCTAACCTTTAAGTTTGGCGCATGGCCTTATGGGTTTATGAGGATTCCCAACCTTTAAGTTTGGCGCGTGGCCTTATGGGTTTATGAGGATTCCCAACCTTTAATTTTGGCGCTTGGCCTTATGGGTTTATGAGGATTCCCAACCTTTAAGTTTGGCGCTTGGCCTTATGGGTTTATGAGGATTCCCAACCTTTAAGTTTGGCGCGTGGCCTTATGGGTTTATGAGGATTCCCAACCTTTAAGTTTGGCGCTTGGCCTTATGGGTTTATGAGGATTCCCAACCTTTAAGTTTGGCGCATGGCCTTATGTGCGCATGCGCGGCGACGGAGTGGTGACTCGCAGGCGCGCGTGCATGGCGGAGAGTTGCGCTCACGCATGTCGGCGGAATGGTGACCCGCCAGCGAGCATGCGTGGTGGCAGTCTTCTGCGCAAAACCCACATGGTGGAGGTCTTTTGCGCGAAACCCGCATGGTGGTTCCCGCGGTGGCACATGCATGGCTGCGGAGTGAGAATCCGCGAGCGCGCGTGCATGGCGGCGGAAGTCTGGTAATTTTTGGATCTACAATTTGAGAGATCTGTAATTTTAAACCTAAAATCCAGGTCTGTAATCTAGATCTAGATCTGTAAATCAGATCTAGATAGATCTGAAGCTCGTAGCGGAGAGAATTTAAAACCATCACAGATCCGGAGGCTTGATCATCCGAATCAGGTAGTTTCTTTTTTGCACAGATCTGGAAGCCTCTTTTAGATCTATGGATCTTTTTGAGTTTTAATAGAACAAGCCTTAAAGCCTTTTTCTTTAAACTTCCAGATCTGGGTTTTTCCTGGGAGATATCTGACAGCCGAGACGAAAATCGAAGGGTAGTTCGTTGCCGTCCCACTGATGGCGCCAATGTCGAAGCATGAAATGAATCTGACCTGATCCATGACGATGTTTCCACGGATTTCGAGATGAACGAACCGCGACTTGATCTTCTTCTTCGATTGCTTGAGACCTGCAATGGCTTTTCGGGGGTGTGGAGGTGACTGCTAAGAAATCATGAGGATCTCTTGTTTACAGAAACAAAAATAGGGTGGTGGCCCTTATTGAGCATGACCCCCTAACAAGGAGGTGGAGACCTCCTTATATAGAGAGCCTCATGGCCACCATCATGGTACCCTAATGGGCCTAGCCCAGTTAGGGTTACCTCCACAAAACCCCCTCAGCCCAATAACATTGTATTAGTCCGTATAATAAAATAAGCCAAACATAATAAATTTAGGGTCGTAAAACCGGGTTTAGTACCATACCCCTACAAGCCCCCCAAGTCCAGTGTTGCTCCTAGGCGTGCAAGCGTTTAGGTGGAGCGCTGGACTTTATAAGGTATGTTAGGACATGAGGCGGTTTTTTTTTCCCTTTTCTTCAGCCTTGTCTTTATTGTCTTCGAGTTTTGAGAGGTTTTCTCCATGATGGTGACATGTTGTGATCTTTATGATAATGATGGTGCACTGGCATGAATAAGATATAGCACGCATCATAACAATAGTGGCGCGAGGCCTGATAAAAGATAGAGCGCGCGTCTCGCTAATGATGCTTAATAGTTTGCGCGCGAGGTAGCTTACGAGCTATAAGAATAATGAAGCTTGCGCGCGAGGCGACTTACGAGCTATAAAATAATGAAGCTTGCGCGCGAGGCGACTTACGAGCTATAAAATAATGAAGCTTGTGCGCGAGGCGACTTACGAGCTATAAAATAATGAAGCTTGCGCGCAATGTCGACTTACGATAGTGGCGCGAGGCCTGATAAAAGATAGAGCGCGCATCTCGATAATGATGCTCAATAGTTTGCGCGCGAGGCGACTTACGAGCTATAAAATAATGAAGCTTGCGCACGTTGCGGCTTATGAGCTATAATATGACGATAATGACTGGCCCACAAGGGCCTCTTCTACGCAGGATGACTATCCCAGCTTGTTTTCAAGATAATAATGGAGGCGCAGTCGGCCAGATAATAATAAAGTCATATGTGCTTGTGCGACTCGTAGCCGAACCTGCAAAAACATATCAAATTAGCGCGTGGCCGTTTGGGATATTGTTAGGCTCCCGCCCTAAGATTCGGATGTCTTCCATCGCGATAATGTAGTGGTGGTATACCACGATAGTCCCCTAGTTCATTGCTGCCAAATAAAGTTGTCCTTATTCTGATTTGGGATTAGACTATTCTCATTTGTTGTGTCGCTTGCGCATAGGTTTTGGCTTTGTGTCATGCGCAGATGCGCTTGCGCATAGGCTTTGGCTTTGTGTCATGCGCCACGCGCAGATGTTGCATGCGTGCGCGTAGACTGTGTGTCATGCGCCACGCGCAGATGTTGCATGCGCGTGCGCGTAGACTTTGTGCCATGCGCAGATGTTTCATGCGCTTGCGCACAGGCTGTGTCACGCGCCATGCGCAGATGTTGCGTGCGCTGATGTGATATGCGTGAGCATATGATGCGTAAGCATATGTAATATGCGTGAGCATATGTGATGCGTGAGCATAAGTGGTGCATGAGCATGTGATATGCGACTTCGCTCAAGCATCATGGCGGTGCGCATGTAGAATGGCGGAATGGTTGACCCGCGGTGGCGCGCATGTGACGTGGCTTGGCGCTAGAATGGTTGACCCGCGAGGGCTTGTGTTAATAGGTTTAATTATGACGGCATGTTGAACGGAGCGGAGCCGCGTTCGGTCTTGTATTCGGCGGGAAGCCGTATGGGTTTATGAGGATTCCCAACCTTTAAGTTTGGCGCATGGCCTTATGGGTTTGAGGATTCCCAATCTTTAAGTTTGGCGCGTGGCCTTTTGGGTTTATGAGGATTCCCAACCTTTAAGTTTGGCGCATGGCCTTATGGGTTTATGAGGATTCCAAACCTTTAATTTTGGTGCTTGGCCTTATGGGTTTATGAGGATTCCCAACCTTTAAGTTTGGCGCTTGGCCTTATGGGTTTATGAGGATTCCCGACCTTTAAGTTTGGCGCGTGGCTTTATGGGTTTATGAGGATTCCCAACCTTTAAGTTTGGCGCGTGGCCTTATGGGTTTATGAGGATTCCCAACCTTTAAGTTTGGCGCTTGGCCTTATGGGTTTATGAGGATTCCCAACCTTTAAGTTTGGCGCATGGCCTTATGTGCGCATGCACGGCGACGGAGTGGTGACTCGCGGGCGCGCGTGCATGGCGGAGAGTTGCGCTCACGCATGTCGGCGGAATGGTGACCCGCCAGCGAGCATGCGTGGTGGCAGTCTTCTGCGCAAAACCCACATGGTGGAGGTCTTTTGCGCGAAACCAGCATGGTGGTTCCCGCGGTGGCACATGCATGGCTGCGGAGTGAGAATCCGCGAGCGCGCGTGCATGGCGGCGGAAGTCTGGTAATTTTTGGATCTACAATTTGAGAGATCTGTAATTTTAAACCTAAAATCCAGGTCTGTAATCTAGATCTAGATCTGTAAATCAAATCTAGATAGATCTGAAGCTCGTAGCGGAGATAATTTAAAACCATCACAGATCCGGAGGCTTGATCATCCGAATCGGGTAGTTTCTTTTTTGCACAGATCTGGAAGCCTCTTTTAGATCTATGGATCTTTTTGAGTTTTAATAGAACAAGCCTTGAAGCCTTTTTCTGTAAACTTCCAGATCTGGGTTTTTCCTGGGAGAGATCTGACAGCCGAGACGAAAATCGAAGGGTAGTTCGTTGCCGTCCCACGGATGGCGCCAATGTCGAAGCATGAAATGAATCTGACCTGATCCATGACGATGTTTCCACGGATTTCGAGATGAACGAACCGCGACTTGATCTTCTTCTTCGATTGCTTGAGACATGCAATGGCTTTTCGGGGGTGTGGAGGTGACTGCTAAGAAATCATGAGGATCTCTTGTTTACAGACACAAAAATAAGGTGGTGGCTCTTATTGAGCATGACCCCCTAACAAGGAGGTGGAGACCTCCTTATATAGAGAGCCTCATGGCCACCATCATGGTACCCTAATGGGCCTAGCCCAGTTAGGGTTACCTCCACAAAACCCCCTCAGCCCAATAACATTGTATTAGTCCATATAATAAAATAAGCCAAACATAATAAATTTAGGGTCGTAAAACCGGGTTTAGTACCATACCCCTACAGTAGATATTCATTGTTTTTCCAAGTATTTCATAAACAAGTTGTTTGTGACTGAACAGGAATATTTGTCTGTAAGTTGAAGGACGATGGGACACTTAATTTTTCATGTTACATTGATTTTGCCAAATTTCTGAAGACAATGAAGAAAGCTGGAAAGAATGCAAAGATAGCATGTTGGCAGGTTGGAGAATGTTCAAGCAACATGATTGTAGAAGAACAACCCAAGCACCTAGGATATGGAAACCATGGTAATGGGTATGATTATAACTTGGGTTATCTGGCAAATGAAAGGAACTTTGCCCACAAGCGCCTAGGATGTTCGGGGAATGCAGAAGACTGTCATAGTAATCCCAAAGAGATCGCCGGTTCTGAGGAAGATTCGATGGTGAAAATAATCCAAAATGCTGCAGTATAATGTGATTAAAATTTTATAGGACATACTAATGTTGCCTTTAGTTCTAAGTTGCAGCTTCCAGCTGTAAGTTGCAGTTAAAATTAATGGACTTGTTTTTCCTATGTTTTCACTTTAAGGAGAGAAGCAATTATTTATCATATAAGTAAAACCATCTTAAGCATGTGTTGACATGTTAAATTGTTAATCATATGTAATTGTTAAAAATGTGTGAAACCACAATCAGCTTGATAATAACTTGGTTATTTTGATGATTAACAAATTAGAATAAATGATAGGTTAATTCATCATTGTCTTCCTCGTGAAAATGAAAATTCATTAGTACATAGTACAAAAGGGACTAAAACTGAGACGAAGAACGATAAGTCATTTTCTTTCTTTCGAAAATAAAGAAACTATATTAAATGAAGCCCAAAGTAACCCTAAATAGGTGTCCGAGTACATAAATAGATGTGTGGGAACAAAACGTATTCATTCAAAACCCTACCAAACAAATCTCCAAAGTCCATCAATTGGATTCATCACTACCAAACGGTATACTTCTATCTCTTAATCCAATTCCTTCATTTTAGTTTATGGTTGTTTAATAGAAATGTATCTGCGTTATGCTGTTTTGATATTGACATATATGTGCGTGTTGGTGTGTTTATTACTATCTGGAACCATAGTTGAGTGATTTTGGCCATCGCATACTACTTATGTTAGTTACTATATAGTTTAATATAAGTTTTGTAAATTTGATATTTTAAACAAACTATTATTATTATATAGTATTTTTACTTTTAAATAAAACAAAATTGTATTTATTAATTACTTTAAAGAGTTAAGTTATTTTACAAAGAGGAATAAAATGAGAATGATTAGAAGCATTTGTAGAAAAAAAATGAAAAATTAATAAAAAAAAATCATAACCAAAATTTTAATACAAAAACGTTCTAAAAAAAATAAAAAAAAACTTGAAAAAGACAGAATGTTGAGTGAAAAATATCGTGTCTTTTTGTTTATCATAGTGTTTGTGTTTATATTCGTCATTGATTGGGTCTTTTTTCTTGATATTGCATTATATTGAGCAGTATTGTGTCATATTTTGTTCGACACCGTGTTATATTTTGCGATCTGGTGTCTTTTTTTGTTTATAATTGTGTTGTTTGTTCATTTTCAGCATTGTTTCTTTTCGCGTTTTTTTTGGGAACGGGAATGACGGGGGAAGCATTTTGGTTTTTTCATTCTTTTTGTTTCTTATTGATATATTGAGTTATGATTTTTTTTTTTTTTTGAATTTTTAGTGGTTTTTTGTTTGGCTACAAATCCTTCTCACATTTCTCATTTTTGTCTCCCTTTGCATTTTAACTTTACTCTACTTTAAATGTACAAAATTTTATAGTACAAAGTTTTTAAATATAACTTTGGTTGCTAGAATTTGAAACAAAACTATATATTATTATGAATAGAAAAGTTTTTAAGGTTAAATCATCTGTTAAATCAACACTAACTGTTTGTATCCTTTAGGCATAATCTAGATATGCAGGCTAAAAAGATTGGAGTCCTTTCAGACATGGTTGAAATTTAACTTTTAACACATAAAAGTTCATATTTATATAATCATATATTTTATATGTTGTGTTCTTGTTTCAGACATGCACCATGAAGGTAGACGACACCGGAAAACCATATCTTGGTGATCTGCATAGGGTGATGAAAACTTTTGAAGGTATGTTTGTTTTCTTGTGTGTTTAAACATGTAGATAGTCATTGTTTTTTCTAGGATTTGATAAGCGTGCTGGTTGTGGTTGAACAGGACTCATGGATATTAAAAGTGTTAGGCGCACTCAAGGCGCACAGGCCTCTCTAAGAGCCTAGGCGCAAGGCAAAAAAAACATGGGCCTCAAACAAAAAAGTGTATTTAAATAAAATATATTATGTAAAGCAAAATATCACTTTTTTCAATTACCAAAAGATTCCAATAACATACTCTTCAACATAAAGTATCAGAATCATCTCAAATCCCAAAATATATCAACAAAACAATATATATCATCAAAACAACTGTAAATTCAAAGATAATAAACTGAGCATCTTCAATTAAAATGATAAACAGGTTATTCAACAACAAACTAAATAATTTTAAAGTATATGAAGCATGAGCATGTTTAATTATTGTTAAAAAAATTCATCATTGTTAATAAAAAGCATGCTTCTTCAATTAACTAAAGTTTAAGAAATATGAGAATCGATCACGGTTAAAAGTTACATGCTTTTATTAACATCAAAATAAAAGCATTGAAAGGATTGAAACCGAGATGAAAATCAAAATAAACGATAGGTCATTTTCTTTCAAGAAACCATTGGGCCTCCATTAAGTGAAGTGGAGGCCCAAAGTAACCCACTATATAAATAGGTGTGAGTGAGACACTCAAAACCTAGACACTCAAACCCTAACAAACAAAGAAACAAACTGCAGTCTGCTTCCATTACACTACTCAGTAAACTTCTATCTTCATTACATTTTGGCTGTTCAATAGAAATGTATCTAGGTTTTCATTTTAGTTGTTCAATAGAAATGTATATATGCTGCTTTGATATTGACATTACTACTTGTTCAGTTCAATAGAAATGTATCTAGGTTTTCGATGATCGATGTGATTCGGTTAGTTAGGGCTTCGTGAAATGATGCGTTTGTTTTGACTCTCGTCTTTCTGTCAGTGGCTGATTTTGACCATATATTTTGCATCCATACACCACAGTTGACTGAGTTTGATCATCGCATATTACTACTTATGTTACTTATTATATATATAGTTTAATATAAGTATGATATTAAACTATATATAATTTAAACAAACTATTATTATTATTAATATATTATTTTTACTTTTAAATAAAAAATAATATGTTAAATCTATACTAACGGTCAGTTTCTATCCTTTTAGCATAAACCAGATATGAGGTACAATTTGGCTAGAGTCCTTGTAGACATGGTTGAACATTATTAACTTTTAACACATAAAAGTTCATATTTGTATAACCATTTCATATATGTTAATATATATCTTGTGTTCTTGTTTCAGACCTGCACCTTCAAGATAGACAACACCGGTGACAACTATCTTGCTGATATGGGTAAAGTGCATGGAATTTTTCAAAGTATGTTTGTTTGATTTATGTGTATTTAAACCTGTAGATATTTCATTGTTTTTCCTAGGATTTGATAAACGTGCTGTTTGTGGCTGAACAGGCGTAACTCAAAGTACTTTGGTGGGGCCGATGGGATTGTGCAAGTTAAAGGTCTGGTCTATGTAGATTGATTTCTAACGGTTACCGAGAATTGTAGATTTATAAAGCTGGTAGAGTTTGACTTTAAACGTGTCGCTCCCAATCGTGAGCAAGATCAAGTCCCGAAAACAACACGAGATAAAGGCCATCCAAGATGTTGAGGTATGATGTGATTGGAGTTTTATAGGTAGTTGAGACTTGAGATATTAATATTCTAACCTATTATTATTGTACTTTAAGGAAAGGAGGCATATTTTGTGCATGTATTGACATGTTTATCGTATGTAATTGTTAGGATGGTTGAAGTACTAATTCTATCTCTTGAGTATTAATATCTTGGTTATTATGATGGCAATAAAATAGTTATTAGGCTGTAGCCGTCGCTTGAGTTGGGCCGGTTTATAAACGAGTCGAGCCCAAGCCATGGGTGGCTTGCTCTCGTTAGCTCGGCTTGATTTGGCTCGATTATTTTACCTATACTTTATTATATTATTATGTGTGTGTAATTTGTATGTACATATGAACAAGCGGTTTCTAATAGTTTGTTCATTGGTTTTAAACGTTTTGTTGATCAAAAAAATGGCTTTCTGTTAAAAAATATTTTATCTTCTGTAAGTTTATTAGCATATTACAATTTGAAATTACAAACCCAATGATATAACCATAGTTGTCGTGCTTTGGGAACCAAACGTTATACGGCAAGTAGTTATGTAGTGCCACAAATGAAAATGATATTCTTAAAAGGTCAAGTGATGCAATTTCATAGCAGCTGGCTTTTGGTGTGTTGAAATACCAATTTGAATAAATCAGACTGGATGCGGGAGCTGCAGTGCGTGCTATGTAGAAGCATTCTGATGAGTCATGACTGTAATTCTTCTACTGCAACAACGGATTCAGATTCATCATCTGATCATATAAATAAATGCTCAAATGTCAACTAATAAGTTTAAGTTTAAGTTTAAATAAGCTAGAATTCTTGAGGTTGCATACGTGTTAAAGATGAACTTACTTTTGCCCCTTTACCCAGTCGGACCCCTAACCGTTTATCATAAACAAAAATGACAGTCAACTTTATGGTATAAAAAGGGACTATATACCACCTCGGCCCTTCTCAATAACGAGCCTCATCGGTTGCTGAGGCCCAGCTACCCTTTAGGCCAGCCTTGATCCAGATGTTTATTTCACAAGTCACTCATGTTTATGTCAACTCCATTATGTACCAATGTAAACTGATGTTTATTTCATAAAATTATACAAAGAACAAAAACTATGCTTAAAGTTTTGTTTTTACGCGTTGTTTTTGAACATAAAAACAATAATTTTATAGTTTTATCTAAGCATGCTATATAGATACATGAAAAACAAAACTAAGGCACAAAATTAATAATCACCTACGTTTACATGATGATATCATGATCACTGTTTTAATTATTGTAACTAGAAAAGGTTTATGTTTTATTTTTTCCCTTGTACGAATTTGTGTTTTGCATATATAATCCACGTACATATGCTTCTTATTAAAAAAAACGATTCCATTGTGTTAACAATTACTTGCATGTATAAATTAGTAAGGATGGAACCATGGGTTTACCTGTGCTCATGAATGAAAAACAAGTCATCGATCGATATGGGATGTCTTGAACAATGAATACAAAGGTTTGAGAGAATGAATTAGTTGGAGGTTAAATATATAACTTCATTCCCGGTAGTAAATAGGAAAGATATTCTGATTTAATTAAGCAAAAGATTATTCTTTCATAAAATATATTTATTTTATTTTGTCCTAATAATTTTAATAAGTTTTAGCAATGCTAATACCCTCACTTTGTATGAATACCATATAAGTATAAACTATAAACTTTATAAAAATATATTGTTTCTGTAAATAAAAAACAGTACATTCGCTTTTATTTTATTTACTTGAGAGACCCATAAAAATTAAAAAGGAACAAAAAACCCAAATTTGCGTTATAATTTCAAAGCCCAAAAGGTGTCGGCTAAGACTTAGCCAACTTGTCTCTCATGGAGCAATCTGACTAGATATTTTTCGCCTTCTGACAAGACTTATCTTGTCTTCCGACTTCCGAGTTCCAACAAGAGTTTTTTTTGTGGCTTCCGCCGAGATTTCTTTTACTTCTGCCAAGATTTTCTTGATATGTGGCTGGATTTTGTTGGTTGAAAATCTCGTCTGGTGATGATTAGTAAGTAGGCGGGTCAACTGGATTCGAGGTAAACATTTTGTTTACTTTGATCGGTAAAAAGGGCATTTTGGTCATTTTCCCTTTTAATATTGGCGCTTTCATTTGTCAAATGAATGCAATACGAAGTTACAAACATGTAATACTTACATATACCAACAGAATGACAAAAAGATACATCTTGATTTGATAATATGAATTTGTTGGATGATAACCAGATGATACAAAATTAAATGAGAACAAGAACAATCAAAATCTACAAAACTGAAATCAGATTATAACTGTTTAGAAAGTATTGTTGAGGTAGAAGTACAAGCCAGCAAGTGCAACGACTCCGACTGCAATTGCAATTGGCAATGCTTTCCTGAAATAAAGAAAAAAGGTTTAAAAAGGTATTAAAAGATGTCGGTTATTTGCGAGTGTATGATGGGGAGCTAATCCAAGAGTTAGCAGATTCTTATATTATATAGACCAATTTGATAGGGAAAGCACCGCATAAAGGACTCAAATTTTAAAAAGAACATAACTTGGTCTGTGAGCGGAATTACGGGGCCCATTACCAGTCAACAAAAATGTCTCGACAAGCGGACCTTGTGACAAACAACCGTAGGTGGTTTGGTCTAACTGTCGGACCCAAATTCCATCATTTAGGCTCTCAATTCCGCCATAGAAGACTTTATTTCCAAGTTTCATAACATTGAAACATTTCAAAAAATAGTTTGACTCGTTTTTAGAGGTGCACAAACTGGTTTAAAACTCAAAACCGGATTGGGTTGAAACTGGTTCAGTCTGGTCAACAAAAGTTAAAACCGGTTTATGATCGGTTTTGGTGCGGGTTAAAACCGGTTTCTTGACTAGGTTAGTTTCGGTTCGGATTTTGATCGGTTTCGGATCGGGTTTTGGCCGGTTTCAGTTCGATTAACCGGTTCCGAGCCTACGGTTTCAATCTGTTCCAAACCGGTTTCTACATAATCGGTTCGGTTTCGGTTCAATTTTCGGGTTGGTTTAGTTAACCAGTTTATTTGCCCACCTCTACTCGTTTTCTAGTCGTCATACATAATTCAGGTCCCTAATTAATGTATTATGTTCATGTTTCCATTTCGTTTTGAAATTTCGAAAATGTCCCAAATTAAACATTTTTTCTTCTTAGGAATTATGTCTCTTTTATTACTTTTACTTTATCGCTTCCGAGTCTGCATCAGTTTATGTTTAGAAGCCTTACCCGACGGCTTCATCTCTCTGGAGTTCGGCTTTCCGGGCCTTTCTAACATCTGTTGCATTGGCATTTTTGGTCACAGCAGGTGTGTATTCCCTGAACCTTCTTTTTGGTGCACCACAAACTGCAATTATATATTCAAACATATAAGAAAACACAGGATTCTGCACTCATAATTACTCATATATCATATCCAGAATCAAACAAAAGTAACTGTAATTCATACCTGGGCAGAAGTACTTATCAGGAAGCTTCTCAAAGGGTGTTTTATCATTGTAAATGTACCTGCACCCATCCGAAAACACACAGGCAAACTTCACTAAATTATATATGTATTTTTTAAAAAAATATGTACTCTTAATGTTTAAACCCAAATACTCAACTAATTTAAGGCATAAATTTTTTTTCGCCTTTGGCCAAAAAATTTTTCACAATCCTCGGAGACTGCCCTGGACTGCGGTGTGCGGTTTTGGGCAAAAACCGAACAGAACCAAATTTTCGTTTTTTCTTTTTTCAAAAGCGTTCAGCTTCGCTTTTCCGGTTTTGGGTTTTTCGGTTTTCGGGTTCAATTTGGTTTGGATTCGGTTTTTTCGGTTTTGCTAATCGGGCTAGTACTTTTTGGGCCAAAGAAATTTTACCTATGATATTTTAAAATTTATCCTAATTTTTTTGAAAAAAATTAATAACTAATAGAATATAGTAGTATACTTTGGCCTGGAATAATAACAGCCAATAAAATGTTCTTACATTTATAAAGATTTAATCTCATCCAAATAGACAGAATTGATTAATGTTAAAAATAAAACAAATATCAAAGTTTACAAAACATAAAAAATGCAATGACAAAGTATTTCCACAAATCAATTTTTCGGGTTCGGTTCGTTTTTTATCACAAAACCGAACCGTTGGTTTCTAATTCGGTCTAGTTTCTTCGGTTTTGTAAAAAGTAGTGACTACATCGAAACAGATCAAGCAAACACTAGAAAACAAGTTTACCCGCAGTCGCGGCAAATGTAAGCTTGCTTAGAAGCGGTCCGCATGGCGAATTTAGGCGCGGATGCTGGCCGATCACGAGGAAGCAGTAACTGAAGAGAAGGTGACAGAGAGAATGATGAATGCATTGCCACATGGTTAGATGAACGACGGCCAAGGCCTACGGCATTGGTGGTGGTGGTGGTGGTGACTGGTGATGATGATCTGGTGGTGGTTGGTGGCCTGAGTGGTGTCTGGAGAGCCATGTTGGATGATGATGATATTGTTAAAGAGATAAGTAAAGAGATAGATGTTGCATGTGTTGTATAGATGTTTTGTGGGGATGCGTGGATGTCATACTTCCCACATAATTGAATGTGTACCAAAGTTGTTGCTTTTTTTGGATTTTTTTTTTAAATAAAAAATGTTTTCTAAAGGTTTCTTGAATGTTTGTTTGGTTGTTAAAAGGGTTTTTGATTGTCCTTTTTGGAGAAAAAGATGGGTTTGGATTTTAGAACAATTTGGTTGATTTTGTGTTTTGGAATAGAGGTATGATTCATGGATCGGAAAGGCTAGATAAGTAGAGGCAGAACCGGAGGAGGGTCAACAGGGTCCAATCATCATAATTTGTTAATTTGATGTATAAAAATCATTTTTTGAGAAAAAAAAAATACATGAGTTAGAGCATTCCCAATGGATTCCCTAAACTATGTGAGGGGGTTCTCTATTTTTTTTTAGAGATGATTAAAAATGGTTGTGAGAAGATGAGAGAGAAAATGTTACAGTTCATGGTTGATTTTAATGTTTTTGAAAGTGGTTGTGAGTGAATGAGAGAGAAAAGGTAATAATAAAAGTTTAAAAAAAGTATTATTTAATTGAAAATGAGAGAGAAAAGATAATGGTTTTAATATAATTATAGAGATGGAGATAGAAGAATTGAATGCGAATGCTCTTAGACCCCTTAATTGTAGTCAAAACAGAATAGAGCATTATGTTGACCTCATGACTAAGAGGTTCTGATTTTAGCGTTTTGTCACTGTAAGCAACTCGTTGAAGGCTTGAGGAACTACTTGCCTCATCATCTGGCTTGCATTAGATAATGTTTGAAAGTTTTAAGTTAAAATCAAATCTACAATGGATATTAAAACTTTCATATTTTTATATTGGAAAACTCATAAGACCCCATAAATACCTTGCTAACCAATAGGATTTGAAAAATTGCAGCTTAGTAGGTGACGTGCTATGGCATAATCATCAAAAGGAAAACATCCCAATTCATCTATGGTATAACAACGGGTATCCCTTGGATTATCATAAAGAGACAGGGATGCATATTATACCGACTAAAGGTGTGTAGTCTAGTAATTGTACCCGCGATTTTGAGAAGTTGGCACTCATCAAGTAGTTGAAGGTTTTAGTCTGAATTTTTTGCATTTTTAGGTGTTCTAACGGAAACCTAACTGACTCTAGACGGTTAACTAAATTATAATCAAATCTAGCTCGCCCGCATATTGAGTTGACCACGTAAGATTTAGAGTTGACTTAGAGGGTTTACGAGTTAACCGTTCAAAAAAAATAGTTAAAAAAAACATATTATATCAACCATGACAAGAACAAGGGTTCAAAGTCCATATGATTCAAATACCCATCATTTCACTATATGAAATACACTAAAAGTAAACCACTAAAAACCCAACAAAAAATTCCCCAAAATGCCCCTATAAATCAACATTCCAGCCCATGATTCTGTTTATAACCAAACATTTTATAAACTCAAAAATTTTTATATAAAAGCTACCATGGCTTCAGATCAGCTAGCGGACCCGCGGTCCAGTTCAAAACCTTCTCTCCTTTCCTCAAATAAACACTCTTATCATGCGGCAATTTACGTGCCAACCCGTTCAATATTTGATGAAAAGCATCACCCGGCTGAGCCGGATGTGGGAACATCGCTTGTTTCATCGAAGGATTAGCCAACAATCTTTGTTTCCTTAAAATAACTTCGGTCGGGATTGAAGTTAACATAGTGTCCAAATTCGGGACATCTTTTTCGTCCACGTAAACGCCAATGTCTTCCCATGGGATTGCGTCGGCGAAAGGTAACACGATGTCATCTGCTATGATGACAGGGATGCAACCGAATATTACTGCTTCGACTAACCGCGGACTCCACGGGGCCCACCCGAGTGGACATAAGCAGAAGACGGCTCGTTGCATGTCTTCATAGTAGGTTGTTGGATGTTCGGTTGAGATGTCAAAGAGCGGGTTGTCTTTGAAGTTTTCCCACACTGCAGCTCTTGCGCCCCTAAAAGATCACAAAAAAATAAATAAATAAAATTTGTTGTCAGATCAACCCGACCCGTCTTGGCCCATAACTAGCTTTAAATAATATAGAATGCACATGTGGCATACCTTGCATAATAACCGCCTTCAGGGTCGTTTCCGACATCATAAAACAAGCCTCTAAAGTAGACGAAGATGGAACGAGGAATGCTAGGAGGGATCAAATGAGATTGCATCTTTTGAGGAGGGGCGTACGGGGGCACCGTAATCGAACCGTCTTTTAAACAAACATGATTCTTTTGTCCAAATGTTTGAACTAATGTAGCTCTTTGAAGAAGAGGGAGAATTCCTCTTTCGATGGCTTTTTCTTCCTGCGGTAAATTCCATAATTTCAAAAACATAATAATAAACCAACCACAAAATAATGTGTCTCGAAGCTTGATTGTGCAATTATGGCATATTACTTATCAACAGATCGATTCGGGTTATGTTTTCTCTACAATAGAAACAGGTCGAAAGTTGTCCAGAGTGTACTTTTAATGTATGAAACCTCATAGAATAATTATTAGATAAATGAGAGTGAAATCTAACCTAATTTAGAGAAAAAATTGTAATGTGAAAATGATGTATATTTCTCTTAATAATTCAATATAAAGCAAAACTTATATATAATAGTTAAAACACCAATATTAGCCAACTAACAGACAACTAACTAATGTAATTTATTCTTATTTATTCTAAACGTTAAACAATTAAAACTTATGATATAAGTGTTCCAGGTCAACCCAACCCGATGACAGACTTTCATAAAATGTTTCATTTATGTCTTTATTGTTCCATTGTTGTGAAAATTTTTCATAACCGATGAAACCGAGTGGCCTAAATGAAACAATTTTAAAAAAAATAGTCAATAAAAAATAGTAATCACGTATCCAAAATTCCAAAGTGTTTTAATTAGGTCACATAGCCTAACCAAATATGAATATTGTCGCACGGAACAATATGAAACTTGAGCGACATAATTTATAAAGCTAGTTACTATTTACTTATTTAGTGACATTTTCCCTTTCGGCCCGCACCCAAGTTAGCCATTTTGACCCATTACACAACTCGCCCATTTTTCCACCTCTACTGAAGACCACAATGAGAAAGTAAAAGATTCATACCTGATAATGAAAACAAGCACCGAAATCATGCGGCACAATAAAGAAGTGATCAGCCCCTTCGGTCCTATTCCAATAAGGCCAATTAGAAGAAATAAGTTGGATCGCACTTCTCATCATTCTCGGTGATTTAAAAGGCAACGGTAGACCGTTTGGTGTTAAATCACATGTGGTGTAAACCGGGGTGTAAAACCAATCAGCTTCCTCTGGATTTAGCGTTCTAACCGGGCTCGATAACAGGAATCTGTGCATATAAATTTCGGCAGCAAACATGTGGTTGAGACATCGCGGGTCCTTTTGCAATATCTTCTTATTGTACTTACTTGGTAACTCGTAAACAAACACTTTTAACCTTCCAACTGGATCATCTTCTAATACATCCCCAGCACTACCTATATTGTCCCACAAATTTATACAGACACAAATAACCAGTTAAATAAAACCCAAATTATCTAGCATATGAATAATCAGTGTTGTAAAAATCAGGATTAAACGGTGATTAACCGCTAGTCGGCTAGTTACTGATTAATTTTCAGCTAATCATAATCGGTAGTTGGTCCTAGCCGGCCCAAATTGTCCTAGTCGACTCAAATTGGTCCTAGTGGGCCCAAGTGAAAACCTTTTTTTTAGAAGGCAAACGGACCTTGATTTTAACCCGTTAACCCCAGTTATTGGTTTTTCTGATTGATTTGTTATGCTTACGTTTAATTGTTTACGTTTAATTGGTTTTTCTGATTGAACTATACTATGTGAACTTTTAAGGATTCATGTGAACTTTTATATGTACTTATTTTGGGTTATTGGATTTAAATACTCCCAACTTTCACTTGTAGGTCGAGAACACTCCCAACTAACGAAAATGTATACCACCACCCCCATCTTTCCCCTTATTTTCTTTTGGCACTCCCAAGCCATTTCAAAAAAATTGTCACGTCCTTACAAAAACTAAGTCTCACTTTAGCTTTGGAGTGCCAGAAGAAAATAAGATGAAAGTTGGGAGTGGTGGTAAACATTTCGTTAGTTGGAAGTGTTTCTGGCTAACGAGTGAAAGTTGGGAGGATATAAATCCAATAACCCAATTTTTTTAAAAAAATTCCATATATAACTTTGATAAAATACAAATACATATAAAAATTCCAATCAATTTAATCTCGATTAATCGCAAGTCAAATCGCAAGTCTGTACCCCAACGGCCCACCGGCACCTAGCCAATTCTACAACACTACAAATAATAATCTGAAAGGCAAACAAATATAAACTCCATATCAAATGTGATTCAACAAAATCAACAACCTTTAATAGCATCAAGAAGTATCAACCTTAGCAAATCTCACATAATCTATCCAGATCAAGGACTAATAACAAGAACCCTAATTTCCTAATCTGACCCAATTAGCCCCAATCTTATTAACTAAAAAAAAAAGTTTACCTGAAATTCTTTCTGTTTGTTGACCTTTTCTGAGCTCAAAAGCATCAAGATTCAACACCAAAGCATAAAAAGCCAAGAAAATCAAAACCCAGTTCGAATTCTTCATTTTGAATAATGGGTGCTTCAAATCTTGGACCCAGAAGTGCAAATTATTATTTACTTAAATGGGCATAGAGAAATAGAGAGACAGTTCAATGTCATTAGACAAAGTAGTTGTTGGAATATGATAACGACTGTTTCTTGCAAATTGGGGGAAATTAAAAGTAAAATTAAAATTAAGAGAGATGGGTATGTGGAAATTGCTTAAAGAAACAGGAAAGAAGAAGAAGAAGAAGAAGAGGAGGTGTCTAAGGTTAGTTTGGTTGTCAAGAGTCAGGACAGATTTGTTTCTTGAATCTTAAGTTTTTTTTCTATTTTTCTTTTTTTAAATAAAACTAGCTGTTGTGACATCTCAGTAGATGAATAAGATATAAGTTTATTAGTTTTGAGTTTTATTAAAACAACTCTTTTTAGAAAGAGATTTCCAAAGTAGTTTTTTTTTTTTTTAGAATTATTTAAAATTTGGACTTAAGAGAGACTTTGGAAAAAGAAAATTATTATGAGGTAGATGACAAAATCTTAAAAGAAAGGGAGGGAGCATGTAAGGTTTGAGAAAATATTGAAGGTAAAGTTCAAATTTTTTGAAATATTGAAGGAAAAGTTCAAATCTTTTCTAAACTTTTTTTCTCAAAAAACAGTCTCTCGAGACTGTTTTTTTATGATTCCTACCTAGCTAATTCATATTTTCAAATTCTTGTAAAATATATTTTTTACAATTATACCCCTGAACCACCACCACCACCATCACCGACGCCGTCGCCCCCACCCCATCACCACCACCATCACTACCACCATAGCCGACGTCGCCCCCACCCCACCACCGCTGCATCGCTGCACCATAGTTGGTATACCCGACTCGAGCTTTGTTCAGCATCATGGGTTGTTTGATCTTTCGCATAATCAGTTGACGGGTTCGGTTTCGGATGAGTTGGGTGACTGTTTGGTTGTGGTGGATCTTTTGCTAAATGATAACATGCTTTCCGGTGAATTACCGAAGTCTTTAGCGAAGTTAAGCAATCTCACGACGTTGGATTTATCAAACAATGTGTTATTCGAAGCCTGTTGGAGTTTAGCCGGTCTGTTAAACTTCAAGGGTTGTATTTGGGGGATAATAATCTTACCGTGAGTTTACCGCCTGAATTAGGCGGACTCAATGGTTTGGTTAAGCTTAATTTGACTGATAATAGTTTTTCGGGTAGGAGGCGGCTATGGTGACGGTGGTGGTGATGGGGTGGGGGCGACGGCGGCTATGGTGCAGCGGTGATGGGTGCAATGGTGCTGGAGGCGGCTATGGTGGTAGTGACGGTGGTGATGGGGTGGGGGCGACGGCGTCGGTGATGGTGGTGGTTCAAGGTGGTGGTGGTGGTTCAGGGGTATAATTGTAAAAAATATATTTTACAAGAATTTGAAAATATGAACTAGCCATGTAGGAAACATAAAAAAACAGTCTCGGGAGACTGTTTTTTGAGAAAGAAAAGTTTAGAAAAGATTTGAACTTTTCCTTCAATATTTTAAAATTTTTGAACTTTACCTTCAATATTTTATCAAATCTTACCTGCTCCCTCCTTTCTTTTAAGATTTGACCTGCTACCCCATAATAATTTTCTTTTCCCAAAGTCTCTTTCAAGTCCAAATTTTAAATAATTCTAAGGAAAAAAGGGCTACTTTGGGAATCATCTATCTAAAAGGGGTTGTTTTGGGAATTTTCCCTTTAATGAATATAATATATATAACTAGTATTTACACCCTTGCGTTGCGACGAATGTGTAAAACCGTGTATTTACATATCCACTCCACTCGAAAGCATGAAGTTACCACCACCACTGCCTTCGTTCGTCATCCCATATCCTGCAGCTAGTAACTAACGTTAACCATTAAGAAAACTGAACAAAAAGTAGACGCAAAAACGTTGAACCACACAAGCTCATTGCTTCGTGTTAAGACACAAAAATAAGACTGGAACATAAAATATAGAAAAAATAACTAATTCAACTTAACATCTACGCGTTGTGATGGGGCTGTTAAACGGGAAAATAGACATAAAAACGTTCAACCTTACACATGTGTTGCAGCGCGTTAACTCGTTAAATTCAAATGTAAACGTTAAACAAAAAAATTGTAAAAGATGAAAAGTATTGAACACCAAAGTTGAAAGTGGAAAAATGTTGACGACTAAAACTAAAATATATTTTGTGGCATATTTGTAAACTATGAAAAAGTGTAGGGACAAAAAATAAAAAAATAAAAATTATATAAAAAAGAATATTACATGGTACAAACTTGAATGCACAATGTACAAAAGAGTAATGCATAGTTCACCCACTTTTATTATTACTAGAAAAAGTTCTCGCGCTTTGCTGCGGGTACGCACAAGTTATCTCCTCGTATTGGTTTGTAGCGTTTGGTGTGGTGTGTAATGGTTTATCACTGTGAGCACGCCGATGTATGTGGATTTGGGTTTGTTAGATGTTTTTCCTTTTTTGGGGGGGGGAGGGGGTGTGGGCACAAATATATTAACGTATACATATATACTGTAAACATCGTGTTTTGCGAAATATTTGTTAATAAAGTAGGTATATGGATTGTAACACCCCGACCAAAGGCGGATTATACATCGGGGCGCCACATATTGTTTCATTACTCGTGACACTATTGGGTGTCAATATTTAATAAATACATTCATTCGCGCACGCGCAAAGTAAACACAAGATAACATAAATCATCATAAATCAATATATTATAAATCATAATATTCGAACAGCAACAACTTGTCTTGATACATTTTAATCTAGGTCCAAAAGTAAAAACGTCCTACGTGTCCACAAGCTCCAAAACAGCTACTGCAAACCTGAACATGTGTTAAAATAAACGTCAAACACTTGCGTGTTGGTGAGAAATCAAGTTTAATACAATACATAGATAACAACAAATCTGCGCGCAACATGTGTATGTCTGGTTTTCAACAAGGGTGTAATCCGATCGGGACCAACTCTAAGATTCATAGACTGCCAGTGCTCACAATTGAGCTCACAAACAAGAAAGACTGTGCAAGTGTAAACAAAAGAGAAAATCATAAACGATAGTTCTCCCGTGTTCATCTAATGGTACCATGAGAACTGCGGAATAGACCGACAAGACGGTTAATGATCCACACATACAAATAAACAGCCAAGTCTACGTCCTCAACACATGGGATACTGCGCGACTAAAGTTCATAAACAGTTTAAGACTCTAAGTTTGTATGAACACATGAACATCCCAAAACATTAAAAGCAAAAAGGGATTAGGTACGAGATTACTCACTTGATAATCGGTGTGAAGAAAGACAAAGCAAGAACCAAACTCTTAGCAAGCAAAGTTAACCTATATATAAGATTATTATTTTAATGATTTGTTTTAAGTCTTGATTATAAGTTAGCATAATTAATAAGTAAATTATTATATAATATATATTACCGGAAAAGCAGGGCAGAACAGGGAGGAAGACGGAGGCAGAGAGGAAGACGGCAGAGAGAGCAAGGAGGAGGTTAAATTAAGTGTTTGTGTGTGATGTGTTAGGAAAAATAACATTATTATTTATAGGGAAACCTTAGGGGACACAATCCCTAGAAAAGGGGAAAAGATCTCCAAAAAGTAAAAGATTCCAAAAGCAAAAGATATCAAAAGATATGGCAGCTGCAGGGGACAAGAGAAAGCTGACAGGGAACAGTAAACAGGCATGGGAGGGTCAGATAAAGGTATTGGTCAAAGCATGGAAAAGCAGATCTCAAAAGATAATGTCAGTCACTTTTTCTGTCAACCAATGGGGTTGGTGCGCATGCTGCGCCGAAAGTGGCTTTTCAGACATAAGATAGGTCAGGTCATCTGCACAGAAGATAAGACAACACAAAAGCAAACGGCTGGACAAAACAGAAGAAAAGACTCAAAGGGTTAGCGCGAGGAGGCTGGAGCGCGCGAGCGCGAAGGCAGACAAAACCAACCTTTGCGCGCCGCGGAAAGAACTACAATTCTAAGCGCGCCGCGGGAAGAACTTCAATTCTAGGCGCGTCGCGAGAAGAACTATATTCCTTAGCGCGTCGCGGGAAGAACGGTATCCATAGCGCGCCGCGGGAAGAACTAAAATCCTTAGCGCGCTGCGGGGACAGTTCGTCTCGCGTATCGCAGTAACAGGTGGTCTTCACGCCGGCTTCCTTGAAAGGAGTCTGGCGCGTGGAACTGCGCAGACATCCTTAGGCGGGAAGGAACAAAGGACAGTTAGGGGTTCAAGGCTTAAGGGCGGGACGGCGACAAGAGGGAAAAGAAGGCGGAAAGAGAGAAGAAGAGGGACGGGACGGCGGAAAGAAAGAGAGAGAAAGAGGCGGGAAGGAAAATATATTATTATTATTAAGTAAAATATAAATAAATATTAAATCATAAAAGAAAGAGATCGGATCAGAGAAACGGGTACCTGGGTCGGGTCGGATCGGGGCAGATGTCACATGGATTACCTTCGAGTAACCAAAGTTTCATATATGCATTTATTTTCCTTTGTCTAGTATCAATAGGGTTATATGGTTATTTAGTTATTTAGTTTTTTTTTATTAAGTATGAATTTATAAGAATGTTGTTTTAGGAACCTTTTGTTCAGTTCTCGTCTTTAGTTGTCATAAAGTGTCTTAAGCCAATAATTACTTGCCTGCGGGTTCGCGCAAGTTAAGCTTTCACCTACGCATCCAAATCTTTATCCTTTAAAAATATTAATCGAAATCTCTTTTAAAAAAACCAATTACAATCCATCTAAAGGGCAAAAGTATTAAACTATAGAAATTTGATTGTTGATAATATGCAATCGTCTATTATCTTGCACCAAGTTTGCTTACATTATGAGCTACCTTAAGATGCTGTATTGCTGAAACATGAACTGATACGTTACATTTATTTAAGGGTAAGACACTTAAAATGGTTATTTTATGATGTTAGTTTAAGTCGGGTGAAGCAATAAAAGAAAAGAAATAAATAGAGAGAGAAGAAAGCTAGTTTTTAATTTTGACCTATTAAAGGTAGTAAGATAGCAATAATCAACCATCCAAATAAATATACGAATCATCAAGTAATAAATTTAATTTATTGTAGAAACAGGTAGTAAGTGTGAAATAGTAAAAATGGTTGGTTTACGTAATTGCGTACATTAAACATGGAAAGCAAGTGACATCATATAGCCGGTGCAACAACAGTTTCCAAGTACACGGCACCTACACCGCCATCAAGTGAGTTGACGCTGTGGAAATATTGAAGGGGCCTCATATCAGTAGCGATTTCATAAAGTGTTCGTGAGTTACTCATGGCAAACCTCTTCCCATTTGTCATGTAGTGTGTAATTGAGCACCATAAACGCTCTGGTATAGGAGGAACCGGAGGAAGGGTGAAGAGATTGATCCAATGGTCTTGTTTTAGGATCCATAGCTAGAGTGTCCGATTGTGTAGGCCATTTGTAACAATCATGTAAAGATCATCTTGAATAGTAAGCGTGTTGGTTTCGAGAACACCATTTGTTTGAACCGGTGGGAATTGTAGCTCTGCCACATGCCCAGAGAAGGAATCGAATGCAATGATGACATTTTTACCTTGTATCAAGGGTTAGGTAATTGTGTAGTACATGGTCCTACCACATTGAGTCCCAAATGGACTAACAGAATTTACGGTCTAGGTACTCTAGTTTGGTTGGGAATGATATTTCCGTCCATGATGCTAGTAAACGAGAGTATACATGGGCTTTGAAGGCATTTGATTTTCGGATCACATGCATGACTTTGTAGTCGTTCAAATGGTTCTTGAAGAAAGCAACTGTATCTGTGGAGTCTACAAATATGCCTCGGCCAGTAGAGTTTGATAATGTCTTGTAGGCAGTAGTGGTTGGATTCCACAAGAAAAATTCACGTGTATCATGTACCCAAGCACATAATAGGCCATCCATGTGTGAGAGGATGGAGATACATGTAATATCCGGGTAGAATGGGCATGTGATGGGTTTCCCTGGGCCGTATTCACCGGTTGTGAAGTCAATTGGATGAACAACTCCAATGAGGCGTTGGATCACAAGTGTTTTTTGGTTACTCAGAAGAAGTGATCGATACGAATGGAGGTTTTCAAAATTTCTGGTTGATAGTAAGTCGCGCCATTCCTTGCATACAACCTTAAACCGCCCAACGACTTTTGCTGGTAGTCTTGCGAGTATCTCAAGAAAAATTGCGAGGCATCGTAAACACGAGGTGGGAGGTGTTTGTGAAGCCTCGAACCGACATATCTAAGTAGGATAACAAACCAATTTATCATTTTTGGAGTGCGGTGTTACAAGTTCTGAGATAGATTGGGTAGCCCCTCGACACGAGGGTAAAAAAGGTCATGCAAGTTAGTCAAGCAATAAATAATGTTTGTTAAAACAAACGTCGTGTTGCATAATTGAATGAAATACATGAATCATTTTTTTTTGAAAAAACCAAGACTATCACCGCAAAGAATAATCAATTACTGATAATCAATTTAATAATAAGGATGTAACATGTAAATTCCGTATTAGGTGGCAGGACACATTAGTTGGCTTATGAGTTTCTCTTAACAAAAATTCATAATGTAAAAATATCAACAATAATTAATCTGTCATGAAGATATAACTCTTTTGGTGTGTTGTTGGTAGTATGTGGTTTGATATAGGAATTAAGGTTTAGCTTTAAAGTGCACGCTTTTATTGGATAGTCGTTGTTGCTGTGCAGTTTTCCATTTTTTATTATTAAATCAGAAGGTGCTGCCTTTAATAGTACTCTTATTTTACACGATCCAGGAACTTCCATAACGTTGGCGTGATTCGGTTTGAGCAACGGATCCTGACGTGATACATCTTCGTAATGAAAATTGAGTGTAAACATTTTTTTTGCTTTATGATTTTTTATTTTATTTATGATTTTTCCCAGTATCGATAGAATGAGCACTGTGAACTATCTGCTTTAAAAAAGAGAATTGTAAAAAAAAAAATCAGAGCAATCTATCTAGTGTAGAACTGATTTGAGAAACAATTTTAATAGATTTTGAAGTTTCCAAAAAATGTAGACTTTTAACTGATTTTCCTACTATTTTGTGGCAAGAAATTGACTATTTTAATATGATTGTAAATATATATTGATAGGTAAGCAACACTTTATGATGAACTTAAAGTTAAGTACAATCAATATTAATGGGGAAAATAGAATAAATAAGATTTATCCCTCCTATAAACAAGAATGTAGTTTCTATTTGAAAATAAAGTCGAAACATGTTAGGCAAAACATTTTTCGTCTTCAAAAAGGAAAAGGGAAATTTTAAAGATAAATAAGAGAAATTGTTTTCTGCATCTGCTTCATTAAAGTTATATTGTGAACACATGCCAAAAACCGATCTAAAGAGGCAGAATCACAAGAAGTTCGGCTCGGCAGAAGCTAAAGCTGAATGATGATAAAATTCTTTCAAAGTCACAAACATATTAGCACAAATTGTAGTTCAATTTGTAAAAAGACAACAGACCAGCACAAAAGTGCAGCTCACCATGTTAAATCGCCTGCGACTAAAAGAAATAATAAAACCGGCATAGTCATGATTTTGGACAAAACTCGACAATCCCAATTCTGAATTTGCAATGCTTCTAAACAACCAAAAACTTCAAGAATCATAACAGTGTACAAATCATAACATTTTTTAAGGCAAAATCAAGCAATCCCAAATAGAAGTAATGCAAAAGTACAATAACCAACAAAACTAATAGCTCACTGACCATAAAGGGTTGAAAGGGATCGACTAAAGAACCAACGGACCACCACTATCACCACCCATGGCCACAATCATTAAAAGGAACACATACCTTCATTCAAATTGCTCCATACTGTTTCGCGATGGAGTGACGGTTTTTGATTGGAGATCTGTGGCTATTCAACAAATCATCGCTTCCATGGGTAAGTATATGCATATTTACAGTTGGAGATCGCTTATTTTATGGCACCGGTCTCCGCCGTCGCCTAGGGTTCCAAAATGGAGGCTGGCAACAATCACAGCATTGCCGTCACCTAGGGTTTCCAATATGGAACCCGACAACAGACGAATCGGAGAACACCAGTCGAAATCAGCATAAAATGTACATAAAGCAAAGATTCCCTGCACTTGTTCAGAAGTGATGACATCACTAAATAGGTAGAGTGGACCGATTGACCAAAAAATGGAGAGGACTCTTTGATAGAAGAGGAAATACCTTCAAAGGAATGCAAAACCGGTGTTCCTATCACGCAACTGGTCAAAGGTTCATAGGCGCTTGAACACCATTGAGAAAAAAATGATCTTTTGTTAAACTTCATATTTCAAAATAGTTATTAAATTTTTGGGGCCGATTCTATTTTGTGCTGTTTCCCATAAAAAAAAAGAAATTCTTCTAAAAACCAGCACAAATCAAAACCAAAATGAGATAGGACCTGCACTTTTCTAAAGAAACAAGAGCTCCATCCAAATAATATTTTACTTGACTCCCTCCCAAGAAAGCTCCGCCACAAAAAATGCCATTTTTTATCAATAAGGCTGAGAGAGATGAAACACTCTGTCGCTTCTGATAAATAGACTGCAAAAGATTAAAATAGATAAAAATTATATCATTAAAAAAGAAGATAATCATATGATATAGATGAAGAATGTAAGTTGCTACAAAAACAAAGTGTAAAAAAAAGAACGATTCTTTTATACAAACATTTAGTTCTACCTCAAACAATAACCGATCTTTGTGAGAACAGCCAGACATCCTTTTTTACTTTCTGAAAAAAAACTAAATAGCCCCATCCTTCCACTTGTAGGAAAGCTTTCTACCCGTAACCAACAAGAAAAAGAAAATCCCTTATAGTTAGGCCACTGCATTGGAGAGTTGATTATTATGCCCTGCAATATATAAATTAAAAGACAAATAAAAATGATTATCACAAGTTTAGAAATAATTGACTTAGAAAAGTTGCAAGATTAAAACAAAATAGAAAAATTAGTAAATTAGATACACTATGCAGGACAATTACTTCATGACAGATTAAAATAACACTATGGACAACAATTTTGCAACAGAGAGAGTACTATTTTTCACTTAAAGTCATCATTAAGTAATTAGTATCTAGCCAAAACCCATAAACAATGAAACTAATAGCCAAACTTTGGAAAAAAAGCTTGTTTCAAGTAAATGCCATAAAACTTACAGAGTCATGTCCATCAAAATTGAAGAATGCAGTTGGTCCATTTTCATTTAGCATAGATGAAATATTGGTTAGCAATAGTGAGCAGTGCTGTTGGTGGGCCCCCGCTTTATCACTTCAAAGTAGAGCAAATATTTTGCGAATTTCTTTCCCAGAAACACTATGTCCACCAGTTACCTGAACTAACTTCCCAATTTTCAAGACAACACCATCATTGTCTTCACAAGGAAACCAGTAAAGAAGAAAGCTAAGCATTCCCACTCTAACACATGAAGTTCTATTTGATATTGAATCTCAAAGCAGATGAAGGAATATGTTCAGCCCCTCATTCTGCATTGAGTCACTGCTCCGCCCAGTGTTAAGATGAAATGTAATGAGTCAGATCAACTTGAGTAATCATAAATATACAATATTTAGTAGCTCTAAAGTAGGGGTGTTATTTGGTAGCTCTAATGTACCGATTCAGATCAACTTGAGCAATTTATTTTTGTTTCAAAAATTATATTTCTTGTCTTATAGGATGGCATAGCATAAGTTAATAAATCATACCTATGACTACTTCCAATGCAACCGAGGGTATGTCTATTTGGTCTTCAACAAGCCTATACAAGTCAACAAGCCACAAAAAAGAACAGCTTCTTAAATGAATAATTTGTTAAAATTTTATTAAAATAAATAAATAAAACACTTACTTGCCCAGGTTGAGGTTCATGACCATTCCAGAAAACATAAGTTTGAATCACATCCAAACCTCCTTCTTTAGCCTTCTGAATAAGATCTTGCCACGTCTTAAACATCAAAATATTTGAAAAAAAAATTAGAAAGGTAATTTAAAATAATAATAACAATAATAATCAAGAAAATAAGTGCATTGATAAATTCTAGCTCAGGGGTGCTTCTTGGATATCCAGAAATAAGAATCTTTGGCCATTAATGGAGATAGCTTTATGGTCATAAGAAACAAAACCAGAACATAAAGCAACCCAAGAACACAATAAAACCACCAACATTAAATTTAATTTATTCATTTCCAAAAACTTTTGTTTTCTTGAACACAAAAGCTTCTGTTTTTAAGTTAAGCCCACTAAAATCTTTGGTCTTTCTTCTTTTTTGTAACTTAAATTCAATAAAGATACCAAAAAACTCAAAAACCAAGATTCTAGTTCTTGAGTAGTTGTAAAGTTTTGGTTTTTTTGTATCAGCAGCAGATGTTGAGAAAAAAGATGAAGAAAACCTTTACAAGCTTTACAACATAAATATATCATCTGATTTATCGATTTACAAATAATTAACTCAAAAATTTTAGCCTGAATGTAAAATTTTCAATTAGTTATTAATTAAGAAAATAATTTAGTCCCAAATTCATTATTTTGCACCAATTTTTTTTCCACCCAAAATTTTCAAGCTGAAATGGGAATTAAAACCGAAAAAACCAAAACCAAACCCAAACCGAGACCAACCAATTTTCAAAAATTCGGTTTTTGTTTGGTTTTAGCTCAAAACCATCCCAACCCGAACCGAACATCACACATAATATAGATTGGAAAATTAAATTGTATCCCCAAATTGCATGATAGAAGCTGGTATCAATTTACACTAATTAATATTCACACAACTGAATAAATCAAAGAACAACAAACCTTATGATACCAATTCTGCTTCCAAGACAATGAATTGAATAAGCATATGGATCTGTAATCAGCAGCTCAGAGAACCCATGAGTTATTAAACCAATAAATAAGGATGCATAAAGTATTATTCATCCTGCGCGTATTAAGTAAAAATGGATGGAGTCGATTAATCAGGGAATAAATGAAGCCAAAAATGGGAATTTGCCAAGAAGCTGACACTTACCTCCATTGCAGGGACTGGGAGGTGATGAGGATTGTGAGGCCAAACATCGGCCATACTTATACCATAGAAGAAAAACCGCCGATCATTTATTTTAACCTTTTGATTGCACAATGATTAATGGGTTATTGCAATCAAAGGGAAGGAAGGGGAAGTGGAGAGACAGAATTGAAGGAATAATTAATCGAATCGTGAAATCAATATGGCATTCAATCGTGAATTGAAGGTTTAATGTCTTTGAACGGTTGCTGTATATGAATGAACGGCAGCAGTGTGATGTTTTGAATAATAACAAAATCAACCCTAATCTACAAATTCAATAATGTAACGGTAGAAACTCGATAAATTAATTATCGATTATTTAATAAACTCTCTAATGTAATATTTTTTGCCAGTCCTGACTTGGGGATAGGATGCTAAATTAATAATTGGCTAAAATTATATTATAATACATTTTTGATAATTTCTTTAGACCCCATATAAAATATAAATTAATAATTCCTTATATATAGCATATTACATGAATGATTTATGAAGGTTTCTTAAAAAATGACTCAATTGTCTTTTGTTTTTTGTTGAAATCAATTTCCCCTTGAATTTCGTCTCTAATTTTCCTTAGCATGGTAAGAACTTCTGGTGTTGTTTTCTCATCGCTCAACAAGAAATTGTTCAATGTGATTGCCGCTTTAATAGCTTCGTTTCGCGAAGGGGGCTCCATTGTAGAACTTTCATCATCTTCTTCATTGATATCATCTTTATTAATTCCAATAACGCTTTCAATAATTTCTTCATCAGTCAACAACTGTGCAACTACATTTTCTTCTGGGTGAGTCAGAACATCTTCGACATCCAACACTTTCAATAATTTCTTTATCAGTCAACAACTCTTTGAAAGGTGTTTGTAAACTAAGTATTCTACTATAAATTAATAAAATATTAATTAATATATAAATTAATAATTATTAATTTATCGATTAATTAATAACTCTTTTAATTAATAAATTTTGGTGGGTCAAAGTGTATTATTTTATAAAGTTTCTACTGTATTTCCATTTTGTCCTTCATTCCTTGCATTAGAAACTTGCACCGAGCGAAGAATGAATCAAAGGTTAGCAGATTACTTTTTCTGTCCAATTGTTAAATGTTCATTTTGTCCTTAACCTCTAATTGTGAAATTACCATGTTGTCCATCACTCTTCCTTAATAATATAATATAGATATAAATTTTTATGATGGTAGGAAGAGCCACAAATCGGTTTAAAACTCAAAACCGGTGGTTAAAACCGGTTCGGTTTGGTCAACAAACATCAAAGCCGGTTTATGACCGGTTTCGGTTCGGGTTTTGATCGGTTTTTGCCCGGTTTTGGCCGGTTTCGGTTCGGTTAACTGGTTTGGAACCAGTTTTGCTGGAGAAAATTACAAACCGGTTCCGAACCTATGCTTGCAATTGGTTCTAAACCGGTTTCTACATAATCAGTTTCAAGTCAGTTCGGTTTCGGTTCAGTTTTCGGATCGGTTCGATTAACCGGTTTATTTGTCCATCTCTAATGGTAGGTATGGTTGGCCATGATGGTGAAAGTTCACGTAAAAAGAAAAGAAGTTAACTGCAAAAATTACTCTTATGGTTTGAGGTGTTTTACAGGAATCAATCTCGTGGTAGTAAAAACTCAATCAAGCTGTTTGGATCATTGTTTCGAGCTAAGTTTTACATCAATCGACTCGTATCTTCTTTCTGATCAAAATAACTAAAAATCAGTTTGAAATTCAGAAAAAAAACGTAACGCCGTTAAGTTTTTTTTAACAGGGGACCATTAAGACCCAAATTTTTTAATTTGGGACCACTAGTGGCAATAAACTAAGTTGGTATTATTATCGGCCAATAACAGTTGGTTGGGATTATTAAAATCCAATTTGTCTTTTTTTAACACGTGTATTGGTTTTAATTAGCTTCAACTTTCATCTTTTGGTAGTTGTCTGTCTCAACAAACGAATTGGCTGATAACGATCTCACATTTTATCATATGTGTTCTTAAAGGTCCACGACTAACAGAATTTTAACGCCGTTAAGTTGCAGAATCGCCGGAAACCCACATTTTTTTCGGGAAAACTCAACATTTTCGTCCCAAACATATTTGTAACCTATGATCAGACCCTTAGGAACCTTTTTCTAGTAAAAGCCCTAATTATTGAGGTCGTTGAAACCCTGGTGCTCAAATGGTGGTGAGCCGGTTGGTGGTGGTGGCGGTGTTAATGTTGAGTTTTCCAGAAAAAAATGTGACATTTTCGGCCAGAAGCGTTTTTCCGACGACCTGAAAGTAACGGCGTATTTTGTTAGTCGCGGACCGTTGGGAACAAGTATATTCAAAGACAGGACCATCAACGACCAATTCGTTAGTTGATACCGATAACGACCAAAAGAGAATTATCCGGATTAATAAAAACCAGTACATTTTTTTTATATAAAACTAGCTGTTGTGACATCTCTGTAGATAAGTTTATTTGTTTTAATGAAATATAATATGAGATTTTTTTTAATATATAAGTTTTAATAGACAGTAGGTATGGTTGGCCATGATGGTGAAAGTTCAAGAAAAGGAAAATAATTTGGGTCAGTTGATGAAAATATCTCAATCTGAAAGTGTCATGGAGTCATAAGTTCATGACCAAACTTGTTATACTAAACAATTTTGTTGTTATGGTTTGATTCGGTCGGTTTTGATAAAAGTGTTAAGTCTGGCTGTAACTATAGTTTTAGAAATTAACAAATTAATTAATCAAGTTTTGAAAAACTCCCAACCTGCATGGTGTTGAGATGAGAGTTCGCTCTTTAGTGTGTACGACAACTCAAGCACTACCATACTCAAAAGGTAAGCAAGGGTGACCATGAACCTAAGCATTAAACACCTAACCGAGTAGACTCAAACCTATTACTTTTGGAATGCCAAATTTACCTACCACCAAATCATGTACGCCCTCATACATGGTACTTATTCATCATGTATCATCCTCGAAAGATTTGGTTTTATTGTGATTTCATTGCTAAAGGAAGCCTCGCCATTTACACATTTTGTTTGACAGTGTAACCACCAAAATCCCATATATGATTATTTACTCTCTCTAGTAAAAATTCATTCAATCCAACGTGTATGTGTTGGCCTACTACTCTCTTCAGCGACCTAGTTCCATTGTGGATGGTTTGTTACTCTTTTCAGCAACCATGAAGCAATGTAACCGTCTCAATCATCGTATCATGTCATTTATATGACTCCCAACATACGCAAAGGTACTTTGACCGCATCGCACTAAAGGGAACCAGTCTATTTTGCAGTTATGTAGAGTATAAGATTGGATTTTCAGTTGACCATAATCCTTTATATTAATAGTTGAGCCCACTGTTTTATGTAAAAATTTGTGATCCCATTAGTTGTGAAAAAATGTTTAAAACTTGAACTTAATAAATAGAATATTTTCTAGTAAATTATATATATGATATTTTTAATTTTGGTCGAGTATATATATGATATTTATAATGTTTCGAAGGCTATATATGAAATTACTCTAAAATGTAAACTCAAATTACGTTTTAATATGTGTAGTAGTGTAGGCTAAAACTGAATAAACAAATTTAACAAACCAAAATCCCAAATGTAATAACCCATTTTCGTAAGCCCAAAAACAAATACCTCTTTAAATATAAGCCCATATATTTATAGCCCATTAAGCCAAATACCAAATTTCTAATGTCCCCAAATATGTTTAACCTAAATCAGAAAACTATAAGATGCATTTATTTTTTGTTTCTAATGGCATTGTTTTATTTTAACAATGATGATAATGAGGATGTATTTTATTATGTGATCTGACCCGATACGAAATTCTGACATCGGATAGTTAGAAATCCGAGTGCCAAAAAAATACTAACCCATAAAGAAAACTAGGGCTCCCTTACATAACGTCAAATTTTGTTTTAACATACTATTTTTTGTAGAGTAAATTACATTTTTTATCCAGAAAAAAAAGAGTTACAAAATGATCACTCAACTATAAAGGTTGAAGAGCCTACCCATGAGATGAACCTCATGAGCAGGCTCCAGCCCAGTAACAACAACAAGCCCAACAGCAAGAGACCTAATAGCCCAAACGTTCTAGAAGCTTACTTTGAGGGAAAATGCCTCCTACGAATTTGGAGGGAAACTAACCACTAGTTACATTATGTAATACCTCCCCTTTATATAAGGGGAGGAAAGAATCATGTAAAGGAACATTTACACATCCACTAATATTAACAAATACAACATTTGATCACCATTCTCTATATCTTGTTAGGCACCTTACCCCCCTCGTGGGAATAGGTTCCAGCATTGGCGCCATCCGTGGGATCTCTTGATCACGGGTCTCATTTAAACCTCAAAAGGAATGGTCGATCAAATCCGCTGCCACCACCGTTGTCTCACCGGCAAAATGTTTGGGTTTGTCCGTCCACTGTTTTGGTAAACAAACACCAACCTAGTTCAGGGTCTCCGACGTTATTTACGTCACCGGAATCTTTTTCCCGACTCTTCGGAATATTCTGTGAAATCAAGGATCTGGAAATATCCTCCGTCAGGTCTTGAAAAGTCGGACATGACGACTGCTTTCAGCCAACATGGCACATGCTCGTTTTCTTGTACTAATTTCAACCACTTCGGCGACATGCCACCGCAACCACCACCCCTGGTTCCGTCAGAACCAGCAGCATCACTAAGTCCAAAGTGCCCACAAGTGCACATCCATACCGGGAAGATATAAAGAACACCGGTGGACCAATTTGTTCATAAATGAAGACGATATGGAAGTCGAATACATGACTGCCGAAAGGCCCAAGATACCCTCAGAGTTCATACGAACTCACATAGACGCTTTAAGAACAAGCATCGAAGAGCAAGAGTAGGAAGAAAACTTCAAGTGTCTACAGAACATTTATGTCACACCCCAACCTAAGGCGGAAATGCCGGGGCGTGATCCGATTGCTCATAGCTCGAAGATACTATCATACATAAAAGGTGACAATATCTAATTAATTATTTTATTCAAGAATACACATAATATCCAAATACAACAAAACTAATTAAGTAAATAAATATAACAAGTTTAAATCCATGTTTGTCTTCATTATAACCCTAAGGTCTTTCTAAGTTTTCATACTTCAACTTCAAGCAACCTGCATATGCGTAGAAAATAGAGTTTGTTAACAACACATGTTGAGTGAGATGATCACCAATTTTGACACAACAAATAATATATATATATATATATATATATATATATATATATATATGATAGATAATTGATAAATGATAAGTGATAAATGCGCAAATCAACCATGTGATATGTAACATCCCGAAATTTCAAGATAATATTAATTATATTACTTAATATTAGAGAGAAAGTTTACCCGGGTTATTAGGAAATAAATAATAGAATATGAGTTGGTATGGGTCGGGCTAGTGTCGGGTAATGGACGTTGGTTATGGATTTGGGTTAAATGAGAATGGGATTTCAGGGATATAAATACCCCCAAAACCCCAAAATATCTTCATTTTACATCTATTTCTCACACACTCAAAACACACACATTCTAACCGATCAAGATTCGAAGCCGAGACCCGAGATTTGTTGATAGATCTGAGTTGGTAAGGTAAGAACAAATCCAACAAAGCTAATATTACTGAAAATGGTTAGGATTGGATGGGTTAACCGGACCCGAAACCCAAACTGCCCAAATCGGACCCCTAAAACGTCGATTTTAGGCCGATTTGATGGTTGGGATTTGTAGGCGCCGATCATACGATTCCGTGGGTACCAAAATCGAGTTATTTGGCTAAGAAACGAAGGACTTATGGGCAAACAGATCTGCAGCGCGATAACTTCGCCTGCAAGATTAAGTTCGCCTGATGAACTTCGCCTTCAAGCGTAACTTCGCCTAAGGTTTAACTTCGCCTGAAGCCAAGTTCGCCTAAGGATAACTTCGCCTGAAGCCAAGTTCGCCTAAGGTTTAACTTCGCCTGAAGCCAAGTTCGCCTAAGGTTTAACTTCGCCTGAAGCCAAGTTCGCCTAAGGTTTAACTTCGCCTGAAGTGAAGTTCGTTTAGAAAATAAATTAAAAACGATAAGTTAAAGTAAGCTAATACTAGGCCACCAGATTAGGTCAGGCGAGTATTGATACGTGTAACGTGTACTGTTAGCCGAGCTCAGTTAAAGAAATGATTTACAGCTACCAGAGGAAGAAGCAGAGTCCAGGTGAGTTTCTAGCCCCATTTCCTTGTTATGTTTTCGGGGCTGTGTGCATACTCGATGTGAAGTGTGAATACACTTACCTTAAGTGGTAAGTGTATGCTATAGATGTTATATGAGGTATATATTTTATAATGCTTGTCGGTACGTGAACGATCTTCGGATATTGCACGTATCGCCAAGGATAGTAAATTCCAAGTGGTTGATAGTATGTATGAATGTTATGATGTGACTTGTTTATTACGTAAATACTGGACTGATATGAAGTGTGATATAGGCAGGTAAAGTTAGAGTGTGTTAGAAGTGGCAAGAGTCTAGTAAGGGTGTTAGTGGCATAACGTGAGCGCGTGATAGGGAAAGCCTGTACGTGCCATCGTTATTATGTGTGTATGATTGTTGATGTGACTTGCTTATTTTGTAAATGATATGAAGCGTGTTGTAGACAAGTAGAGGTAGAGCGTGTTAGAAGTGGCAAGAGTCTAGTAAGAGTGTTAG
Source organism: Bidens hawaiensis (assembly GCF_021521415.1). Taxonomy (NCBI): domain Eukaryota; kingdom Viridiplantae; phylum Streptophyta; class Magnoliopsida; order Asterales; family Asteraceae; genus Bidens; species Bidens hawaiensis. The sequence goes on along the minus strand of NW_027491059.1, from coordinate 2,539,260 downwards.
TGGCATAACGATAGTACGTGGTAGGGTAAGCCTATACGTGCCTTCGTTATTAAAGTGGCAAAGTGGCATAACGTTTTACGTTATTAAAGTGGCAAAGTGGCATAACGTTTTACGTTATTAAAGTGGCAAAGTGGCATAACGTTTTACGTTATTAAAGTGGCAAAGTGGCATAATGTTTTACGTTATTAAAGTGGCAAAGTGGCATAACGTTTTACGTTATTAAAGTGGCAAAGTGGCATAACGTTTTACGTTATTAAAGTGGCAAGGTGGCAAGGTGGTAGGTGTAAATAAGAGGCTAAGTGGTAAGGTAAGCAGGTTAGATGTGAAAGTGTGAATACACTTACCTTAAGTGGTAAGTGTATAGATGTTATACAAGTAGCTATTATGTAATGCTTGTCGGTACGTGAACGATCTTCGGATATTGCACGTATCGCCAAGGATAGTGATTGTCAAGTGATTGTTAGTGTGTATGTATTCTATGATGTGACTTGCTTATTATGTAAATATTGTATTGATATAAAGTGTGCTGTAGACAAGTAGGGGTAGATTGTGATAGAAGTGGCAGAGTCTAGTAAGAGTGTTAGTGGCATGACGATAGTACGTGGTAGGGTAAGCCTATACGTGACTTCGTTATTAAAGTGGCAAGGTGGCATAACGATATTCGTTATTAAAGTAACATCAAGTGGCATAAAGTGGCATAAGTGGCTAAGCTGTAGGGGTAATTAAGAGGCTAAGCTATAGGGGTAAGTAAGTGGTTAAGCAGTGGCATGTTAGACAGTGGACTATGTGTCTTCGGATACGTATATATATTGTATGAAGTGGTTGTATGATAAGTTGCTTGATTAACTAGAACTCACTCAGCGTAGCTGACTTTTAGTATGCACGCAGGTGAGCTGATTATAGAGTTAGCATGAGGATGACACACGGCATGGATTGAACGGCTGGCATCTGAAGAAAGAAGTAAAGATGTTTTAAATATAAAGTTTTGTGTTATGGTATCAAAGAAAAGATTTAATGTTTTGTAACAAATGATTGATGTTTTATATTCCGCGAAAAGTTTTAATAAACTCTGATTTGAAGAACTGCGTTTATGAGTAAATCCGACACGAAAGTAGGGCCACCGGGTTCGGGGCCTTACATGATAGTACATCTATCAAATCATGAAAAAACATGTATATAACCAAATCATGCTAGTGTGCCAATGAATCGTTGCCAAGCGAATTGGGCATTGATTACAATGACTAAAATTGTCGGTTTACCTTCGCCAAGCGAATCGGGCTCCGGTTACTAAGACGCTCGTATGATCATACTAATGAGAATCCAAGACTTGATAGAATACAAACACACTTAAACAAGTAGCAATTAGCAAATAGAATTTAATTGATACAACACACAATGATCATGTTTGCGATTGTTTGAGAGATATATATATATATATATATATGATAGAAAATATGAATAAGTATGCACAGGTCCCCAAAACGTTTGAATACAATGTATTAAAAGGGGAATGATCAAACTCACCTTAGATCAATGATAAGCGATTAATAAATACGATTAAACGAGCTATGGAATAAGCTAGTCATCCACTACAGGTCAAATGTTATAAATGATCAGAATATGAATCTGTGAGATATGATAATAAAATTAAAAACGAACTCGTGGCCGCTGGAATCAATCCAAATGGATGTTTAGAACTCTAGATATGTTATATTTAAGATTTAAGCGAGCTGGTACTAACCAGAATCCGAACAGCGTTTCGGGAGTTGGGTTTTGGTCAGTAGCCTTAAAATTTCGTTACGAGAATAAAAGTTTTCTTGACCGAACGTTGAATCCGAACAGAAGTATGAGAAAACGTTAAGTCAAACTTGTTGACTATTTTGCCCTTTATCGAGTTTTAAAGCGATTGACCAGTCAACACCCTTCAATCTCAGAAATTGATTGAAGTTTATTGACTAAGGAATGTGTATGAACAATTTCTTAGTTTACAACTTACCCAGAAAGTGAAAGGATCAACCAAGAAGATGAATCAAAGGTCGATGTATAAGCAAAGTCAATCGATAAAGCTTGTTTCTTCAAGAACAATGGCCAAACCGAAGAAGTTTATGAGGATTAAAGATAGGTTATGGCCGAGAATGATTAGTTAGGGTTTAGAGAAGTTTGTGGCATGCATAATATGCCTTTTTTATATAGGAAACACAAAAACGAACTAAATATAGCTAGTTTACTCGTTTAGGAAACCGAATCAAGTTTTAATGACCAAATCAATATAAAATACAACCATAAATCAATCTTGAGGAAGAGGTAATGTATGTGGACAATTATTTAATGTATATTATTTTTCTTGAGGCTTAAATCACTCGATATAGTCCAAAAATAAGCGATTTGGATGCTAAAAATAAATTAGGAAACAAAATAGCTATTTAATATGAAAATCTAGTAAAATAACTAACAAAATTTGGCTTGAACACCAAGAAAACGAAATTGGGATCTGTAATATCATTTCTTGGAGTTTAAGTTTTGTTAATTTAATCGAAAATAGGAAATAATTGGCAAAATTAGTCCATGTAGTTCCCGAAAATGCGATTTTTAGCCATTTTACCGATTTTAAAGGTTTCTAAGGACTATTTGGCATAACTAAAAGTTATGAAATTATAAAATAAGTTAAACCAAGTTAAATACCAATAAATACAAGTTTTAAATAGTTCAAAAGATCCGAATTGCGTTCCCGAATCGGTTTAAACTTAAACGAATACAAATACGAAAAATCTGAGATGTTACAATTTAGATCTACATAAGTTTGGTAAAACTAGGGAAGCGAAGAGGCTTGGTTTTGAGCCTATTCTGCCCAGGTTTGCACCGTTTCAACTCAGTTTGGAGTCCCCTTCCGCTCACGTTTAAGCCCATTTTGTTCAAGACAGCAAGTCTTCTAGTGGGATCCCATCCAGCGGAACCACAAAATCTTGCGATATATTACGGTTGACTCCGGAGATCTCGACGGCACCTTCATTCTTAATGAAAATAATCGGTTTGTTCTCTTCATCATGTTTACATTAGTTTAGCACACCATATAGGTTATAAGAATTGTTTCACATCACCATTGAGGTTTGAAGTTCCAGAAAACACATAAAAGTATGAGTTTCTATTGAAAATAAAATAAATATAAAAATAAAAAGTAAATGAAATAGAATAAGAGAAAATCAGGGTCAAACCCTACATTACCTTACTCTTATTCTAAGCCCACAATTTATTCTAAACCCTCATCCAACCCCTTATATTATGTGAGAGGTGTTTTTATAATTTAGAGAGTGATTTAGGGTGTTGTGAGTAAAGAGTTTTTATATTTTAGAAAAAGTAGTGATTTTTCTGTATATTTGCGAAGTTACTTTTCATCCCCTATAATTTTTTAATATATTTTGAAAGTGGTTGTGAGTGAAGGAAAGAGAAAAGGTAATGATATTATTTAATTGAAATGGAGAGAGAAAATAAAGTGAGTTTTAGTGTAATTTTTGGTTTGGAGATAGGGGTGGGATGAGAATGCTCTAAGAATTGTTTCACATCACCATTGAGGTTTGAAGTTCTAGAAAACAAATCAAAATATGAGTTTCTATTGAAAATAAAATAAATATAAAATAATAAGTAAATGAAATAGAATAAGAGAAAATTAGGGTCAAATCCTACATTGCCCTACTCTTATTCTAAGCCTATAATCTATTCTATGTAAAAAAATGGCTTGAAAAGAATCTTGGTCAAAGTATGAATTTAATATTGATTTGTTACAAAAAAGAGAGACATGGTCATATGAAAATGTGATGTAAAGTTTTGCTTTTAAAAAAGGTGATGTGACCATGCCCACATGCACCATTCTTTAAAAAAGGTGATGTGACCATACATGCATGTGTTCTACATTATTTAAATATTGCTTTTGTACTATATGTCATAAAGAACGTCTTTAAGGTGACACATCTCTCAAGGAGTCTCTTCCTGGTCAAGTCAACAGCGAGTCCTTTATTGACGAATCCTTGTATAGTGAAGTCCCTTACTAAAAATTCCTTCAGAATAAAGCCCACTAATAAACAATTGCTTCAGAAGGAAGTTCCATACTTAACAATATCTTCAGAATGAAGCCCCCTACTAAACAAATCCTTCATAATGAAGCTCCATACTTAACAATTCCTTCATAATGAAGCCCCCTGCTAAAAAAATCATTCAGAATGAAGCTCTCTACTTAAAAATTCCTTCAGAATGAAGCCCCCTGATAAACAAATCCTTTAGAATGAAGCTCTCTACTTAACAATTTCTTCAGAATGAGCCCCCCTGCTAAACAAATCATTCAGAATGAAGCTCCATACTTAACAATTCCTTTAGAATGAGCCCCCCTGGTAAACAAATCCTTCAGAATGAAGCTCCCAACTTAACAATTCCTTCAGAATGAAGCCCCCTGCTAAACAAATCCTTCAGAACGAAACCCCTTACTAAAAAATACCTTTAGAGCAAAGCCTCTTACAAAATAATTCTTTCAAAACATGGTCCCTTACTAAATATTCCTTCATAACAAAGCCCCTTCCAAGGAAAGCAAGTCATAATGGAACCCCTTCCAAGAAGGAAGCCTCCTTTCAAGACAATCCATTCATAATGATACCCCTTCCAAAACAATCCCTTCATTACAAACACTCCTCCCCGACAATCCGTACTGAAGCCCCTTTCCATATTACAATAATTTTTTTCAAAGAAGGAGATTCTCTTTTCAAGGGATGAGGTGTTTAAAACTTCCTTCCACGAAGGAAAAATATAATTTGGGCAAGAGTTAACTGCAAAGGAAAACAACCTCTTCCAGATTTTCTTTTTCAAGAAGAATAATCCCTTTCTAATGAAGGAAGTATTTGAAAAGTTCCTTCCGTGAGGAAGGAGAGACTTCTATAACAACATTTTGCATTACAAGAATTTTATCTGAAGGAAAAGAATCCCCCTCCAAGGGATTAAATGTTCAAAGGTACTTCTTTCTGTCAAATGTCCTTGCTACATCATAACATCCCATACTACAAGAGTTTTTTAGAAAGAAGAGAAATCCTTGTCTAAGGGATAACACACGTAAAAGGTCAAACCCATGCAGAAGAAACCCCCTCCCTTCACCAACATGGAGCCGGGGGACTAATTTGACATTGCACCATTGTGTCATGGATTTTTGTCATTAAAGTCTCTTTACTAAGGCAAGGGGGACCCCATTCATCAGCTTTTATGCATAAAGACGTATCTCATAAAGAAATGCCATCTTAAAGAGACTTCCGAGAAAAATAATCCCTTTCCAATGAAGGAGGTATTGGACAGTCCCTTCCAAGAAGAATGAAAGCCTCCTAAAACAACACCTCATGGTTCAAGAGTTATCCTTTTAAAGAAGAAACTTCCTATTTTAAAGAGTGACAAAGTCTCTATGGAAAGAAAAAAAGTCTCCTTTAGCAGCACCTTACATTCCAAGAATTTTTCAAGGGGAAGAAACCTCCATATCCATATCAACTTTTATCATAAGGGAGTGGACCCCTCCTATTAGCCCCTTCTATCAGCCCTTTTCATCATCCTTCATGTGTAAGACTCCTAACATGAATTAAAATTATGATTTTATATTTATGAATAACAAATATAATTGGTCGATTATTGCTTATAATCTACTATGTGGGATAAAGCCCTCTTAAGAGGCACAATACTTATAAATCCCCCATGTGGGATAAAGCCCTCTTTAAGAGGCATAATACTTATAATTCCCCAATGTGGGATAAAGCCCTTTTTAAGAGGCACAATACTTATAATTCCCCCATATGGAATAAAGCCCACTTTAAGAGGCACAATACTTATAATTCCTCCATGTGGGATAAAGCCCTCTTAAGAGGCAGAATACTTATAATTCCCCAAAAATGGAATAAAGCCCTCTTTAAGAGGCATAATACATATAATTTCCCATAATAGGAAAATGAAATAAATTCTCCTTCACGAGTGTGAGAGGAAGGCCCGGCTGAGGGGCTTGGATCCATATACAAAATAGCCCCATCTATGAGGCTCAATATGTAACAACTCGGTTTTTCCACGTACAACTTTATATTTATTACCCGACCCGTTTTAGGTTCGGGAAATTTTAACAATGAAAAGTGTCGCGTTTATCGAGAAATTATTATACAATTTAAATTTGGTTATTATATTTATTTAATATATATTTAACTTTGGAAAATATACGTTTTTAACCCAAAAATAAACTTTAATCCTATAATGTTTCCACCTTCAATCTCCAAGGACTGAATTGCAACTTCTGTATAATATCTTTATAACCCTTTTGGTCCCTGACCGTAACCCGTGATCTATACTTGTTTAACCATAACCGTGACCCGTTTATCTTGCTTGAGCCACAATTTACGATCTAAAATAAGAATTTAATCATGTTTATGATTGTTCTTACCATTCTTGGCCTAACCGTCTTAACTAATTAAGAAACAAGATCTTATACGACATGAATTGATTTATTTAGTAAACCGTCTTAACCTAAAATTGATTATATAACCTAGGCTTGATCATAACTCAATTGTTCACGTCTGCACATCTATAGTCTCAGCGCCAATTGAAGCCCCATGGTTAATTTAATTATCGACATCTCGTTATGCCTGTTTGTCGTCCTCCTTGCTGGCCCTGTTAACATGCAATTGACTTGTGTTTAATCAACGATACAGGTAATAATTTATACGTTTGGGTTCGTCTTGATGCACTGCTTAATAGCCCTGAATCCTCATGCAGACTGCAGCCCCATCCTTATCCAACCCATGCTATTATAAACCTCCTGATCACTACCACAACACACTTACAATGTCATTCTCTGCTGTCCAATTAAAGAACTAAGGCTGCCATCCACAATCAACAATTCTGGTAACATGTTACTATTCTAATAAATCCTTATTCCAGCATGTATAATCCTCTGACTGATTCTAATATGATGTTAACAAATTTCCAGCCCCAAGTCACGTCTCTCTGTCCACGGATTTCTCACAGCACCTGCAGAACTAAAATCCATGTAACGTGTTCACCGTACGAGGTAACCGCGAGTTCTTGTTGATCATTTTTTTTATGTTTAATTCTAAGTGTTCATGACCCATGTGTTGTTCTATTAAATGGTCAGCCCTATACCCGAAAGAACATGTTTAGGAAACGAACTCGTTCCAGAACCCGAAAGAACGTGTGTTGTTCTATTAACTGATTATTTTTCAAGTCTAAAAAAAAAAAACCTAACTGAAAATCCATTTTTTTAAACCAAACGAATGGATATGAACTAAACCGATTTAGAAACAAACCGTACAAAGACCACATATAAATCTGGAATTTTTTTCCAAAATTTCCAAAAGTTTATTGTATTATTTGAAGTCCTTAAACGTCCGGTATAAACCTTCAATGATAGTATAAACACCTTTGAGTTTAACCCGTTAAACCGAAACATTGGCAACTCGTTTAACTAAGAAACGATACCTGCAGCCTAAATGACATTATGACATATTTTTGCAGCCTAAAAATACTGCTTTAAATATATATAATCTGGCCCGAAAGTATTTTACTTGAATTAGCGTTTTTAAAACCAAACTATGTCCTTAACGGGCCATTAACCTTTAAAACCGGTTCATACATATTCTGTTTATAAGTCTAAATAATTCCAGCAGAAGTTCCATAAATAAAATGATTTCAAAAAGTGACTGGAAAAGTCTTTGATCACTAAAAGAACCGGTTAAACTAAACTAAGATGCTAACGGGCCCAAATCGAACCGAAGCCACCATTTAGCTTCTAGGCACCCTATTATCAAGATAAAACTTTTAATAAGTCATTACCATGTATATAGCTGGTCCAGAACTGTGTCATGGTGAGGAACCAGATTTTAAATCAATAAAAATGACAAAGGGCAATCTTGGAATAAAAATATGATGAGTATAAAACCGAAGCAACGTCGAAAGTATTTTGAAACTGGAAGTTTTTAAGTTAACCATGGTTATTTGAGTCCTTATAAATGGCATAACCAACCCTAAAAACCGCACAAAACCAGCCTCGAAAAATAACACTAAACCGCATATTAAAAACCTTTTAAAAACCGCATTTTGCAACTCGTTTAACTAAGGAATAAGCCCGTAAACCTAAATAAGAATATAACATTATTTTTCAGCTCTAAAATGATATTTTGGAAGATAATAATCTGACACGGAAACTGTTTTCGCGAAACCTCGTTTTAAAAATCGAACTAGAAGCTAAACGGGCCAAAACCAGGTATGTTTGCATTAGTGCAGCCAAGAACATGATATTTAAAACCCGAGGAATGATAAAACAACTTATTTTTATCCATCATAACCGGTCTTAACGAGTTTGATGGCTAAAAATGGGTTTTTGATTAAAAAGGGTATTTTTGGAACAAAGAATCAAGTTAAACCGTAATTTCCGGAAAACATTAAAATGAACTTTTAAAATAGTAGATTATAATTTTAAATAGGGATATATAAGCTATGAAACGTTTAAGGAAAATTGGATTTACAAAACGGGCCCGTTTGCAAACTTTAAAGTGTTGTTTTGTTTAAAACCGAACGGGCCAGTTTTTAAGACTAAAACGCTTCAAAAATAAAAAGGTAAGATTCATATTTTTCCAGAAAATTAAGTTTAAAATAATTAGTATAAATGCATAAAACATTTTATGGAAAAACAACACCTCTTTGGACAAGATTTGGCATTTTACCGCTAGTTACGGTGAACCGACATAAATCGAACGAGCAGTTTCAAAAATACAAAATATACATATTCTGATATTTTTTATTCCAGTAATTATATTAGATTAAACTCATAATTTTAGTGTTTACTTATTTTCCTAAAATTAACCAAGTTGTAAACCCGGTTTTCACCAAACGAATGCCAAACGAAACCGCGCGAACTAAGTCCTTAAAGCACTAAACTTGCTAAATTCTCAGACCTGAAAATAATATGTTTTCATATACCTTAAGTTTTTGGAAAATTTGGAATATTAATTATAAGGGAATTTGTTTATGCAAACCATAATTTTATGGCTTATCGTTAAAAACCGACAACACCGATGACTACCGGTATTGTTAACTTTTGAAAACCCGAGCCCTAATGTTTCCAACCAGAAATGATTATGCTATTAAAATGAATAAATTATATAGTTCTTATGGTCATACGGTAACCCGCAACCGAACCTAAGGCCCGAACCTTCTAAATATAGAAACTTTATTAAAACCCGGTCAAGTAAAACAAGATAATTGACACATTTAGAAGTTAGACTAAATACTTGAAAACACATCATCGACATTATAAGTTGTACAAGAGTAAACTTTCCATAAAAGGAAACTTTATCCACCGGGAACTTAACACTTGGGCCAACGCTTATAATAAAATACCCGTTTCACCGTTGAACCTTTGCTAAGGTTGGAACTAGTTGAATTAAATATTTACAACTCATTATTTACCATAGGAACCACTGCTTACGGGAAGTCGGTCATTGAATTACTTGGAGCATTCGGTGAGTCTCGCGTGTAATCCCTTTTTACTTAAATTTTTGGGAACTAGTACACACTCCTAAACTTTTTATATGGTATGGAATTATCGGGTGTTTTACTGCTAAATTTTGTCCCAACTTTTACACAATCATTAGCCCGAGGAAATGGGCCGAAGGCTTGTATGGGTAGTACTATTTGGGAGACCCCCACGCACAGTGACCCTACGTTGGGGAAACCACACTGAGATCTGCGAATCGTTGCGGCATATAACCTACTTGTTTGATTATTGCTTTTAGCAGGGCGATAGTCCGGGATGGTTTAACTTCTAGTATGAGTTGGGGATACTTATGCTAGTTGCAGGTTTGATTGTGGACTTGATATATGCTATACCATGATGTGTCAATCTTATTATTATGTGTCTTAAACTCACGAGCTCACCAACATTATGTTGATGTATTTTAGTATGTACTTTTCAGGTAACTTAGCCATTGGGGAGCGGAATCCGGTAATGCCCTAGTCGCCTTAGCGAACCGTAGAAGCCTTGGTTCTCATGAATAAGTAACGTAGTCATTGGAATACTACTTGATAAATAAAGATGTAATCGTTAGATGACATCCTAGACTAATTAATGGTGCTATGCACCTAAGACAATTTAAGGGTCATGGTTGACTCGTTTGCTTTAATTGTACCTTTGACTTTGCAAACTCTTAGCATGTTATGAAATTCCTTTAAGTTATTAATTTTCCGCTGCTCCAGATTGATACCAATTGGTCACGACTAGCCCCCCCTGGGTCGGGTGTGACAATAAATTTGCTCATATTTATTAGATATATATATATGTATTATTTTTAAAACAAAACTATAATAAACGTATTAAACTTATTAAAAGTGTTAATTATATTTTTACCATCTTATTTCGTTAAAATTTCCAAAATATAAATTTTATGATAATTATATAATTAAGTGTTTATCATTATAGAATATCTCAACTCATATTTATTCAAACTAATTATTTGTAAGTTTGATTATACGATAAAGAATGATTTTTATAATTAAATGATAACAATAACCCGTAGAGATCAATCGTTCAATCTATAACGTATCCAATCACAAACATAACTCAATTCACATCGTAATCCTAAATTCATTATACGTATTATATCATTTATAATTCATTCATAAAATTATATTATTTAATTAAGATTCTTGTCGGTAATTCCCGAAGTGCGTGATTTTCACTTTCTTGTCGTAATCATTCTCATTTGGCTTAATCGATCAGGTGAGTTTATCATTCCCCTATTTTACAATTTTATAATCGTTTTGGGGACATATGCGTACGTATCCGTATTTCATACTATATATATATTCAAAACAAATGCATACGTGTTATTGTGAGTGATTTAATCAAACATACGTGCTACTTGCTTACTTGTGTTACCATTCAATCATTAGTAGATTGGGATTACTATTCATTCATATAGCGGGTGTTCCTGCTGGTGACCAACGCCCGATTCGCTTGGCAACGGTCTACATACTTGTTTATGGTTTGTTTATATTACCGCACTTATCACGTTATGTTATTTATATTGTTGTGTCAAAATTGGTGATATTCTCACTCAACTTTATGTTGACAAAAGTCCATTTTATACGCATATGCAGGTTGCTTGTATTCAAGATTGAAGCTTGGACATGTAGACAAGACTTTAGGATATAATCAAGTTAATCTTTATTTGAGTTTATATTTAGATATTTAAATTGTTTGTTGTATTTGGATATTGTGTGTACAATTGAAATAAAATAATTAATTAGATATTGTCACTTTTATATTATGATAGAATCTTCGATTTGTGAGCAATCGGATCACGTCCCGACATTTCCACCTTAGGTTGGGGTGTGACAGATTAGTATCAGAGCCGAAGGTTATAAGGTAGGTTGTTAGGAATTGTCCTAGACATATGCATAGGACCCTATGCGTGCTTATCTGAACTGCCTTATGTGCTATTTAATAAATTGTTTACAGCTTGCTTAGATTAATTATTTTGTTGTACTTATCTTATTTATTTATTGCACACACACACAAATTCTGAGGCTACGCCTCACATTCAAAATATTTTTCTAAATCTTTTATTTTGGTAGATTATCTTTTATTGTTGGAAATTCCTTAAGAATTCCCGTGTTTTGTGTTGCTCTTTCACCTTGAAGCATGGGGGTATGATAAATTTCGTACAACCATAACTTTAAGTGGTACCCGTAATCGGCTAAACGGTTGCGTGGTAAACATAACCGGCTAAATGGTTATACTCCCTAATTGTGTTTTTAGTTATTTTAAATTTATTTGATTCGTAGATTCGATATTTAGTTGTGTCGGTTAAATGCCATGTAACGCTCGAAACAACTCCATTGATTCGATAATTCGTTAATTAGTTGGGTCAGTTAAACACCATGTACACGCTCATGGGCTGACCAACTCAATTGTTGTTACTCGTTATATGAATTGGGCCAACAAATTGCCATGGAATGCTCATGGGAGGCCCATTCACAAACTTTATGTTACTTTATCTAGTTGGGCCATTCAAATTGCCATGGAAAGCTAAAGGGAGGTCAACTAGTTTGATATGCTTGATTATTTTATTCTTGGAAAATCTTATAAACATTGTTTATTTACTTAAATGCTTCAAACTCATACATATTATTTTAAATCCTGACTCGTCACTAGCACTGATTTTTATACATACATATACATATACATACGAATCCCTATTATTTCACATCAACTCATTCTTACAACTCACATGTCATCTTACACATTTTCATTGTTGATCCTCGTAGAATGTCTTCTCACTCTCATCGTCGTAATCACCATCCTTCGTCGACCCCTCATGATCACTGTCTGGCTGCTAGAATCACTAAGGAATTCACTGCTGCTTTACCCAGGTCGTGGCTCAACTGCAAAATATCAACTCCAATGGATCCACCACTTCGGAGACACCAAACCACTATCACTACAAGAACTTCACAAGTGCTAAACCGCCTCCTTATCTTGGTGAGGAGAATGCTACTAAGCTCCTCCGCTGGTTTGAACAAAGGGAGAACAAGTTTATCCTCTGCGAATGTCTGGAAGATAAGCGTAATAGGTTCGCATCGAGCGTCTTCGAAGAACGAGCTCTTACTTGGTGGAACTCTTATAAAGCCCTATATGGTGTTGAAGAAGTTTTGGCTATGTCTTGGGAGGAACTCAAGGATGTAATGAAGAGAGAGTTTTGTCCTGAGCATGAACTGCAAAGGCTCGAGACGGAGTTTTGGGAGCTTAAACAAATTGGTGGTGACAATTCAACTTACTCAAACCATTTTAAGGAACTTAGCCTGATAGTACCTCACCTTGTAACTCCTTTGGCTCGTGGTATTCGAAAGTACATTCGTGGATAGCTGACGATTTCCGTGATGCTATGGTTAGTCGAGAACATTTCTCAATCGAGGAAGCTATCACTCTTGCTGCTTCACTGTCTGATGATCATGTTAGAGATGACCCTGCCTAGTAAGGATGCTAAACCTACCCTTGACAACTCTAAAACTGATTCCTCAGCCGATGTTAAGGCTGAACCCAAATCCGCTAGTAACCCTTCTCGTCACAAATGTAAAGCCAACCACCACAACTATGCTCTTAACGAAACCAACCCACAACCCTCCAACCTAGATGCTCCTAACAAGAAGAACTATACCGGACCTTTTCCGTTATGCTCTGTTTGCAACTACCATCACCTACCTCAATCTCCATGTCGCTTGTGCACCAATTGCAACCGTTATGGTCACCTTGCTAACACTTGCCGTGCATCGTTCGGTACTCAAACTACCCTGCTCAACCCGGTGTTCCTAAAACTCGTACTTGCTATAATTGTGGAGATCCTAGTCATCCTCGTAATGCGTGCCCTCGACTTATCCATTCACATCAAGCTCAAGCTATGCCTGCCCCCTACTACATCCCTAATGCTTCTCAAGTCCCGACCCATCAACCATATCAACTACAAGCTCCTCTCGTCAACCAAAGTCCCTCAAACATGACTCACCCTTATCAAACTCCCTACCCGCAAGCTCATGTTTACCCAACTCATTTCAACCCAGCCCCACTTATGCAAGCTGTTCAGGTTCAACGTATCCAAGCTATCCCAAAGCCGTCTACTGCTACTGCTTAAGTCATCATGGATCCAAGTACCTCAAGTGCTCCAAGTCAAGGGAATCAAGTCAACCATAATTGAAGTTCTTTGGAGACTTTGAAGTGTTTACTGCCTTATTTATTACCGTTTTAAGACTATTCTATCTTTTCTGTTTTTGGTTTCGTATTGACTCTTTAGTTATTTGTGACGTTGAGTGATTTTAAGTTGAACTATATTGCATGTTTCCTTTTATGAATGACGTTTCCTTTATACTTTGTTAGGCTTTTGTACTCTTACCTTATTATCTTATTCATATCCACCATAATTCATTATAGCGTCTGCCACAAGAAATTTATTTTTCTTTCAAATTTTACTCTTAATAATCAAAAGATATACTAAGGATTTCATGGTTTTATTAGTCAAACTCGGATATTTATCACCTTTTGGATTTTAAATTATCAAAATGTTTGTTTCTTTCAAAATGAGGATTTTAATTGTTTTATAACCCACATGATGAAACGAGTTATGCGGACCATCCGACGATAAGAGTAATTATGGTCCGGAACATAATTATTCAAGTCCTCGTATGGGAATCATAATACGTATAATTGTGTGTCATGATTTAGAACCTAAGATAGCTTGGGCAACGGTACGAATGATGACATGAGAAGGACATGGTGGATACGCCGCTGGTACATCCTATATATAAGTGCCCTTATCGGAATGTCATTTGAAGCGTTGCTTCGGTTATTATAAGTTCTATGTTTTATGATATTTTCTTTAAAATTATAATTGTTTTCATAACGATGATGTTGTGGTTTTCCTTAATTTCGGGACAAAATTCCCTAAAGACGGAGACTTTAATAACTCGATTTTTCCACGTACAACTTTATATCTATTACTGACCCATTTTAGGTTCGGGAAATTTTAACAATGAAAAGTGTCGCGTTTATCGAGAAATTATTATACAATTTAAATTTGGTTATTATATTTATTTAATATGTATATAACTTTGGAAAATATACGTTTTTGACCCAAAAATAAACTTTAATCCTATAATGTTTCCACCTTCAATCTCCAAGGACTGAATTGCAACTTCTGTATAATATCTTTATAACCCTTTTGGTCCCTGGCCCGTAACCCGTGATCCATACCCGTTTAACCATAACCGTGACCCGTTTATCTTTGCTTGACCCACAATTTTCGATCTAAAATAAAAATTGAATCATGTTTATGATTGTTCTTACCATTCTCAGCCTAACCGTCATAACTAATTAAGAAACAAGGTCTTATACGACATGAATTGATTTATTTAGTAAACCGTCTTAACCTAAAATTGATTATATAACCTAGGCTTGATCATAACTCAATTGTTCACGTCTGCACATCTATAGTCTCAGCGCCGACTAAAGCCCCATGGTTAATTTAATTATCGACGTCTCGTTATGCCTGTTTGTCGTCCTCCTTGTCGGCCCTGTTAACTTGCAATTGACCTGTGTTTAATCAACGATACAGGTAATAATTTATACGTCTTGGTTCGTCTTGATGCGCTGATTAATAGCCCTAAATCAATTTAAACAAACGATTAACAGATTTAGCGATTTCAGAATTAGGGTTCATAATCAAATTTGGCTTTAATTAGTTTCTGTATATATACATTCGTTTACAAACATTAACCAACTGACACCCTAGCACAGTTGGCTAGGGTGTGTGTGTTAATACCTTGAACCGGCCACTGGCGCGGGTTCGAGTCCCGGCCAGAGAAATTTTTGTTATTTTTATTTCTTTATTGTTTTAATTTATTTTAATGGTTTATAATATATATTAAATATTAAATAAACAATATTTTATTTAACCGACATCATAAAGTAAACGTTTCTTGTCAATTAACCTTATTACAAATTTTCGTATATATATATACATATATATATATCATATTAATAATAAACCGTTATTATTTTATTAAAATCTAACACTAATATTGATGTTTCTTGTCGTAAAACGTCTTTATAAATTTGCTCATATTTATTAGATATATATTATATATATATATATATTATTTTTAAAACAAAATTATAATAAATGTATTAAAAGTGTTAATTATATTTTTACCATCGAATTTCGTTAAGATTTTCAAAATATAAATTTTATGATAATTATATAATTAAGTGTTTATCATTATAGAATATCTCAACTCATATTTATTCAAACTAATTATTTGTAAGTTCGATTATACGATAAACAATGATTTTTATAATTAAATGATAACAATAACCCGTAGAGATCAATCGTTCAATCCATAACGTACCCAATCACAAATATAACTCAATTCACATCGCAATCCTAAATTCATTATACGTATTATATCATTTATAATTCATTCATAATATTATATTATTTAATTAGGATTCTTGTAAGGTAATTCCCGAAGAGTGTGATTTTCACTTTCTTCTCGTAATCATTCTCATTTGGCTTAATCGATTAGGTGAGTTTATCATTCCCCTATTTTACAAATTTTCTAATCGTTTTGGGGACATATGCGTACATATCCATATTTCATACTATATATATATATATATATTCAAAACAAATGCACACGTGTTATTGTGAGTGATTTAATCAAACATACTTGCTACTTGCTTACTTGTGTTACCATTCAATCGTTAGTATATTTTGATTACTATTCATTCATTCATATAGCGGGTGTTCCTGCTGGTGACCAACGCCCGATTCGCTTGGCAACGATCTACATACTTGTTTATGGTTTGATTATATTTACCGCACTCATCACGTTATGCTATTTATATTGTTGTGTCAAAACTGGTGATATTCTTACTAAACTTTATGTTGACAAAACTTCATTTTTTACGCATATGCAGGTTGCTTGTATTCAAGATTGAAGCTTGGACATGTAGACAAGATCTTAGGATATAATCAAGTTAATCTTTATTTGAGCTTATATTTAGATATTTAAATTGTTTGTTGTATTTGGATATTGTGTGTACAATTGAAATAAAATAATTAATTAGATATTGTCACTTTTTTATTATGATAGTATCTTCGAGCTGTGAGCAATCGGATCACGCCCTGACATTTCTGCCTTAGGTTGGGGTGTGACACAATACTTGTAAATTCCCTCGAGGAAAATAGCCTTATGCACAAGGCCCGGTAATTATAATTTCCCCAAAGGAAAATAGCTCCGTCTAAAAGGTTTGGAACTTACACCCCCTCCCCCAAGCTGGAGGTATAACCAAAAATGTGCTCAAATGCACCGTTGAGTCGAAATGCAATATCCACTCACATCTTTAACGTGATTCATTTATTTTAACTGACAAAAACTTGTAGAAGAAACATATAGAAAGAATTAAAATCACCATGGTTAATGCTAGTGGTTTGATACATTTTCATCATTTATTATCACATTGGAAATTGTTTATGCCTTAGTTTCTATGTCCAATACTAGTAAAGCAAGAATAACATGATCATTATTAGAGCTTGTTAATCGGTTACTAACAACTTTGGTAGGGTTATTGTAAGGCCCCGAACCCGGTAGCCTTACTTTAGTGTCGGATTTACTCATAAACACAGTTCTTACAAATCAGAGTTCATTAAAACTTTCGCGGAATATAAAAACTTTCATAAAACATTTCATAACAAAACACGTCTTGTCTTAAAACATCATTTTATCTTTCAAAATAAACGAAACATTAAACTTAAACGTCTTGAGTCTTCCGATGCCAGCCTCTTATTCAGTGCCACGTGTCTCCTCAAGCGAGCTGCCTCATCCTACTCACCTGCGTGCATACTAAAAGTCAGCTACGCTGAGTGAGTTCTAGTTAATCACATAATCATACAATACCTTCTTACATTTCATACTTAACCTCTTAACTTTCTTTCATACACACATAATTGCATATACTTTCATTCTTACCTTCATACTTTCTTTACATACATAATCATACGTTTTAAAGAGCCTTTCGCCCTATAACCTCACAGATATTATAAGGGTCTGGTCCCTAACATCACAGATATTATAAGGGTCTGGTCCATAACATCACAGATATTATAAGGGTCTGGTCCCTAACATCACAGATATTATAAGGGTCTGGTCCCTAACATCACAGATATTATAAGGGTCTGGTCCCTAACATCACAGATATTATAAGGGTCTGGTCCCTAACATCACAGATATTATAAGGGTCTGGTCCCCCTTTCCTCGAATATTAGTAGGGTTCGGTTCCCTAGTTCTCGAATATTAGTAGGGTTCGATTCCCTCTTCGTTACCATACAACCATACATCATACCTCGAGTATTATTAGGGCCCGGTACCCTCTTCGTAACCATACAACCATCCTTTCATTCTTTTATTAACTTTATCACATTCATACACATAAGCATACATATTATACTTACCTTATACTTAGCGTTACAACCTGACAGTACGTGCAATATCCGAAGATCGTTCACGTACCGTCAAGCCATCATTCATACATATCACATTATTCACATAAGGCATACACTTATCTCTTAGGATAAGCGTATTAACAAACATATCGAGTATGCACACAGCCCCGAAAACATAACACATAAATGGGGCTAGAAACTCACCTGAACTCTGCTTCTTCCTCCGATAGTTGTAAATCCCTTCTTTAACTGAGCTCGGCTGACTGTATAAGTTACACGTATCAATACTCGCCTGATCTAATATGGTGGCCTAGTATTAGCTTACTTTTACTTATCGTTTTTAATTTATTTTCTAATCGAACTTGACTTTAGGCGAAGTTAAACCTTAGGCGAACTTAGCTTTAGGCGAAGTTAAACCTTAGGCGAACTTAGCTTTAGGCGAAGTTAAACCTTAGGCGAACTTAGCTTTAGGCGAAGTTGTCATCAGGCGAACTTAGCTTTTAGGCGAAGTTGTCATCAGGCGAACTTAGCTTTTAGGCGAAGTTGTCATCAGGCGAACTTGGCTTTAGGCGAAGTTGTCATCAGGCGAACTTGGCTTTAGGCGAAGTTATCAGTTAGGCGAACTTGGCCGTAAGCGAAGTTATCAATTAGGCGAACTTGGCCTCAGGCGAAGTTACCAGTTAGGCGAACTTGGCCGTAAGCGAAGTTATCAATTAGGCGAACTTGGCCTCAGGCGAAGTTATCGCTTTGAAGGCGAAGTTATCGCTTTGAAGGCGAAGTTGCCCAGTTCGCGGCGAAGTTGCCCAGTCCAGCCGCTGTTTGGTTTCTATCAAGCATTTTGGCGATTTTAACACCCTTGTTATGGTTCAACATCACCCACTACGTTCCCCAACCATTTTCGGTCGTTTATACACTATAAAGCTTGGATCTTTAAACTTCAAAGATCAAGAATCATACCTTTTTGAGCTTGTTTGGATCTCGTTTAACTTGTTTAATCACAACTAATAGCTCACCCTCTCTCGGATCTTGTTCGTTCCTCTCCTCGGCCGCCGGCGGTGTATGTGGTGTGTGTGTTTTGGGTGTGTGTAGAGATATGGATAAATGGATGGAATGGAAAGGATTGGGGTTTAAGGGGGTATTTATACTCCCTCAAGCCCATGGACCGAAGGCCCATATTTCCTTTTGGTCCATATCCAAACCCATCTAATTATCCTACTAAGTCTTCATATTTTGCTATTATTATTATCGTTCCACTAACTCGTTTATTTCACCCAACAAAATAATATATTAAATATTACTTAGAAATTTCGGGATGTTACAGTTATTCAGCAAGAAGAAAGAGATTACAAGCAAGCAACATAGTAACCCAAGAAAGAAAGCTTAATATTGTCTTAGTTATGATAAAGAAACTTGGGCTTAAAAGTCCCTTATCCCAATCATAAATAATTAACATAAGGGACTGGGGGACTTGAAGAGGTAACTCTAAGATCGGGCCCATTGTATAGGGATGATTTTAGAGATGCATAATCTTTTGTCTCATCCATGACTTCTCCATCTCGACTATACTTGGACCAAATTTGAAAAGTCAAAATAGAAGAAGAACCGCGTGTTTCTATTGAGGTAGATTTAAATTATCAAGAGAATTGGATCAAGATCATGTGAACTAAGTATCATCTACCTTAACCAAAATATCAAAAGAGGATCTCGCCCGAAACTGGTCCGAGGAGTGGGTTTAAAAGGGATGAACCTATCCCGTATGTGATAGATGAGCTAGGACTACATTAGTCTCTTGTCCATAACAGAATAAGGACTAGGGGAACTTGCAAAGCCTGGTGTGAAAATAGGTCTCCGTCCCATGATGAGGTCCAAGTCAGGAAAGCCTAGAAGAAACCAAAATACTTGGGGAGTTCTAGTTACTCTAACCAAACATCCTACCAACCAGATAAGAAGAAGATAGGAAATGCAACTTTGAAAGTAAGAAAAGGGAACAAGCAGTTATGAGAAAGGCTGGCGAGTCGAAAGGTGTCGTCATATATTTGGAGGAGCGTGAGAAGCTTTTTCAGAATTGTCACCAGTTTAGGTATGGGCCTGACGATGGGCTGAAAAGATAAAAGGGGGATTGGATAATTTAAGTCAATGAAGACCTGACGAAGCTACCCTAGACAGGAAGCCCAAAAGAGAGTAACCAAAAGACCTCCCAAAGTAACTAAATGAAATCAAAGGTTCCATAAGGATTAAGGGCATGTCCAATCAATCTAAAAACGTGGTGATATCAACCCAAAAGAAAGGATTAGAATAACACATGTTGCTAGAATGGATGGGGCCTAAGTTAAAAAGAACAATGGCTCAGGGGAAAGCTCGTAGGACAAGAACCAACATATAATAGTTCTATGGATATTCTTTTGGTATCAAAGATACCCCCCGGCCATATAAAGGTCAATCGAAGAATAAGGAGGATCACACAAAGAGGTCGCAACGGAGGAAGAATAGAGACTTGTTGTGAGTCCATTGCACTCGTCATAAATAGCGAGCACAATGGACTGGGGGACTTGAAGAGCCTACCTTGGAATTGGGCTCCGGAGGTAGGCTAAAATCCATTAAGCAAGAAAGAATGCCCAAGGCTGAAGGGAGAAAAGGAATACACAACGGGCCAGGTACCAAAAGCCCAAAAATAAGAAAGTGAAGAAAAACACAAGCAACAATTGTTCTTAAGTCTATTACCCTTATCATAAATAATAAAGGCAATAAACTAGGGACTTGAAGAGCCTACCCATGAGATGGATCTCATGAGCAGGCTCCAACCCAGTAACAACAACAAGCTCAACAGCAAGAGGCCTAATAGCCCAAACGTTTTAAAAGCTTACTTGGAGGGAAAATGCCTCATGTGGATTTGGAGGGAAACTAACCACTAGTTACATTATGTAATACATCCCCTCTATATAAGGGGTGGAAAGAATCATGTAAAGGAACATTTACACATCCACTAATACTTACAAATACAACATTTGATCACAATTCTCTACATCTTGTTAGGCACCTTACCCCCCTCGTGAGAATAAGTTCCAACATTTTAACCACAATATGTTATAAATAAGCATAGTATTTTATTTTTCTTGTTTTTATTTTATACCACAATATGTTATAAATAAAAAGCTTGCAATTAAAAATTTTTAGGAATAACATATCTAGTGTATTTTAACCGGTTCCACAATAGCATGTCGTTTAAACCAGAGGAGCAAATCATAATCAGTTGCGGTTAGTAACTAAGATTTTAAAAACCAAATAACAAGTATGGCACCGCTAGTCCCCATTTGATCTCTTTCTAAAATTTGTGAATGGACCACCAAACCCATTAAGTTATTCATTTTTCCTTAAGAATAAAAATTATTTATATTTATATATTAAATTATTATTATAATCAATATTTCAAGTTTAGAAAAGTATCCTGTAATCCTGAATTGAGTTATTCATAGTTTACATATTTTGCTAAAAAAGTTTAGAGGCGTATTTAAGGCTTGAAATTTTTATGTTCTCATATTCGAAACCTGACATAAGGTGGTTTTCTTACAATGATGGATTTTCTCATTGATGATGTTTATACGTGAGTCAAATCTGAAACGTCAAAATATCTATGGACGTATGATATCCCGTTTTAAAAAACTAAAGAGTGATTCCAAACATAACTAAAAGAATTTACTATTATGTCACACCACAACACACATCATGATTAACACATATCACGATCTCTTGTCCTCCATCCCCAATACATACGGCAATTACTTTTCTCACATCAATCATTAGAAAACCTTTAATGCTGAACTGAATCCTTCCAACTGGATTTATAATCCACTATTCCTACAACTAACTTCAATTATAACAGGGTAGTACTAGAGACACCCCAAACACCCTCTTATACATCCCGTATAAGGCAATACGAGGGGCTGTAAGGAGCCCTATACGTCCTGTATAGGACTATAAGGGGTGTATAGGCGTATAGAAGGGTGTTTGGTGTCCCTAGAAAACGCCTTATGATAACATAAACAACTCTGTTATTAAACAAAATAAGTTGAATCTTAGGAGCTCCATATTTAAGGATTTAACTCCGTTTAATTTTCAAGTTTAACAAGGAGCCAAGGTAATTCAAACAATTTCTCGGATACGCTATGGTGCCTATGGAAAGTAAGGAACGACAAATTTTTCACCGGCATAAACACAAGATCAAGTGCTAGTGGTAGAGATAAAAATATTAACTTTTCTTTGGGTGGGCTGAAGGGTGTAAAATTTTGGTGTCAGTTCGAAAAACTTCGATATCACAAACAATCAGGCATGTAAGTTACTTGCATATTGTTGTTTTTGATGATTAGCGATTTGTTGTCTCTTGTTTTAATAGAAAACCGTCCTTAGAAAAACGAAATTAAAAATAGTGTATTTGTAAAAGTTTTATTTTCAGTAAAATTTACATCATACGTTATACATGTGATCGTGTCTATTTTAAAATTGTATAAAATTATGTGCTATCATATTTTCACGTGCTAGGATATTTAAAAAAAAATGTCTTTTCTATGAAAAGGAGCTTGATTTTAAATTTATTTTAAGTCCCTGAAAATGTTAGACCGTATAGCTATTTATAAGAATAGAAGCCTAATTCACAAAAATAACATCGTATTACTATTTTTATTCTTTATTTACGTTTACCTTTATTGTTCAGTACACATGTGATAAGCCATAATTGCAAACTTAATCATAACCTTTTATAAATCACTCATATTGTCTAAAATATTTTCTCATTTGTCTTTCTTTTAGTCTATGTAATGGTCTAATGGATGCCTATCAACTTCTTTTGTTATGTGTATGTAAAATTATACTAAAAAAAAAAAACAATTGAGTAGCCCGAAAGGGTGACTGAACAGTTTGGGTTGCGGATGTAAATGAATCTTGCTGAGGCTGAGGCCGACTATGCTTGAGTTTGCCTGGTTTCAAGCTATTTTTCTAATTTTCAGGCTCTACTCGTTAGTTGTTTTCCTCAAGCTCGGGCTTGTTCTGTTTATATTAGTTAATTAGTTGATATGCATTTTAATTAGGTTTATACATTTGAGAAAACCTTAATGAGCCTAAGCTCGCTCGAGCTCGTGTGTGGCTAGTACTCTAAACGAGCCAAAACTTCGCTCAAGCTCGGCTATGGAGTATGAAATTACTCGACAAGCCTAAACGATCTTTCATACAACGCTCGGGCTCAATAACTAAACGTGTTTTATTTGCAGTTTGGGTTCATTTTTAGCACGATCTCAAGTAGCTCATAAACGACTTGTCGCATTTACACCCCTAGTTTGGATTTAACATAAAGTTTTAATAAATCATAAGAATCATCCGTGTAATTTACTCTTCAACAAATACAATAAAGAAACAATATATCGTTACAAGAAGTGATTATTGTGTGTACATTTAATAATGGATGGCTAAAGTATAGTAGATGCAACTACATATTGTCAAATCAACATAATAATTAAAAAGTGAGACAGGTATAGAAGGGGGTTGGGTTATGGGTCATCTAATTTTCTTAGGTCACTTGATGACTATTTTTTTTTTTTGTATCATGTTATTATGTGATAAACTTTACCTAATTGAACTATCGAATCGACTCGAAAACTTTTATGTCCGGTGTAGCAGTCCTATGAAATTAAAGCTTTTAAAAACAGTAAACCCCACTAGATCCGTCACTAATCAAACCATCTGACGGTGCATATCCAAACTTCTAGGTCGGACACACTTTCGTAATGCGTTTGATGCATAAATATAATACGAGTAATCGGCCGTTTATAATAGTGTATGCCAAGACATCATAATAACAATATTACATATTATAAATCTCAATTTATAATGATAAATAAAAGTTTATTACAATGTTGATATAAATCCATCTGGAATATTTTATAGAAGTTCGCTAAAAGCGTCAAAAGGTAATAATGTTAGAGGTCATTGGTATAAATACCAACAAACTTTGTGGCTCAAAAATAAAAAATGTTAATAAATTAAAGCCTCAAGGGGTCAAATACGTCATTTTGAAAACTTACTAACAGGAAATAAAAAGACGCGCATTTAGTCAGCTTTTTTTAACGAGCAATAAAGTGCAGTCATCACAGTACATCATTCAATGACAAAAAACCACCTTCACCTGTAATTGCAGATAGCACTGCTTGCCATCAACTTCAAAGAAAACTTACCGCCTGAAAGCCCACTATGGTAAAGCCCATGGCTCATGCATGATATTTTGTCACAGACGAGATTTAAACCCAACACCTCATATAAGGAATTATCAAAAACTTAAAGTTGAATGCGGAAAAGAACTTTAGTTAGTTTTTTTCTTCACTTATCTGTTAAAATAAATTACCTTCTTGTACATGATTAATTTTATAAAGACATGATAAAATTACATGGTTTCTTTTATGATAGTTTTGATTTTGTAGTCATGAGTAGGAGTTAATTCAGGAAAATACGGTAGCGATAAAAATGTATAAGGGTGGTGGGAGTGCTCAAAAGATGAAGAATGGGTAACAAATTGGAGAATTTTCAATTAGAAGCTTCGGAGTGCAGAGACCGTACAGGAAGAAAATCATAAAGAAAAGAATATTTCAGGGAAGAGTGATTCAGGACGGCTGGAACAGTGGAACACCGTCCCTCCCATGCAGTACTGAGCACAAATTCCTCCCGAAAGACTTAGTTCAGCCTAAGAAAGATGAGAAAATAAAGTACAAGTAGCTTAACAATTTAATATCATATATAATAAGAAAACTTGTTAGTATTTTAAGTATTATTACAATTATATATATATATATATATATAAAGGAAAGAATACAATAATCATTTATCGTACATTACGTACGCGACACTTCCAACCGTTAGATTTTCAAAACCCAAAATCACAATTACACTAATCTGTTCGTCCCTCTCCCTCAATCCGCCTCCACCATCCCTCACCGACACCAGCACACCTCCTTCACCTTCGCTTGCTGGTGCCATCAACACTCTTCGTCACCATCATCGCCGTCGACAACGAACTCATCGGAAAAACGCAAATCACAGGGTTGTTTAGTTGAATTGAAATTGAAATTGAAGCCAATTGATCGGTTAATCTTTGAAATCGATTCAATTAATCATCAATTTGAAGCTTCAATCGATCAATTTTGAGTTCTGGATGATGGGTTTTTGTCATTGAACGTTTAAGATTTTAAACGTATTAGCAGAACGTTCTTTTAATACGTTTTGATAAACCATTTTGAGAAAACGTTCTTTTAATACGTTCTTGTTTGAAATACGTTCTTTTATACGTTTTGATAAAACGTTCTTTTAATACGTTATTGTTTTCTATTAAAACGTTTTTGATAAAACGTTCTATTAAAACGTTTTAACAAAATATTGGCCACCAAATTATATATTAAACAAAGTCAACAATGTGAGTTTAAGCAAATTATATATGCAATTTAGAGGCAAACAGGTAGATCTTATACGTTTTTGATAAAATGTTCTACTAAAACATAATAGGTAGATCTTATACATTTTTGATAAAATGTTATATTAAAACGTTTTGATTAATACGTTCTATTACCTTTTGGTGTGTATTATCTCTTTTCCATCATTTTGTGCTACCATTGATTCCTTTGACTGACTGTGCTTTTGCAAAATTGTCTTAACAACTTTGATGCGCTTCATGGAGTTGGCGGTGCTTATGCCAAACGTATATTTGTTGAAGAGCTTGGTGCACAAGAAAGCTCGTTATTGAACTGTGTTCCCAAGGTTATTTTTGCTTAACTAATCCATCTCTATTGCCTTGTTGAGTTGCCTGCCTGAGAAGACGACGGCCAGTTCCACCATCTTTTTTAGGGTTAGATAATTAACTCAATTAGTTTGATATCGATCTGCAAATTAGTTTAATACTGATTGACGGTTGAATTATATTGATATGGATGGACGCTCGATGAATCAATTTATGAATTAGATCACAGAATTAAATTTAAGTTATTTACAATTATGCCACCGCGTGAAATTGAAATCGACGTTCAAAAAGCTCGCGTACCTAATGTACGATAACCGATTATTGTACGTTAACCTACCCATATATATATATATATATATATATATATATATATATATATATATATATATATAGTATCTTCAAAAGAACGTAAATTCAAGTTTATTATTATTATTATTATTAGAGTAAAGTGCCATTTTCGTTCTTGTGGATTGGCAAATAATGCGAATTTAGTTCAAAAAGTTTATTTTTTACATATGGACCCTCCACGTTTTTCAATTCTTGCCAATTACATCCAAATAACTAACCTCGTTAAATTTAATCGTTAAGTCAGGGGTAGACATGTCTTTTCACTATTTCTTTATTATATGAGTAAAGTACCAAAATTGTCCCTGAGGTTTTGTCATATTTGCGAATTTCGTCCAAAAATATTTTTTTTTTCGCAAGTAGACCCTCGATTTTTCTCACCCGTTGCCAATTTCGTCCAAATTGTTATCTCGGTCTAAATTCAACGTTAACTTATGGGTGTTACTGTCCTTTTACATGTTTGTTTACATTATTGTTATTACGTGTTTGTTTGATAACATATATTAGGGATGAGCTCGGTAACGTACCGGTACTGAAAATCCCGATCCCGAAAATCTCAAATGTTTGGTACTGGTACCGAAATGTTGGGTTCGGTACCGATACGGTACCGGTATTTGAGGTAAAATTCGGGAAATACCGGTACCGTACTGCTCACGAAAACTCAAAACCTTGGTACCGATTCGGTACCGATTTTGGTACCGGTTCGGTACCGGTACCGATTTTGCTCATCCCTAACATATATATTATTTCACGATTTCTATGTTTGAATCCAATATATTATCCGTTTGTTTATTCTTCTTTATTTTTAGTCAAATAAGGGTTTAGCTCAGCGTGATAATAATAACAATGTAACCAAATATATAAAAGGATAGTAACACTCCTGAGTTAACGTTGAATTTAGACCGAGTTAACAATTTGGACGAAATTGGCAACGGTTGGGAAAAATCGAGGGTCTACTTGCGAAAAAAATTATTTTTGGACGAAATTCGCAAATATGACCAAACCTCAGGGACGATTTTGGCAATTTACTCATATAATAAAGAAATAGTGAAAAGACATGTCTACCCCTAACTTAACGATTAAATTTAACGAGGTTGGTGATTTTGATGTAATTGGCAAGAATTAGGAAACGTGGAGGGTTCATATGCAAAAAATAAACTTTTTGGACTAAATTCGCATTATTTGCCAAACCACAATGACGAAAATGGCACTTTACTCTTTAATATTATTATTATTATTATTATTATTATTATTATTTATCTGCTAGATAAATAGGTCAATGTAAAAACTAATTTCTTTTATTTATTCATTATATCATTAGTAACATTTATGTGAAGTAATCTTACTACTCTAATAAAAAAGTACCATATTTTGTCACTTGTCTTGCTCTCATGACTTCTCCCTTTTTCTAACCCATATCCACTAAAATGGTATTTATTTTGGATTCGGGTTAACCTGTCCAAATAATTTATTCCGGATTCGTATTTTATTCATACCAATTGTTATCGTCACCTCTCCCAAATAACAAACCCTAGATGCAGCAGACCCACCCCTCCCAAAAGCAACGCCGCTATTAGCTCCCAAATATCAACCCTAGGCTGCCTTTTCCCATATTTGATTAAAGCTACAAGACCGTCCATTCCCTATGTTCTAAATCTGGTCTTTTGAATTGAAGCTCGGTTTTTCTAATTCATACGGCAAACATAAATTCCTTTGTTTTCTCTCTCTAGATTCATGTCTTTAGTTCTTTAATTGACGTTTTCAATTCCTTTGTTTAATTGACGTTTTCATAATTAAAAATCAGTTTCTTTGTTTAATTGACGTTTGAGGGTTTTGATTTGGCCGAAATTAGGTTGAGTCAATTGAACCCCATGGTGGCTGAATTTATGCCTCCGTCGCCATGCAAATCATGTGAGGCCGGTTTTGGTGCCACCGTCTCCGACTGCTACAAGGGTATGAATTTTTATTTTTATATATTACTACAATTAGTAAATCGGGTAGGACCAAATTTATAGCTTGATGGGGAATTTAGGTGTTTAGTTTGCAAATCTTGAATAGCTTACTGTTTGTTTTGATTCATTTTTAGGGATTTTTAGTTTTAAGGTTGTTGAAATACCAAATCTAAATAAAGAATCACAGTGTTTTTTTATTTTATTTATTTATTTATGAGATTTCAAGTAATTTCCATAAATAATATAATTTAAGTTATCTGATTCTGTAATTAGGGTTTCAAAGACTTCTGGTTGACTTCATTGGTGACTGTGGTATAACTTCATAATGTGAATAAGACAACTTTCATATGATTCTTAATACAAAATATCAGAGACATTAAAAACATTACATCTTTGCCATCAAGATTCTCTCATATTCCTTAGTTCAATGAACCAATAAGCAACTTGTTGAATTTAACAATGGCCTTCAAAAAAAGATCTAAATTATATAATCATGATTTAGATCCTTTTCGGGTATATAATCTTTGTTACTTATGTGACTTACTTTTCCAGGTTTCATATTCCTATAAATCTGAATGAGGATTCTATTTGCTACATGGATCCAGACACAGACGAGGCACAATTATTAGAAAAAACCAAATTAATAATTTGGGATGAAGCTCCAATGACTCACAAATATGGATTTCAAGCTCTTGGCAGGTCTTTAAAAGATGTTTTATCTTCTAATTTGTTATTTGGAGGAAAAGTTGTTGTATTTATTGGGGAATTTCGACAAAACCTACATGTATTTCAAAAAGGTACTAGACAAGACATAGTAAACGCCTCTCTATGTTCTTCTTACATTTAGAGTGAATGCAATGTCTTGAGATTAACAAAAAACCTCAGGTTAACTATGGATAGGCCATAATCTGATGTTGAAGAAACCAAATTATTTGCTAAATGGCTTTTAGATATAGGTGAAGGCAATGTTGGCGGTCCTAATGATGGTGTTGCAACGATAGAGATACCTGACGATCTACTTATAAAAGATTCTGTTGATCCTATATCAAAACTTTTTAACTTTGTATATCCTGATATTCTACAGAATTACGAGAACCAACATTACTTTCAGGATAGAGCCATACTTACACAACAAACGAAATTGTTGATGAGATTAATGATAGTTTGCTCAAGTTTTTTCCAGGTGATGAAGTTGAGTACTTAAGTTCAGATACCGTATGTAGTTCATAATATATCAATGACACAATTGATACAGCTTTATACTCGCCTGAACTGCTTAATGGTCTAAGAATATTCGGACTACCAAACCACAAGCTTGTGCAAAAAGTTGGTGTTCCTATTATGCTCCTTAGAAATCTTAACCAGAAAGAAGGCTTATGTAACGGTATTCGACTACGAATTATATCTTTAGCTACTCGTGTAGTTGAAGTAAAAATTATTTCTAGAACTAACATTGGACATAGAGTTTTGATCCATAGATCACCACTGACTCCAACAGACAACAAAATAGCATATAAGTTTCAAAGACGACAGTTTCCCCTTGCAGTATGTTTTGCGATGGGGTTGGTTTGTACTTGAAAGAACCCGCGCTCTCGCATGGACAACTATATGTTACCTTGTCAAGAGTTACAAGCAGGTGTGGGCTAAAGATTCTGATTCTTGATAAACAAGGTAATCTGACTAATACAACCACAAATGTAGTGTACAAGGAAATTTTTTCTTATTTGTAAAATAGTTGCGTAATGTTTGTTTGTAATTCCTGTAATTTTAATGTAAGTTGTAATTGTATTAACAATATATGATAATTGTGTTATGTGTTATTAATTGTGTTTTGCTTAATGTTTAAATATTATAATTTTTATTAATTTCCGGTGTAATACACGGGTCTCAAACTAGTTTTATAATAAAAGAGGTCAATATTTAAATATGAAAAATCAGATATATCACTAAAACCTAACTTACAAATAAATATAACTAAAAAAATTAATATAATATTAAAGAGTAAAGTGCCATTTTCGTCCTTGTGGTTTGGCAAATAATGCGAATTTAGTCCAAAAAGTTTATTTTTTGCATATGGACCCTCCACGTTTCCTAATTCTTGCCAATTACATTCAAATCACCAACCTCGTTAAATTTAATCGTTAAGTTAGGGGTAGACATGTCTTTTCACTATTTCTTTATTATATGAGTAAATTGCCAAATTGTTCATGAGGTTTGGTCATATTTGCGAATTTCGTCCAAAAATATTTTTTTTCGCAAGTATACCCTCGATTTTTCCCAACCGTTGCCAATTTCGTCCAAATTGTTAACTCGGTCTAAATTCAACGTTAACTCAGGGGTGTTATTGTCCTTTTACATATTTGTTTACATTGTTATTGTTATTACGCTGAGCTAAACCCCTTATATGACTAAAAATAAAGAAGAATAAACAAACGGATAATATATTGGATTCAAACATAGGAATCGTGAAATGCTATATATGTTAGGGATGAGCAAAATCGGTACCGAACCGGTACCGAAATCGGTACCGATTTGGTACCGTCGGTACCGAATCGGTACCAAGGTTTCGAGTTTTCGTGACCAGTACGATACCGGTATTTCCCGAATTTTACCTCAAATACCGGTACCGTACCAGTACCGAACCAAACATTTCGATACCAGTACCAAACATTTGCGATTTTCAGGATCTGGATTTTCGGTACCGGTACGTTACCAAGCTCATCCCTAATATATGTCATCAAACAAACACGTAATAACAATAATGTAAACAAACATGTAAAAGGACAGTAACACCCATAAGTTAACGTTGAATTTAGACCGACATAACAATTTGGACGAAATTGGCGACGGGTGGGAAAAATCAAGGGTCTACTTGCGAAAAAAAAATATTTTTGAACGAAATTCGCAAATATGACCAAACCTCAGGAACGATTTTGATACTTTACTCATATAATAAAGAAATAGTGAAAAGACATGTATACCCCTGACTTAAGATTAAATTTAACGAGGTTAGTTATTTGGATGTAATTGGCAAGAATTGAGAAACGTGGAGGGTCCATATGTTAAAAAAGAAACTTTTTGGACTAAATTCGCATTATTTGCCAAACCAAAAGAACGAAAATGACACTTTACTCAATATTAAAATTTCTTATTTCTATCACGTCATCGAAGTATACGGTTAATAAATTATTTTTCATATTGCACCACAACCGTTCTTACTATTTGTCCATTTTGTTAAGCCAACAATCAAAATCAAATATAGTTTTCCATAGACCAAGAGAGTTTACATATATTATTTATTAATATTTAATGAACATTAAAACATCACTTAATTGACTTGAGCTTTGGTTGATAAAAGTGGGTCCAAATCAATAGTTTCCAACTTTTGAAGCTAAGATATTAAAGATTTGAAATTGAAATTTTATTTTTATTTTATTTTTATTTTATTTTATTCCCCTCGTATTAAATGTGAGTACAGTTGTGGAATACGCGTGAGATAAAAGAATTAAGAGAGCATATCAAAATTCGATGTCAAAGTTGTTTAATTCTTGATTTTAGTCGAAAGAGAAAACGAGTGTTACTTTATTACGGTTTTTATTAATGAGCGTGAATATTTTTTAGGATTGTTGGAGCATCCATAGTGAAAGCTCTCTACGAATGCCTCATTGACCACTAGTGAATTCACAATCGAATCGGATTGGCTGGCTCGACCGGGAACCAAGCACGAAGTTGATCACACAAATTTGCATTTTTTTCTTTGAAGATCTTATTTTCTGATTAATCATTTATTTAGTTCTCTAATCTTCGTATTATAAATTTTTTTAAGTCTTGATACTTACTAAATTGTAAATCATATGAATTTTATTGTTTTTAAATATTATATATGTATTGTATTAGCTACACGTATATAGTTTTCTTTGTTTTCATATTATTTATGAAGTTATCTAGTTTTAAAATTTAATACGGTTCTATCGGTTTATCAGAGGACCAGTAAGGCCACCAATTCGTTATCCGTTTCGGTTTTGAAAACATTATTGAAGAAACGTGGATCGGCTCACTAGCAGACGATCAACTTTCCTCGGGTATGAGTGTGCTATATCACCGATGGTTCTCCGGAGTATGAATTCTTCCACCTACAAAATGAGCAGCACCGTGAACTTACCCCTCAGAAAGGGACAGAGGGGTCCTCTTTGGGGTAACCCTCCGGTGTGAGAATAAGATATTGTAGGAGAAGATGATAATAATCTGAAAGTGAGTACGGATTTAGAATGTATTTTCTTGCTTACCTCTCCTTGTGGAGGTGGTGTGGTATTTATAGTGTTAGGGTTTCCAATGATTGGGCTCAGACCCAATTAGGGCCTTTTTGGCCTCCTCCTATTGCTTCGCGCCACGTGTCCTTAGGACACCTGGTGCTTTTTCATTGATTATTCTCTGACCAAGGTATTTCACCTGACCCATGTGCAATCACGTGGTAGCACATGGGTTTTGCTGAGTTGTCCACCCTTCATTGGCAGCTGTCAACATCAGCATATTCTTTATTCCTTAAAGGATACCTTCTGGAAGGTTGTCTGATGAGCACAATCATGGTTGTCCTTATCCTGATTTGGATAAGGACGTGGTTGATTATGTGCATGTGTGATATGCGCCTATCCTGGGGATGCGCGAGGTCTTCTCTTTATTCTCACGCACAGATGTTTCATGCGCAGATGTGATTTGCGCAAGCATATGTAATATGCGTGAGCATATGTGATATGCGCCACGCGCAGATGCGCCACGCGCAGATGTGATATGCGTGAGCATATATGATGCGTGAGCATATGTGATATGCGCCACGCGCAGATGTGATATGCGTGAGCATATGTGATACGCGTGAGCATATGTGATACGCGTGAGCATATGTGATGTGCGCCATGCGCATAGGTTTTGGCTTTGTGTCTTCATGACATCCTGATTTCAAGCCTCTTGTCTATATCTTGTGGGTTGACCCGCCCCGCTCGATGTTAAGGCGGGTGCATACCTCTTCAAGCCCCCCCAGTCTAATGTGTGTCTTGTCTCGCGCGAGCGAGGTAAGATAGATATTAGACTTAATAGTTTGCTCTTTTAATAGGGTTTGTCTTTTATTTTTTATTTCTCATATGTGCGTTGCGCGAAATTCTATCCTTTTGGTTGAAATGAATCGTCCATGTACGTGGTTGGTTGGTGCTGACATGCGTCAGAGATGGAGACGTTATGTGTCAGACTTTTCGTGTGCTCGAGGTGCTACAGTGACCTTTCATGTCTCCTCATACAGTGTCAGGAACACATGTCGCGCTCATGTTGGCCTGCACCTGCGAGTGGGGGCGCGTGAGCGTAACTCTGATCTGTTTCTTTCTCTCTCCTGGGCCTATAAAAGCAAGCCTTTTGAGTGGTTTTTTCTTCATCTTCATTGTTATTTCAGAGCTCTTTCACCTTCAATTTTCATTCCGATTAAGAGCCTTTATCTTTTGCTTCCAGATTTCCGTGCTTAAAGTAACCGCTGTTTGATTCACAATTGTATGTCTGATAACCCAGACACCACAATTTCCCCCAGCAAACGCCGTGTAAAATCATTAGTTATGTCCACTTTGAAGAAGACCGGCAAGGGTAAACGGGCTGCCGAGGCTTCGTCGGAGGAGGTGGGGAAAAACAAAACAGTGAAGAGATGGGATGAGATTCCCTGCAAACTGAAACAGTCTGATTTCGACAATCTCATCGCCTCTCAGGGTTTTCTCCCTGAGTACAGCTGTCTGCTCCCGGCGGCCGGGCAAACGGCGGCAGATCCGCCCACCGGCTACATCTCTTTGTACTCTCACTTTTTCACTCACTGTAACCTTCGTCTTCCGATGACAAGGTTTATGGGTGCGCTCCTTCAGTTTTATGGGATTCACATATCCCAAGTCCATCCTTGTGGAGTAGTGCGCATGACTCATTTTGAGTTCATGTGCAAAGCTCAGCGCGAGGAGCCCACCCCTCGGCGCTTTCAATATTTTTACAAGCCAAAAATCCAAGATTCTTGGTTCTCGTTCGTACCGCGCAGTCAGAAGGTTAAGTGCTGCACTGTTTCTTTCAAAAGCCTTCATGACTGGTCTGAAATTTTTTTTATATTAAGGCTGGTGTGATTCCCATTCGCATGACCATGCGCGCGATCACTTCTGCGCCCGCGGATGAGAATGTTCTTAAGTACCCGACGGGCACATGGGTTAATAAGTTAACTGCTGAACCATCCCCCGCCAAGAATATTTGCGAGGAGGCGCTGGTGGGGGTTGGTATGAGCAAGAGGTGGACCGACAGCGCGACTGAGCCTGTCGTCCAAGTTGATGGCTTAGGTGAGTTATTAGCTCATTGCATTATTTCTGCGCGAATATAATTTGCTTTGCTGATATCATTTGTCTTGTTTTATGCAGTAAGCAAGGAATACGTCCATGCCGCCTATGACGAGCATATGGAGGGCGGTTCTGTCGCGCTGAGCGTTGGGGAAGTTGCTTTCCCCGATCGCTTCGATGATATGTTCATCCCTGTCGATTTAGGATTTTGCTTTGACAGCGATGCGCCTGGTAAGCCTTTGTACTTATGCTTATGCCTTTAGAA
The DNA here is from genome assembly GCF_021521415.1 of Bidens hawaiensis. Lineage (NCBI taxonomy): Eukaryota > Viridiplantae > Streptophyta > Magnoliopsida > Asterales > Asteraceae > Bidens > Bidens hawaiensis. Next base: position 2,504,512 of record NW_027491059.1, on the reverse strand, counting down.
TACCAAATTTGGTTAACATTTCTGTTGCACGTATTGTAGATGCGCTCGAGAACTATGAGTTGGAGCTTGCGGAAGAGGAGGTGGAGGAAGAAGCTGAGGTGCCACAACTCAAGCGCAAAGCTAAAGGCAAAACTGGCGCAGGGGCCAGTAAAAAACAGAAGAAAAATGATGCCCCTGTTGCCTAGGATCCTCCTATCCAAACGAAGGGACTTGAGAAAACCAAGGGATTTACTTCCAAGTTTTCCTCGTCTTCTTTGCCTCGAGGTGTGGGCAATCCTCCCGTCCATACGAGGTATGGTGCTGCCACCTCATCTCTTCGCGCGGCGGACAAGGGAAGCGGCGCTGCGCCTGCTGTTTCATCTTCAACAGGTATACTTTGTTTATATTTTGTGGTTTTATGAGCGTGATTCCGATAGAGTTATTAATGAAGCTTTATTCACTCAAATGTTTGTAGAGCCGGCGACTCTGGTGGCTCAACCTCAGGCGCAGCAAGGTACCGATGCTGCCCCGAAGGTTGCTTTGAAGTCCCCTGTTTTACCCTCGAAAAGGGGGAAAATGGACTTCATGGCGATGCTCAATTCACGGACGGCGGTGCGCCAAGGTATTTATTGCGCTTTGATTTTCTGATTTCTTCCTTTAGATCAAGTCATGAATCATTTCTCCTTGTTGGTTTTTTCATAGGAATTATAGCTGGCACACAAGCTGCTGGTGGCACTGCTGGCGCCGTTAGTTCTGCTCCTGCTCCAACAAGCACTGAATCTCCTCTCATTGGGATTACTAAGGAGCAGGAGACTATTTTACGTGCTGATCTAACGGCGTCAAGACCTCCCTCACCTCCTCCTGCGCGCAGCCCTCCTCGCGAGACTGTTTTTGATTTTTCCAAGTCGCAGGAGAAAAGACCTGTTACAGAGGATGATGAGGAGGTCAATTTTGAAGATTCCGATGGCGGCCGCGCAAGCCCTGTAGCGCCACGAGATTTCGTGGCGCAGTCTTCTTCTCGTGGGGCTGGCGCTGACTTTTCTGTCGGCTCTCCGCAGGTATAAGTTTGTTTTGCTCCGCTGTGCGGACTTCCAGATTAGTGTTTAGATGACTAAAACGTTGCTTTTGCGTTGCTTTGTGTTTGCAGGAAGCCGATCACATATACCGCCCGAGATGGAATATTACTGAGGATAGCTCATTTCAATCCATGGGCGTGTGTGAAGACTTCTGGGCTCACTCTGTGCCTCCGGCTGAAAGGAGGTTTCAGGAGGACCGCGCTCGCGTGGACTTGCTCAACGACCACCTTTTTGTTGGGTCTGCGTTCTTTGCTGCCTCCCAAGAGCTTCGCTATGATTATATAAAAGTGCGTGATGCCCTTGCGGAGGCCAAGCAAGAGGCTAAGATTTCTGCTTGGAATCTTTCTGACGCTCGAGAGAGAGCTGAGAAACTCCAAGCAGAACTTAGAGAGAACTGAGCATGTGCCAACGCTGCCTTTGTGAAGCGCGGGCATGAGCTGCAGGCTGCGCGGGAGAAGCTGCAGGCGGCAGAAGCGGATGCGGCCAGGTACGCGCGCCGAGCGCGTGACTTGGAGTTGGAGGCAGAGGCGCGTGATCAAACTCTTGCGCAGGCTAACACTGACAAATCTTTATTAGAGAGTGAGGTTGCGCGCCTGAAGAAAGAGCTCGATGCTGCGCGAGTAGAAAATGATGAAGCCTTGGCGGCAGCAGCGTCGGATAGAGAAGAGCTCGATGCTGCGCGAGCAGAAAAGAATGAAGCCTTGGCGGCTGCAACGTCTGACAGAGAAGAGCTAAAACAAACCAAGAAAACTGTTGAGTTGTTAAACTCTCAGATTCCTGCTCTTGAGACGTCTGTTTCTTCTCTCGCGCAGGATCGTCAATGGCTAGTTTCAAAGGGTGTGACTCGTTGCGCTTATGCGATGAAATACTCAGACGAGTTTCAGACCCTTGTGATGGATTGCAATGCTGCGTCGCGCTTGGTGGGTCGAGCTGAAGGGTTTAAGGATGGCTATGAATATGGCATGCTGAAGAAGAATCCATCCGACTACCCTTATCAGCTCGACGTTGTCTGCGCTGACATGGCCGAGGTGGGGGAGAAGTACTTGAATACTCCAATTCCCATCCTTGAGCAGGTATTTTAACCTTAATGAGTTTACCTTGACTTATTTTCCTAATATTTTGTACTCATACTTTTCCTTGTGACTTGCAGATAGCCGCGCTTGCTGACCAGCCCGATCTTGGCGCGCTAAAGAAATTACTTGACGAATGCGAGGGGACTGGTGGCAGCGATGATGGCGCGGGCAATGCTGCCTCTGCTAGCGGCTCTGGCGTGGCCAAAAGACCTACTCCTGACACTATCGTGATAGAAGACGACTCCATTCAAGATGAACAGCTTGATTATGGTAAGTTTAGAGATGACGAGGAGCGGGCTGCGCCAGTTGCTGAGGGAGGAGGTAATGATGAGGGCGATGAAGAGGCTGATGTTGATATAGAGACTTGAAAAGCCCTTCATGTTTTTGTTTGTTTGTAGTTTTTATCTCATCATTTTGTAAATTTGTAAACTTCTATGTTTTGGAATGAAATTTTGTTTTTCCCTTATTCGCATCTTGCGCATTCCCAATTCATCTCTTTATATTGCATGTTTGTACTTGTTGAATATAAGATATGCTTGCACATTGAAACTTGAACAAGGTTGTAAGGAAATTATTTTACTTAATCCTTGTCATATTTCAAGTTATTTTGCAATATTCTGAATATGCTGACACGTGCCTTGGCGTTTCATTGTTCCTCTTTTGCGCGACGTTATCGCGCATTTATTATAGGGAATTATGAATTGAGTTTTTTTAGCCTTTACGTGTCAGTATGTGTTACTCTGATATCCATTATAATCCCCTGCGCGACCTCGACCTGAGACCTTAACAACTATGTTTTGGCATGTGCTTTGCCTTAGCTGTGCTTAGGTATTTTTATGGTCTAGCTGCGCAGCATGTAGGATGGATGTTGTGAGTAATTTGAGCTAAGGCTCATATTATTGGGCTAAGGCCCTGAGCTAAGGCTCATATTATTGGGCTAAGGCCCTGACGTTTTAGAGTTAAAACTCGTTAACGCGTTTGAGCTTGGAGCTCGCGCATGTATGTTTTACTTCGTTTTATTTTTAGTTTTGATGTCAATACAATGTTGTCATATTGCTCAAAATTAATAAAGGGAAGTGTGAAACATGTATGCAAAAGGTAATAGAACACACATTAAGAGAAAATAGCGCGTATCATTATTCATAATGGCTTAAAAAGCCTTGATTACAAACTTGACAATTTTTACATGAAACATTTTCTAAGCTGTGCTGCGTTCCATGTGCGCGGGATTTTCTTTCCATTCAAATCTTTTAAAGCGTATGCGCCTTTTCCCAATTCTTCCGAGACTTGATAAGGTCCCTCCCAGTTGGGGGACATCTTTCCCGAGGGTATCGCGCGACTAGCCTCATTGTTCCGAAGGACAAAATCATTCTTCTTGAAGTGGCATTCTTTCACGCGCTGATTGTAATATTTTTCTAGTTTTTTCTTGTATTTGGCTTCACTGATGATAGCCGCCTCTCTGCGCCCTTCAAGTAAGTTGAGATCCAACCTCCTTTCTTGCTCGTTGTCTTTTTTACTCATCATGAGCACTCTATAGGATGGGCATACAATCTCTGCTGGAATCATAGCCTCCGTTCCATAGGTTAGGCTGAACGGGGATTCGCCATTGCTGGTTTTGCTTAATGTCCTGTGCGCCCACAAGACATTAGGTAGCTCCTCGACCCATGCATGGGATTCTCCCTCCAACCTTTTCTTCAGCCCATTCAGCAAGCTTTGGTTCGCGCGCTCCACTTGGCCATTCCCTTGAGGGTGGTATACTGAAGTGAAGACTTGGTTGATGCGCAATTCCTTGAGCCAACTGGATATCTTCCTGTCAGTGAATTGTTTGCCATTGTCGCTCACAATTTCCATTGGCAGGCCAAAACGGCATATGATGTGGCTCCAAATGAATTGCTTCATTGCCTCGGCTGTGATTTTTGCTAGTGGCTTGGCTTCAACTCATTTTGTGAAATAGTCTACTGCCACTACCAAAAACTTTACTCGCCCTTGCGCTTGTGGTAAGGGACCCACAATATCGATTGCCCATTTAGGGAAAGGCCATGCGGAGGTCACCGGAATCAAGTTGTTCTTTGGCCGCATGGTGTTTGGTGCATAGCTCTGACACGCTTTGCATTTTTGGATCTCTTTTAACGCGTCCAAGTACATGCCTGGCCAATAGTATCATGCGTTCATTGCCTTGGCAACCACCATGCGCGGGCCATCATGTATTCCACAGATTCCTTCGTGTATCTCTCTGATCACATAGCTTGCTTCCTCGGCATCCAGGCATTTCATGAGCGGTCCAAGATAAGAGCGTCGATATAACGTACCATCAAGCAGTTCATAGTTCTGCGACTTGTGTCTTATCTTCCTCGCCTGTGCGCGATCGTCCGGTACCTTTCCCTCCTTCAAGAATTCCATTAATGGAGTTATCCATGATGAAGGTGTTGTATGAATTACAAGGACAGACTTCGCTCCCACCGACGAGTTGCTCATTACTTCCACCCTGACATCTTTGCCAAAGTGATCGAAGCTGGTTGATGCCATCTTGCTCAGCGCGTCGGCAGACTTGTTTTCACTGCGCGGAATATGTATGATTCTGAAGAAGTCAAATTGCTCGGTGAGTTTCTTCGCCTGCTCTAAATACAGAGGCATAGTGTTCTCCTTGGCATCATAAAGGCCATTGACCTGTGCTGCTACCAAGTATGAATCGACATGAGCCTCTAGCTTTTTAACTCCGAACTTGTGCGCGATGCGCAGACCAGCCAGCAGGGCTTCATACTCAGCTTCATTGTTGGTGCTCTTGAAATCCAACCTGATTGCGTAAGTATACTCATGACTTTCTGGATCCACCAGTTTGAGGCCTGCGCCGGACCCTTCGTTGTTTGAAGCTCCATCAGTGAATAATCTCCAAACATTTTCTTCATTATTGACTTGCGGAGGGTCTACTTCGCGCTGAGCCTCTTCGACTTTTCCTTCAGGGATTTCTGCAATGAAATCAGCTAAGACTTGTCCCTTGATTGCTGGACGAGGTTTGTAGGTGATCGTGTGCTCCCCTAATTCCAGCGCCCATTTTGTCAGCCTTCCTGAGAGCGCGGGATGTCGCAAGACTTGCTGAATGTTGTAATCAGTCAGGACTTCAATGGGATGACCATTGAAATATCTATGAAGCTTGCGCGACGCATGTGTTAGTGATAAAACTAACTTTTCTATGATGGTGTAGCGCGTCTCAGGATCTGTCAGCACCCGACTTACATAATAGATTGGTGTTTGGATTCCCTTGCGATCCACCAACAACACTGCGCCAATGGCGCGCTCTCCTGCTGACAGGTACAACGTTAGAGTTTCACCAGGTAGTGGAGCTGTGAGCGCAGGCAGATTTATCAGACATTCTTTTATCTCACTGAAAGCTTGCTCGGCCTCAGGCGTCCACTTGAATTGGCTTTTCTTTAAGCAATTTCTCAATGTGTTAACGAATGGGGTAGATTTGCTTGCATGGTTCGCTAGGAACCTGTTAATTGATACCAATCTACCATTCAACTTTTAAACTTCTTTCATGGTGGATGGTGAGGGCATGTCAAGGATAGCCTCCACCTTCTCTGGGTTCACCTTGAAACCATCCTTGGTGACCATTACACCGAGAAATTTCCCTTCTTCTACGCCGAATGTGCATTTGCTCGGGTTGAGCTTCATGTTTACTTCCTTTAGGCGCCAAAGGGTTTCTTCGATGTCTTTGAGCATTTGTTTTTCCTCCCTGCTTTTAATCACCAAATCATCCACGTAGACTTCTAGGTTTTTTCCAATTTGCTCGTTGAAAACCGCATCCATGAGTCTTTGGTAAGTGGCTCCTGCATTCTTCAAACCAAAGGGCATTTTTGTGTAACAGAAAACACCCTTGTCAGTTCTGAAGGCAGTCTTGTCCTCATCTTGTGGTGCCATTTGAATTTGGTGATAGCCCTTATAGGCATCCAGGAAACATTTGAGCTTAAATGGCGCCACAGAGTCCACCTTCGCGTCAATGTTTGGGAGGGGGTAACAATCTTTTGGACACGCTTTGTTGAGGTCCTTGAAATCAATGCACATTCTCCATGACCCATTGCTCTTCTTTACCATCACAGGATTGGCTACCCATGTTTGGTATCGTATTGGGCGGATGATATTTGCGCGCAGTAGATCTTCTACTTGCTCATTCATGGCCTTTGCCTTCTCATCCCCCATGACTCTTTTCTTTTGAGCTATTGGCTCTACAGACTTGAATGTGTTGAGAGAATGCTGCGCCAGGTCTCGCGGAACCCCAGTCATATCAGAATGTTGTCACGCGAAGACCGATATATACGTTGTGAGCAACCTTTTCATTCTCACCCTTGTGTCATCTGATATCGTAGCTCCAATTGTGATTGTTTGTTCTGGGAATTTTGGGTTGAGAATCCATTCTTCTGGCGCGTTGTTTGCCATTGGAAGCTTCACTCTCCCTTCTCGCGGTATACTTGTTACTGCGCACAAATGATCTCGGTATACAAATGTTACTCCTGTTGGTGTTGGGAACCCCAACGCGCCGTGCGCTGGTGACGGTATGGCGTTGAATTGGGCAATCGTTCCTCTACCCAAGATCATATTATGGCATGAAGTGGTGGGCAAGACCAAGAAGTTGACAATTTCAGCTCGCTTGTGTTTCTCATCCCCCATAGTTAGTTCGAATTGTATCTGACCTAGGGGGTGAATAATTTCATTTGAGACACCCGAGATTGGTGCATTCACAATTTCGAGCCTTGCTTGGTCTGCTGGATCCAACTTCCTGAAACATTGCTCATACATGATGTCTGATTCACTGCCGGTGTCCACCAGGACTTTTGACACCTCATAATGAGCGATGTGTGCAGTGATGACTAGAGGACTGCTGATAGACGGGCCTCCTCTGATTCTTGGGAAGATTACTTGTTGCTCGCGCCAATCCCCTTGGACTTGCGCGCTTCTCTTCCTCGATCTTTGCCCTTGCCTTCCTCCTTCAGCTACACAGATTCTTTTGAATTTTTTACTGGCTGAGGCTCCATCTGGTTGTTCATTCTCTGGTCTTGGGTTTTTCACCAGGTGAGCCAACTTGCATGATTTCACATCTCTTTCAATCGCATCCTTCAAATGGTGGCATGCATCGGTGTTGTGTCCTGTGGACTTGTGAAACTCACAATACTTGCCACTGTTTGGTGGTCCCTTACGGAGTAATGGCTTGGGGCTTTTAAACTGGACATTCTCTGTGCTTAACACTTGCGAAGGCGTTTTGGTGAGGGGAGTCCATATTCTTGGTAGAGGTCTGTTAGGCTCTCTGCCGCCTTCCCTCTTGTCACCTTCTCCGCGATTACGAATGTCTTTTTGGGGCTGGGGTGAACTTTGTTGCGCTTGCTTTTCTGCGGGAGAATAACTGGTTTGTTGCAACCTGGACCATACGGAGTTTTGTTTGCCCCTCCTTTCATTGTTGCGTGGTGCTTCTGTTTGATGCCCTTTATCTCTTGCTCTGTCTTGGGCAATTTGTTTTTCATTTCGCGCGAAGACTCGCGATACTTCCATAAGCTTAGCCCAAGTGGTTGGCATGCCATCTCTGCTCACGAGAGCTCTGCGGAGTTGATCACTACGCGCACCTTGTATAAAGGCCACGCGCAAGAGTTGTTCAGTGATACCTCCAATTGCAAGAGATTCCTGATTGAAACGAGTTATGTAGTCTTCAATGGTTTCATCATTCCTGCGCACGCAGTGCATGATGTCATCGGGGTCGCGCGTGTGTCTGCGCTGCTGTACAAAGTGAGCCTGGAACTTCTCCAATAGCTCTTCGAACCCATCGATTTGTCCTGTCGGCAAGCTTTCGAACCAGACACGCGCTGCGCCCGTGAGGCAGCGAGCAAACATGTGACACCATGTTGGCATCGTCCAGCTTTCTAGGTTTCCAGTGTTGTAAAAACCTTGTAAGAAATCGTCTGGATCTGTTGTGCCATCGTACTTGCCCAAACCACTTGGCATCTTGGTTTTGTTTTGAATGGGAGCCTTCGCGATGCGCTCAGTGAATTTTGAATGCTTCACCAAGATGGCTGGCCTATATGGTGTGGTTACGTCCACTTGCCCTTTCGCTTGTGGGTTGTACAGTGTGTATAGATCCATATCGGCTTTGGCTCCAGGCGCTATGTTCATGTGCGCGCGGAGCTGTGACCCTCCTGCATGAGTATCTCGCGTCTTCCTCATGCTGTGCACTTCTTCCTCATCACTAAAATCAACGTGTTCGGTGTGAACAGAGTGACCATCTTCCGGCGCGCGCGCCCTTTTTGTTGTTCCCTGAATGGTTTGTTTATCAAATGCGAGCCTTTGTGTTAAGTCGGCTAACTTTTTGTGTTTGACCAGCTCATTGTATTTGTCCATTAAACGCCGTTGTTCGTTTATGAGCCATTCTTTAGGGTCATTGGTTTCAACTTCCGGACCCATTGGTCCTTTTTGTTTTGCACCAGTCAGATTTTGCACCAGCTCATTGTACTATGTGCATGTGTGATATGCGCCTATCCTGGGGATGCGCGAGGTCTTCTCTTTATTCTCACGCGCAGATGTTTCATGCGCAGATGTGATATGCGCAAGCATATGTAATATGCGTGAGCATATGTGATATGCGCCACGCGCAGATGCGCCACGCGCAGATGTGATATGCGTGAGCATATATGATGCGTGAGCATATGTGATATGCGCCACGCGCAGATGTGATATGCGTGAGCATATATGATGCGTGAGCATATGTGATACGCGTGAGCATATGTGATATGTGTGAGCATATGTGATGTGCGCCATGCGCATAGGTTTTGGCTTTGTGTCTTCATGACATCCTGATTTCAAGCCTCTTGTCTATATCTTGTGGGTTGACCCGCCCCACTCGATGTTAAGGCGGGTGCATACCTCTTCAATTATAACCACAAACAATCCACCTTTTACTCTGCATGCCACGCCTACAACGCTAGTCTCTCTTCCACTAAGCATCAAAGAATATTAAGAAAAACGTAGCTTTTTCAATGCTGTTTGGTACTGATATAAAAAATAACAATAAATATTGAAAATACGGTTGGAAATTAAGTAGTGTGAAGATCTCATGGGGGCTTCAACAAATATATTAATATAGCACAAAAATATTAAATAATATTTATATAATATAATACGTAATATGTAAATACATTAGAGGTGGGCAGATAAGCTGGTTAACCGAACCGACTTTAAAACTGAACCGAAATCGAACCGGTTTGAAACCGATTATGTAGAAACCGGTTTGAAACCGATTGAAATTGTAGGTTCGACCGGTTTGTAATTTTCTCCACCAAAACCGGTTAACCGAACCGAAACCGGTCAAAACCCGAACCAAAACCGATTAAAACCAGAACCGAAACCGATCGTAAACCGGTTTGATTTTTTGTTGACTAAACCGAACCGGTTTTAACCCAAATCGGTTTTGAGTTTTAAATCGGTTTGTGCAACTCCACTTGTGACAGCTTTAACGATAATGCACGTCCAAATAGCCACCAACTTTGAAGTTTGAAGACTTCAAAGTTCAAACAAATTACCATAATAGTCAATGAAAACTATAATTTGTGTAAAAGAATAATTATTCGTTAAGGCATAACAATTTCGGTAATTTGAATAATCATATTTATTCATTTTTATTAGAACCCATAATCTACTACTAATAACCATATATACATGCATCTTATAAGATCTGAACAATCGACCTCTTAGATTGTGCCGGCCTTGAGGGGACGAGGAGGACAACGACTCCCGGCCCGATTACCCTAGTAGGACCTCTTAGACTAGGCATCTTATAAGTTCAAACATATTCTTTTGATTAAATTCGTTCATTTTTTGGTTAAAAGTTAAACGAGCGAACACAAACAAGCCTCATTCGTGCTCGTCGGTTTGTTTGCAGGCCTATCTTTTGTTGGCTCGAACATCAATCCAAAGACTATCCCAAATGAAATGCATGGAATAATTGGAGCCATATGACTATCTATTAGCATCAAGTTTTGGCCCATCTAAAAGGCAGGTGTACGTGTGATTCTTGATGCATGAGGAATGATGCATTGGTTTGTGTTGAACTACAAAAACATGTCAATGTGTTTAATTCAAACGAATGTGAACTCACACGTTTAATGGGGATGAGGGTATGCAAATTTAAAAACATTACGTTTCATTATATTAAATATATATTTAACTAGGAAGATACCCGGCGCATTGCTTCGGGTTGATGTTATTGACAGTCATACTCGTGCAACTTATCAAATCGTGTAGTGCGTCTGCGAGTCGAGGTGAATTCGATTGGTGTCGAGCTACGAAACCAGTAATAAACCCCCCCCCCCCACCCCCAAATTTTGTTAACGCAAAAATACAACAAATTAACATAACAAAACACGCGTTGTGGTTACGAACCAATGACACTTTGGTTGGTATCTGGTTAGATGCCAAAAATAAAGAAAACCATAAATTCGTCCACACCCAAATACAACAATTTAACATATTTAAAGTATAAAAAAATGTGGCGAACGAATGATATAATGCTTAATATACATAAATCCTGTGTACATTTTATTTAATATTTTATTAGTTTTGTTCAGTTTTATGTAAGATTTGTATACTACTAACATATTTGGATATTTTAGGTTTCGAGTTTCAATTGGGGCGAACAGAGGGCGAAAAACAAGCGAAAACAAACTATATTGGAGAATCGGAGGATCAGGTGATGAACCGAACCGAACCAAGAATGAACCAACCCGGACTAGGCCCGTACCCCTCTCCCCTAGCCGGAGCGCCGTGTGGCCAGAAGAGAGGAGGCCCGCCGCGCGGCGCTATGGGCTCAGATTTCCAGAAGACAAAACATAAAAACTAGTCCTTTATATATATATATATATATATATATATATATATATATATATATATATATATATTAAACTCACTCTATATATATATATATATATTAAACTCACTCACTCTCTCTCTCTCTCTCTCACTTCTTTCCCTCTTTCTCTCTTTGACCACCGCCACCACACCGGCTAGCGACCACCCACACCACCGTCCGGCCACCACACTGTCCGGCGATCACCCACCACACCATCCGGCCACCACATCGCCCGGCGACCATCTTCGTCCGTCTTGGTTTAAAGATCTGGTTCAAGAACAAATTTAGGGTTTTAGGTTTACAGATCCAAATCAAGTGGGTAAACTTCCAGTTAAGAGATACATTTTGTGATTGAATAAGAAGGATGTTTACAGATCTGAGATTGAGTAGGCCGGTGGTAGCATCAATGGGCAAATTATAATGGTTTTCGGCGATGTGGTGGTAGTCACCGGCGATGGTTGTAATGGTTGCCGGTGATGTGGTGGTAGTCATGGCAAGATGGTGGTCGGCCATATATTTAACGGCAAGACAGAGATGGGTGGAGATGGATTAGGGCAAAAGTTAGGGTTTTTGATTTTGTAAATGATGAGTATTGGGAATTTAGGATTCTTACAATGGGAGTTACAGTGGAGGCGGCGACAGATGGTAGGTGGTGGTGCTTGTTTGGTTGTTGATGGTAGGGGTGGTGGTCTTTAGGAGAATCAGAGAGAGAGAGAGAGAGAGAGAAGGAGAGAGAGGGGATTTTATTTTCCTTAAATTTAAATGTTTATTTAGTTTTAATTATTAAATAATGTTTAAAGTTACAAAAGTATCCTCATGTGCATTGCACATGACTAGATTTAACGAAAATATTTAACAGGGTTAAAGCTAAAGGACCTAACGTGAAAGGAATTTGAAACATACAGTATGCTTTCTGCCATTTGTTTCGCGAAAGGATGTCTATTGAAAAAATGTCCAAACATAAAGGACGCCTTTTGCTGTTTTGTCTTTCCAGAATCTTCTACGAATTTTAAATCCATGGGCTCAGATTTCTTGAATCTTCTACGAATTTTAAGTTTATGGACTCAGATTTCCATAATCTTCTACGAATTTTAAGTTTATGGGCCTTGAAAGTCTATATATACACTCCTAAACTTAACCCTAATCATAACTTGAAGAGCCATACGAATTTTGGGAGTTCCAAGGCTTAGGATTGCAACTTTTGAAGGCTTTTGGAGTTGAAGAATCATTCGGTGAAGCACTCTTAGTTTGAAGATGAAGAACACGGGTTCTATCTTTTATTTTCTTTCGTCTTCCTTTATTTTCACCATGAATTCTTGCAAGATTGTTTCTTTTAAATTTAAGTTGCTTGGCTAAACTTTATGAATTACTTAGGCTTATGATGAACATATTTTGACGTTGTGATTTGACTGGGGATTTATTCATGGTTATGGTTTTATGATTTAGTAAAAGATTTATTTATATTAAATTGATGCATATGGATACTTAGGATTGTTTGATGAGTTTTATTCCGTAGTTGCCTTGATTATTATTTGGCATATGATAGGTCTCTATTAGGTCAATTACTTTGTGTTTTTTATTATTTTATGATTGGTTTGCAATAAGATCATAGGAATAAGATTATCAAATAAACCTAAGTGCGCTGCTAAACTAAATAGCTGTAAGGTGTTAGGTTATTGGTAGGTCGTTGTTATTTAGTCTTGCTAGATTTCGTCTTTGTAAAGAGTCCGTCTAGGTTTGATTATTTAATATCGTTTATTGAATTAATTAAATATATTGAATTGCCTTTGATTTCCGCGCTGAAAGGTAGGATTTCATTATAAAGGAACTAAGTCATAATTAATTAGGTGACCGTAAGAAAACTTGATTTTTAATACTGGTGCACGTTATTACTTATTAGAAACCCATAGGTGTCTCTTCTTGAGAATGGTCAGGGGTCCTGTTCGGGTTTTTTAAGTGTCTATTTTACGATCGCATTCTACAACTAAATATTTTCCTGGTTAATTAACAGCTGGAATTTAGGGATTCTAGCCTAGGTAGTTTTCTCATCATCATCTGAATTTTTTTTTGGAAGGACCAACTAAGTAATGTCGGGTACTCCGTACGCGGCCCCCATTGGCTAAAGGTAGCCCGAGACAGCCTTGAGTCTGGACGGAAGGAGCCCCTAGCGGTCCACCAATTGAGGGATTCCTCAGATAAAACCTGACCCCCACGCCCGCCAAATAGCACGACAGCGAGGAGCCGGTAAAACCGGGCGAGATCAGGACTCGAACCCTAGCAAGCCAGGGTTATCCCTCATATCTCTCATATAAATTGGTGATAGTGAGGTTTGACCCCTACCTCTTACTAGTGAAGTGAGTGCTCTACCATTGAGTCACATCCAATTTATCATCATCATCTGATTTAATCAACAAACTTGTATTTTTGTTTAATTTACTTATTTTCTCAAATTAGTTTTTAATAATAGTTTTAAATTAGTATTTTACTTAAAACCCCCCTTAAACAAATATAAACAAATAAGTTGTATCTGTAGCTGAGTCTAATTAGCTAATAAACGTAATTTAAAGAGTCTCGTGGTTTCGATATCCGGACTTACTTAGCTTTACTAGAGTCGATCGGTTCACTTGACGGTTAGTAGTTTAGTCGAGTTTTAGAGAGTCTAGAGTATTAGCTAGTGCCTATTTTAAGTTAAATTAGTTAATTTTTTTAAATAAAAAAACACGAGCATAGCGGTTACGAAATGATACGAATTCATTGATTGTGGATTTGAGGGACAAAAAAAACCTGCGCGTTGCGTTTTGCGAACTAACGCGAATTCAGTCGGAATCGTCGTTGTCAGGCTTAAATTGTACACAGAAAGCCATGTGTTATGGTGGCAAACCGACACGAGTTTTGTTGGTATCAGGTTATGACACCGAAATTAAAGCATAAGTTAAGTAGTCCACATTTAAAATACAACAAACTAACATATTTACATAAAAAAGACCATGACGAAAACCAAAAATATACGCGTACTGTGGCCATGACCTGATGCGAATTTGTCAAGAATCGATGGACTAAAAAACCTCACGGCGAAAAAGACCTTAGGTTGTCACCGTGAGCTGACGCGAATTTGGCAGGATTCAATTGATGGTATCAACGGTAAAAAAAATCCCATATTTTACGGCAACGAACCGATGCGAATTTAAAAACGAAAAACAAGTTAAAAGCAAATAAAAAGCCGACCACCACTTGAAGCCACGTGGACTAATCACGTGATTATGTAACCAAACTTCTTAATTATTATATATAATTTATGTTTTGGGTTACATTTTGTGTTTAATTTATGGCAATTTCCCCCCCTTTTTATTAACCTATTGACATTCAGTATTTAACATTACCTGACCCGACTTTGTAATTCGTTAAATTTTTGAATGTAATCCATATTATTCAAGTATTATTTTATTTCATTTATTATTAACAACTATGAGAAATATGCAAATCTACCCTAAACTAAACTTATACCCACTTTTGCACCAACCATTTAAGTTTTGGGACTAAATTGCAAAGTTAATAAAAAAAATCTGGTTTTCCCTCCTTCCCACCTTCACCACTGACGCCTCCCTCTTCTTGCACCATAAATCATGGCCTAAATCAAGGAATTGATCATACCAAGTCAATCCTTAATCCTCAACGTGTTCTACCGACGGTCTAATTGTGGAAAATGATTAACAACTGACAGCTAATAAATTCGTTCTTTAAGCCTTAACAAGCCGTGTCTAAATCAACCCTATTACACTATAAATACTCGATTATAAATCAATAAAACCACCCACACCTTCCTTACAACATTCTAACACTAACCCCTAAGTTAATTGCAACGTAAGAAGCCGTCAAGATCCAGATCGCATTCAAGTTTAAGCCGTGAACCTTGTTTATCATTATCCTATAATCCTTCATCAATATCGGTAATTGAATTGTGTTTTTAGTTCGTAAATAAACATTAACCACAACTCAATTTAAACAAACAATTATCCATTAAGCCAATTTGATTCCTGGGGTTTGTATTGGAAGAACATGAACTGGGGAAAAGTGTATTTAATTTATGCTTCTCATTTATTAATCAAGTTATAGCGCTGACCGAATGGCCATTGCATGTTTTCTTAGATTACGAATCGGCCTGGGGCGCGGGTTCGAGTCCCCCAGGCCTAGTTTTGAGTTTTTAATTTATTTAAACATCTTTTTATCATTTTTGTTATATTATATCACTAGATAAACATTGTTTTGAATAAACCGAACCCCGAAACAACCCATTTCATTTCATATTCATATATCTATATATGCATATATATATATATATATATATATATATATATGTTTAAATTTTATAATTGAGTCTATATATATAACTATATATATTATACTCATATATTTAATAAATAAGATAGAAAAATATATAATAATGTTTATTTTTTTCTTCCACTCGCTTAACGAACCAATAATTTTCTTAGATATCCAAAATAATTTTTTTCAAACGTTTCCGTTAGTATATAATGTTATTTATTTTATCAAACATAAATACGAATTAATAACTATTAATAATAATAATAACAACAACAACACTAACAACAACAACCACAATAATTGTGTTAAATAAACAAATAATATTCTAATTGTAAGTTACTTAATGCCCGATCAAAACCCAAATCTGTCATAAGTCTTGTTATTATTTCGTTATATTTAATTAATATTATTGTTAACAATTAGGGACTTTCGTTGATAATTTCTGAGGAACTTAACTGCGTTTATCTTAATTTTATCGCTATATCATCTTCGTTAATCCATTCGTTAAGGTGAATTTACATACCCCTCTTTTTCCATCTTTTACATTTTGGGGGTAGCATGTATACCTTATTCACTTTTACTTATGTTTTATTATTGCATCTATTCAAAACACAATTCAATATATGTTTATGTATGATTATTGCATGCTCTATGATTATGTTCTATGTGCTTAAATGTTTATTTTATGTTTGATGGTTGGTATCTCATCCTCATCTATTCTCATCTAGTATGATCATATATTTACCCAAGTACATTGATTTCGTATCAATAGGAACGGGTCCGCATCTATTTAGTTGTTTACATTTTCATAAGACTTGTAATGCTCACCATTTACATATGAATTGTGATTTTATATATATATATACCTAAACTCAAACTTATGTATTCTCACCAACATTCGTGCTGACAAACTTTATTTTGAGTAAAGTGCCATTTTCGTCCTTGTGGTTTGGAAAATAATGCGAATTTAGTCCAAAAAGTTTAGTTTTTACATATGGACCCTCCACGTTTCTCAATTCTTGCCAATTACATCCAAATAACTAACCTCGTTAAATTTTATCGTTAAGTCAGGGGTAGACATGTCTTTTCAGTATTTCTTTATTATATGAGTAAAGTGCCAAAATCTTCCTTGAGGTTTGGTCACATTTGCGAATTTCGTCCAAAAATATATTTTTTTGCAAGTAGACCTTCGATTTTTCTCACCCGTTGCCAATTTCGTCCAAATTGTTAACTCGGTCTAAATTCAACGTTAACTTATGGGTGTTACTATGCTTTTACATGTTTGTTTACATTATTGTTATTATGTGTTTGTTTGATGACATATATTAGGGATGAGCTCGGTAAAGTACCGGTACCGAAAATTCCGATCCTGAAATTCGCAAATATTTGGTACCGGTATCGAAATGTTTGGTTCGGTACCGGTATTTGAGGTAAAATTCGGGAAATAACGGTACCGTACTGGTCACGAAAACTCGAAACCTTGGTACCGATTCGGTACCGACGATACCAAATCGGTACCAATTTCGGTAGCGGTTCCGATTTTGCTCATCCCTAACATATATAGCATTTTACGATTTCTATGTTTGAATCCAATATATTATCCGTTTGTTTATTCTTCTTTATTTTTAGTCATATAAGGGGTTTAGCTCAGCGTAATAATAATAACAATGTAAACAAATATTTAAAAGGACAGTAACACCCCTGAGTTAACGTTGAATTTAGACCGAGTTAACAATTTGGACGAAATTGGCAACGGTTGGGAAAAATCGAGGGTCTACTTGCGAAAAAAAATATTTTTGGACGAAATTCGCAAATATGACCAAACCTCATGGACGATTTTGGCAATTTACTCATATAATAAAGAAATAGTGAAAAGACATGTTTACCCCTAATTTAACGATTAAATTTAACGAGGTTAGTGATTTGAATGTAATTGGCAAGAATTGAGAAACGTGGAGGGTCCATATGCAAAAAATAAACTTTTTGGACTAAATTCACATTATTTGCCAAACCACAAGGATGAAAATGGCACTTTACTCATTTATTTTTATACATGTTACAGGATCAAGTATTTGATGTAATCAAGATCGAAGATAGTTAGTTGGCCTTAGGATATTTTTTCAAAATATGAATATGATTCAATTATTGTAATTGTGTACTTCTTTAATGTTAATGAAATTAAGTAATTATTGTCGCTTTAATTAGTGTCTTCTGAGCTACTGTCCAATCAATACGTTACGCCCCGGCATGTTCCGCCTTTGGTTGGGGTGTGACAGATTGGTATCTGAGCCGAAAGCTATAAGACAGGTGGTTAGATATAACGACCTAGTAGCATTGTACGCGATATGCCTTTATGTGTTTGCACCCTAAATTATATGACTGATTGCGGTAGCTTAAATATTATTTAATGATTTGATATTACTCCTGTACACAAAGCACACACAATTCCGAGGCTACGCCTCACTCTCAAAATTAGTTTCAAAACCCTAGTTATTATTTTAAAATTTGGAAATTCCTTAAGAATTCCCTCCGTTTTTACTCCCCTCTCCTTGGGGATGATTCGTGTAACGGATACGTAGTAACTGTAAAGGGGACACACCTGTACACCGATCCCTTGACACCAAGGCTTGCGAGCCTAAGGAAATGCAATGCGCACAAATCTCGATCAGTCATAAGACCTGGTTGCCTTCCTAGAGGGTGAGGTGTGAGTGTGAAACTTGTTAAGCCAAAGCGTATCACACCAAACGTTCGCGAATCTACTGCCCTCATTGTATCAATCATGGTCATGTGACTATCACATCCTTAAATCGTAACCGTATTCACGGTGATACGTGGCTAAACTCGGTTCTTCCTTATGATGTTTTAGTTGAAAGAATTGGTGGGAAAAGCCATGGTGATACATGGATACTCCAACCATTCATTTCAATGCCCTTATCTCGATTTCAATAAAATTTAAATATGTTGTTGGAAAAATTAAGCCATGGTGATACATGGACATTTCAACAATGAAACATTTTTTTTTTGTTTTGGTTAAATTTTTTTTTATTTTGTTATGAATAAATATTTTCATGTACATCTCAACTCACCGCTTAAGTTTTACCATTTCATTTAATTATTAATTTTATCAATACTCCAAGCAAAGGCAAAAAAAAAAAAAAAAAAAATCTATTTTGTACCCTCATGAATTTTCACAAATCTCGGAATTTTGCATAGTTATAAAATTTATCTCAAAACATAATAAATTTCTCAAAATTTCGTCCTTGTAGCTTGTTTTCCTCCCGCCTCATCAATCGTAACCGTTGCACAGTCAACTCTGGCCGTAGTATGTCGTCTCGCATTACGAAGGGAATTGTGGGAGCCCTCCCTATACTTATCTCTTAACTCCAAACCATGAATGCCCCTGCCAATGCTTCCATAAACCCAAACCCAACTGTTTGCTCATTCAAGCAATTTAAGAATGCTAACCCGACCGACTACTTTGGGACCGAGGGTGCTATAACCCTTCTTCAATGGTTTGAGCACATGGAAAGCGTGTTCCTCCACTATGCATGCCCGAAAGACAAAAAGACCACTTATGCCTCAAGCGTTTTCATATTGAGCGCCCTTACTTGGTGGAATAGCAAAAAGAAAGCCCTTGGGAATAAGGTTGCCATGGCCTTGCCATGGGACGACTTTAAGAAACTCATGCTCAAGGAATTTTACATGAAATATGAGCTTCAAAAGTTGGAAGAAGAGTTTTGGAATTTAAAACAAGAAGGTGGTGACAATGTGTCTTATAACGATCGTTTCCACGAACTTAGCCTCCTCATTCCGCATATGGTCACACCCCTCGAGTGTGCCGTCGATAAGTACATCTTGGATTTGCCGATGCAAATCCAAGATTCCGTCCTTATTCGTGACCCGAAGGATCTTCATGATGCCATTACCTAAGCTGGTAACCTCACTGAAAACTGTGTTAAGGCCGGGACCTTGACGCAGAAGAGTTCAAAAAAGCCCAATGATAATCCCGCCAAAGAGCCCAAGACCAAATCCTTTAAGCCCGATTCCTCCAAACACAACAACAACTCACCCCATTACCGCAACAACAAAAGAAAGTCAAACTCCCAAAACTATGTCTTGGCCTAATCGCAAGCCCACCAAGCTCAACCTACCAAGAAGCCCTACACAGGACCCCACCCTTTATGCGATACGTGTAAATTCCACCATTCGCCTAACCTCAAGTGTCGTCTATGTACTTATTTCGGTCGTTTTGGTCACCTCTTTACCACACGCCGTGAACTCAACCAGCCCATGATTCAACCATCTACCTCACATCTTACCCAACCCCAAGCTTTACCTTATGCTCAACCATTTACCCAAGCATCTATTAGAGCTTGTTACAATTGTGGAGATCCTAGCCATTTCCGCAATGCATACCCAAGACTCGTACACATGAACCAAATTCAATCTTACTCAACCCAAGCCACTCAATATCAAGCTTATCAAGCCCAAGTTTTTCCAACCCATTTTAGCCAAGCCCAATTCAACCAAGCCCAAGTAAATCAACCTCAACCAATCAAAGCCCAACCCATTCAAGCAATTCAAGCCCAACCTATTCTCAATACCCAAGCCAACCATAACCCACCCAACCAACCTCAAGTTCACCAAGTTTCTGAAGGTAGTTAAGGACAAGTGTGTTACATCAACGGTTTTCAAATCTAAACCTCACCTTTCAAGAATGCATGCTACACAAAGGACGTTTATTTTCTCGAGTTCTTTTTATTTTAAACCTAATGTATTGACTTCATTTAAATCACAAGTTTTGTTATGAATGAGAATCATGGTTGTTTATAATTAAATTTAAACTCTCATCTATTTCTATCATGTCGTTTATTGAACAATTGATAGTTATGCAAGTTATTATCGCATTTCAAGTGGTCTATGACCAGTTATTTACCAGGACTATGTGCATGGTTATCTAATAGTACCGTATTTGCATCATGAACTACCTATGACCAATTTTCTACAAACGTTTTGTTTTAGAAATTTGGACTGTGAACATGTGTTGTACATAGTTATCTAATAGGAGTCATATGGACAAATTTTATTTTAATACTTTAATACATGACTACCCAAATTCCCCCAAAACTCACTTCATTCTCATGGTACTCTCTTCTCATCCGATTTTATAATCTCGTATTATATATCTTTAATCATGTGATTCGTTTGTTGTGTGAATTTTATTGTCTTCACTAGTATTCTATATATTGAAAGTGTAATTACTTATCTAGCCTCAAAATTTCCTCCATCTAATTTATTCCGTTAGCTTTTATTACATTTAATGGTTAACTTCGACAACTTCGTTATATTTTTCAAAGTATATTTACTAGTTATTCATGGCCAACAAATTTCATGTATTGATCTAGTTTATTTCTCTTGATCAATTAATTCCATATAAATTTTTATTTTAAAAGTTTTCTTTTACCTTATTTTCAAACCCACACAACTGGACAAATTATGCGTATCATGCGATGATCTAAATAATTATGAGTGCACGCTAATTATCAAAGTCCTTGCATGGAACTCATAGTGAATACGGTAGTGTGTCATAACCCATAACCTAGGGTGATTTGTGTAGCGATACAAATATCGATGTGATAAGGGCATGATGTGTTGTAAAACACACGTATTTTCCGCACCTTTTATCTACGTAATATATTATATTTTATTTGTTTTAACTCGTTTTATATAGGTTTTACGTAAGTTTATTCATATTGTAGGTTATGGGTTACAAGAAAGAAAGAAACCGAGCTTTTGGAGCAGTTTATGAGCATTTTACGCATACGTTTTCAAGTAAACAACTCAAGGCCCGGCCCGTATGCATCATGGAGGCCCAAATCTTACATTATAATATAATATATAAAAAATTAAAAAACCCTAAGGGCTGGACAGCAGCCGATCGCAGCAGGCAGCAGGAAGGAAGCAAGGGAGAAATCTTTTTTCGGCTAGGGTTTGAAGGTTGTGGTGGCTAGGGAAGGAAGAAGACACAAGAACCAAGCCTCGAGATCATTCACCACTGTTTTCTACAGCCGAGAGCAGCCCCGGAACATCTCATATCCTTACATCTTTTCTATTTTTCATACACTTTTAGTTTCTTGCTTAATTGTTGAATTGTTTTGCAAGTACTTGAGAGGTTGAATTGTTTATGATTAGAATTGATTGTTGGACGATTGTTAAGATGATTGGTATGAGTTTTATGGAGTTTTTAATGAGTATATGCTGTTGTCCAAACAATATGATCGGCTAATCTTGTTAGTTCTACCTAGGAATGATGATTATTGTTAGTGTTTGATAGGTTTTATGGATTGTTTGATTGATAGACTTTAATTGCTATTGTAAAGTTTGATTTAGACATGAAATAGGTTGTGTTTAAGGGCTGGAAATTTTGGTGATTCATTGCATAAAACCCGTGTGTCGGTTGATTAGTTTTGTATTGATTGATCGGTGCATTGTTTGATTCTAGACTTTGTGTTTAGGGTTTGTTTGCGGTAGGTACCACCGTAGGGTTTTGTTGCGTGATTATTTGGATTAAGTACAGCGTTTAAACACCTTCTTTGAGACCGAGAGGTGATAGGAAGTTAGGGTTGTCTCATTGCCTTTGCATGCTAGAATAAGGATTTCGCGAGAGCGAGTTCGTTTCTTGTCAGGTTTAGGTGTTTTGAGCGACTAGTTGATCTATTTTGGTTTAAGTTAAATTTTTCCTCTATCCTTGGTTGTATAGTATTCATTGCCTTAGGGTCGAGTGTTGGTGAGACCGAGAGGTGATCCTTCATTAGAACACGTTAGCAATTGTTTCCCGGTTTGGTCGTTTTAGCCAATTTTGAGTAGTTTAGGCTTGTTGAGTGAGACCGAGAGGTAATCCAGTGAGCCCGAACGATCCTTAGTCGTGTCATCTTTAGGGACCAGTGTCTTGAAGTCATCCAATCCATTAGCTTGTTAGGCCTACAATTTGATTCAGACCTAGGTAGACGTTTTTCTCCATCCTAAGTTAATACAGTTAGTTTTCGGTTTTTGGTAAGTTTTTTTAAGTAAGTCTAGTTAAGTAGACCTAGGTAGACCTAGGTAGTCCAGTTAGTAAAAAACCAAAAAACCAATTTGATTCAGACCTAGGTAGACCTAGGTAGTCCAGTTAGTCTAGTTAAGTAAGTAAAACCAAAAATCAATTAAATATTATTCTAAGGTGGGTCTTGTCTAGGGTTAGTAATCGTTAGCGTCTTACGTGTCCACGTGTTCGATACTCGGACTTCCTAGGTCTATACTACTTACGATCGGTACACTTGCCGGTTGTGTGTGGTTTTAGGATTTTCGTTTTAATATTAAAGCTTAGTTGTGAGGGTCATTATTATAGGGTTATTAGACACACATCAGGGCATGGTGGATACGCCGCTGGTACATCCTATATATAAGTGTATTTATCATATTTTACGTTTGTAGCGTTATTTGGGCCACTCGAGGATTTGTGTTGTTTTTATTAAAAAAAATCTATCTTGACTCTTATTTTCTTCCTTTATGTTATGGTTTTTCTTTAATTTCGGGACAAAATTTCTAAAAAGTTGTGAATGCTGTAACATTTCGGGTTTTAATTTTCCTGTATTTGTAACCTTACCCGACCCGGCTTTGTAATCCGTTAAATTTTTGATTGCAATCCATATTATTCGAGTATTATTTTATTTCATTTATTATTAACAACTATGAGAAATATGCAAATCTACCCTAAACTAAACTTATACCCACTTTTGCACCCACCATCTAAGTTTTGGGACTCAATTGCAAAGTTAATAAAAAATATGGTTTTCCCTCCTTCCCACCTTCACCACCGACGCCTCTTTCTTTTTGCACCATAATTCACGGCCTATCCTTAATCCTCAACGCGTTCTACCGACGGTCTAATTGTGGAAAATGATTAACAATTGACAGCTAATAAATTTGTTTTTAAAACCTTAACAAGTCGTGTCTAAATCAACCCTATTACACTATAAATACTCGATTATAAATCAATTAAAACCACCCACACCTTCCTTACAACATTCTGACAAAGCCCCAGCAAAACCCGTAGTCCGAGTCCCTATGCAACCGGTGGGTAATGGGTGGAGATAAGACTGACCTGCAAGCGTATTAAGTTGTAACTCATATTAGGTATTTTGAGGGCAGAGACACATGCTAGCACATCTTTTGCTAGTCCAGATATTAAACCGAGAGGAGTGTTGATAGTGTGAGGGGTATGAACATGTATTCCCTAATCGGAAACAAAGTACACTTGTTTGGGCGATTCTATAGTTTTATAGTAGCATTAACTTTATTTGTGGGTTGCCAATCTAGAAAGTGTCAGTCCGGGAAACTGGGTATGACCATAAACCTTGCTAGTATTAATGGTGATAATTGATTGACCTATAATGGCGGTTAATGTCTACTTTAGATTTTTGCTTGAGGGCAAGCAAAATATTAGTGTGGGGATGTGATGTTCGGCTTATTTGTATATATTTTTGTTCGTTAACTTAGTCGTTTTATGCGTTTAGATTAGGAACTTCGGTACTTCATACGTGTTTATTGTCTTTCAGGTCACAGATCTTAACGCGCTTAATTTGGGCCTATACGAGAATGGGATGAAGAACCGGGATGTCCAGCACGCGAATCGAGAAGGAAAAACGAACCTGCTGAGTGAAGCAAACCATTGCGTAGCGCGATGGGTGTGGAAGGCTGGGCATCGCGCTACTCGATGCCCTGTAAACATTGTAAAACGTTGACTTTTGGTCCATCGCGTAGTGCGATGGACCAGGGGAGGAGACCACCGCGCTACGTGATGGTCCCCACAGTCGGGAAAGTTAGGGTTTTGTTTTATATCTCGTTTTGACAACCCTAAACGCTATCATTCAGTTTCCAGGCAGTTTTTAGAGTAGCAAGGAGGAGAACCATTGATTCCAATCATCTCAAGGCCCCATACATGATCCAATCCATTACAATCGAAGCCCAAGTGATGCCGAGACGTGGCTAGATCATTCGAATCTTACCCGGGATGTAGAGTATTGTATTTAACAGTTTTTCTCATGTGTTAAGAACGAATGATTTGTAACTATCTTTGATTAATCTATAAGTATTGATGTCTGGTATTATTGTGCACTCAGTCGGTTTAGGTTTATTTCGATCTGAACGATTTGTTTGCTTGTTGCTATGATAATTGCTTATAGGATTGTTTTGACTAGTTTGAATTTGTTGAAGCATACGTTTGCCCTTAGTTGAGTCACACTAGAAGGGACCGTTTGATAACCAGTGCCATGTGTTAGCGAGCGTGGATGCCTAAGGTTTATCTAGTTAGTCAATCTGAGTTGATCATTGATATTTAATATGTTAAGTGAACATGAGATGGATGTTTATTTACTTACTTAAACCCCGGGTGTGATTTGTTCTTAGTAATTGCTTGAAAGTTGTTTACTAGTTTGATCAATATTAAAACTCAAATCGTTTGCTAGTGTGATCAGCACTGTTAATTGAACTACTTCATAATGTTAGGAATCAGTTTCACTGCACACTGACCACATACTCCTCGTGGTTCGACACCCTACTTACCCTAGCTTGCTTAGGTGATTAGGACACTAGATTAATTGTGTTTGACTAGATAGCGACAGTCTAGCATCAGCTTCTTGATGGGCATAATTGTAGTTTAGAAGGTCTAAATGTGGAACTTTAGTTTTTTATGTAAGTTTCTTAATTAAAGTTTCATCGAATACAATTAGTTTATTATTATTATTATATCTCATTAATTTTAGATATTTATATTTTTTAATTGAATACTTCTTAAAATATTTTAAAACCAATTTAATACTTGAACACTTTTAACACAACAATTTGGATCATTGACATTTAACTCATTTCTACTGTTAGAATCAACAGTGATTTTTTTATTACCTTTTAGGATTTGAGATCAACTTCTCACACCCAGTTTCAAATATAACTTATTGATTGCTCATATAGTTCTATTCGGTTGTGTTTAAGACTACTGTGTATGGAATTGGATATTGATGTTTACAAACTTGAAACTTCTACTAAGAATAACAACTACCATGATAAGCTTTTGTTATTATCTGAATAGGAAAACTAACTGAAGTTCTACACAATATATCACGAGTGATTGATAAACTAACATAAATCCCCATAACCAAAACAAGTTAGTTTTTTTCCTTATATTTTGCAAATCACATGTAAGAAACCAAGATCTAGGTTTACTTTTGACTCATGCCTTCAGCAAGCCAAAAGCAACCATGGTCCATGTTGGTCTGATACCTTGCTTGCATTAAGCTTGCTAAACCTACCAAAGTTATTCCAAAATCTTTTCCATATAACATTTTGCTCTCCATTCCACATATTCTACACAATCTCACAATGGGTTTGCTTATGAGCTTCATGGGCAAAGGTAAAACTTGTTTTTTTTCTTATATATATGTTTATTGGATTCATGAAATTATATGATATTATTCATGTTTTTATAGGTTTGCCAACTACTCGAATGTTGAGTCTAGTAATGGGCACATTATACCGTAAATTCATGGAGAAAGAGATCAAAAGTTTTGATGACTTTCATGTTGCTATCCTAGACATGTTGAAGTAAGATTTTTTACATTCTATTTCCTCCAATAATGTCTTTACACGTGTTGGTGTCAATTCAAATCAACTTTGAATGCAGTACTATTCCAAAATCTTTTTCATATAACATTTTGCTCTCCATTCCACATATTCTACACAATCTCACAATGGGTTCGTTTATGAGCTTCATGGGCAAAGGCAAAAGTAAATCTTGTCTTTTTTTTCTTATATATTTTTCTTGGATTCATGAAGTTATATGATATTATCCATGTTTTTACAGGTTTGCCAACTACCCAAATGTTGAGTCAGGTAATAGACACATTATGCAGTAAATTCATGGAGAAAGAGATCACATGTTTTGATTACTTTCATGTTGCTTTCCTAGACATGTTCAAGTAAGATTTTTGTACATTCTATTTCCTCCAATCATGTCTTTACACGTGTTGGTGTCACTTCAAATCAACTTTGAACGCAGCACTATAAATGCTGCATTTCCTGGAAAACACTGTGATGTTCCACCACCAAACAAAGTTCAGGTTAGACACTTCTCTACGTTTCCTTCTAATTAAAACTAGACATGAAATTGTAGCTTTTTTTATCCGTTTTTATTATTATAATTTATAAGCGTTTTTTTAATACCTAAATTAGTAGCTATAGCAGAAAGAGTAACAACAAATACCTAAACAACTAAAGCAAATAAAAACCCTAGCTCAAAAGAAAATGGATCAAATAGATAAACAAGCTAGTTAAATAATACCGAAAGGTGTTTCTGATCAAACCAACCCAATTACTCGTGAGCTACTCAAGAATAGCTCGTTAAAAATAAAAAATTGAATCGAGCCTATCTATATCCATTATGTTTCTTAATCATGAAGAAACTATATTTGATTATATCCTCTTGTATGTAAAAGCTTATGTTTCTTAATCATGAAGAAACATTGATTATATCCTCTTGTATGTAAAAGCTTGTGTTCCTTAATCATGAAGAAACATTATTTTAGCTATAACATTTGTATGTATAATGCTTATGTAAACATAATTATAATCAAGGTTTGGGCTATACCCTCGACTATGGTGTAAGCCATATAAAGTAATTATACTTAAGCAGAACCCCTACCTCACACGGATATTCGGGGTTGTACGACTAAGCTTGTACGAGCAGCACTTCTACTCTATATTACGTACTAGGGCTTAAACGAGCTCAGAGTCTAAAACAAACCTCTTAGTTAAACAAGCCCAAGCTTCACTTATTGTGCTCGAGTAGGCTCTCGAGCCTAAACAAGCCTATTTATTTATAGTTTTTTATTCATTTTATTCAGTATATTAAATATATATTTCTATAATAATTATTATTATATATAAAAATGTAACTATAGATTCATAAAAACTAATTGATAAATAATAAACGAGTTTAGCTCAAACTCAAGCTCTTGTAAGTTGAACAGGCTCAAGCTCAGCTCGGCTCATTTTGACCGATTAACCAACTCGTAATGGGCACATCACAACTTTCACCAATTACCCGTTTTGATTGACTATGGGTCCAACAGATCTATTTGCTATCTCTTAGCTGGATCTAGCGGTGACCTAATGTAACACCCCAATCCGAAATAGGATGACATGTCACTATTACATATGTCAAAACAGAATTCAAAGAAGCTTATGTCAAATTAAATTTACTTAAATAACTAAAAATGAAAAGTCTTTAAAAATCTTGAACTTCATTACTCTCTCTCTCTCTCTCTCTCTCACTAAATCCTTTGATTTCCCGGGTTGCCCATCAACAATTAAGAAAATCACAACAAAGTCAATACGAATGTCACACCTCGACTTAGAGCCTAGGCGTGTGAACCATAGTTGGTACTTGTTTTGTAAATATATCAGAGTTGCGGGTTATTTTTATCGAAAGACTTTGTTTATAATAAAATATAAATTTATTTCAAAAACTTCATGGATAATAAATATCCAAGTGTTTGATTTACAAACCTTATTTTATCTCGTTTGCAATATTTTAATGATTAAAAACCGAGCCATCTCCATAAGCGAGCATCTAACTCCATGAGTGACTTTAATTCCATGCTACTTGTACTATACTTGCTTCCTTGTAATGTGGGGAAAATACGTCAGCGATATGCTGGTGAATCGTTGACTCTAAATATATTTATTAAATCATTTGACTGATAAGATAGTTTTCTTGAACACACTCAGCAGCAACGTCTCTTATATCTGGGACTTGTGCCACTTTCCATACACACACAATTAATGTTCTCTGGGAACTAATGCCCATTGGAGAACTTTGGTTATAACTGCTAACCTACGGCCACGCAGCCTTGCATGATAAGCTAGACAGATATGTTTGGATCCAGACATATGTGTACTCGGTTTGAGTTGCTTTAATTTTCTACCTTGTAATTTAGGGATCACATAATCCCTTAAATTTAGAGATCACGTAATCTCATATAAACATTTGACTAACTTGCTAAGATAAACTACCCGTTTATCTTAATGATTACCTGTAAAGGTTTAACATATTCACCTTTGATTGTCTGTTCTGAATGATGTGGTTATCTCGTTTGAAAACCTATTGAAATGAATGATGTGTAATCTATAATAAAATAGGTTTATATATATACCGGAATCGTCTCTTGATCTAGCTACAGACCTTTAGTCTGGTTTTGATAGCTTTAAACCTTGATTGATTATTTGTTTGAATAAAATATTTAGACCTGTAATCTTTCCGTTTATTTACCAATCATGTGTTGAGTTTCTTTTTCATGAAGAAACGTCAATTGACTATAACCCTTGTATGTAAAATCTTACGCTTCTAAGTCATGAAGAAATATTAATTATATCTATATCCATTATGTTTCTTAATCGTGAAGAAACTATATTTGATTATATCCTCTTTTATGTAAAAGCTTATGTTTCTTAATCATGAAGAAACATTGATTATATCCTCTTGTATGTAAAAGCTTGTGTTCCTTAATCATGAAGAAACATTATTTTAGCTATAACATTTGTATGTATAATGCTTATGTAAACATAATTATAATCAAGGTTTGGGCTATACCCTCGACTATGGTGTAAGCCATATAAAGTAATTATACTTAAGCAGAACCCCTACCTTGTAACACCCCGACCGATGGCGGATTATACATCGGGGCGCTACGAATTGTTTCATTACTCGTGACACTATTTGGGTGTCAATATTTGATAAATACATTTCATTGCGCATGCGCAACACACCATAAAGTAACATAAATCACATATCATAACTCATAATATTCAAATACATAAATTTGTGTTGTTATATTTTAAACTAGGTCCAAAGTAAAAGAAAACATCCTACGTGTCCTCGAATTTCCAAAAGCAGCTACAGCAAACCTGAACATGTGTTAAAATAAAACGTCAACACTTGCGTGTCGGTGAGAAATCAAGTTTAATAGATATAAATAGATAATAACAAAGCACTGCGCGCAACATGTGTATAACTGGTGTTCAACATAGTGTGTAAACAGATTGTGATCAAGCCTAAATAGATCATAGCTCATAGTTCATAGCGTGCTCCAAATCGAGCAAAAACAAATAATCATTCGTGCATGTGCAAACAAACCAAGAAAATCGTAACAATAGGTCTCCCGTGTTTATCTAATGGATCCATGAAAACTTCGGAATAGGCCGATCAAAGCGGTTAATGATCAACACATACAAATATACAACACTAGTAAACGTCCATAACACATGGGTTTTGCGCACATAATTTCATAAACAAGTTTAAGACTCAAGTTGTACGAACACATGAACATCCCAAAACGTTAAAAATAAAAGAGGATTAGGTACGAGATTACTCACTTGTAAAAGGTGCGTTGAAAGATAATGCAAGAACCAACTTTTAAACAAGCGAAAGTTAACCTATAAATAAGAGGTTATTGGTTTAACGATTGGTTTTTATGTCTTGAATATATGTAAGTCACTTAAACAAATTATTTAAAAAAAAATTATATATTATTTATTTACCGAGATTTCTGGGCAGAAAAGAAGAGAAGACGGATTGCAAAGAGGGGAGTTGGAGGCGTCGCTGAGGATCTTCGGCTGAGAGTAAGGGAGAAAGATTTTGGGGAGTGTTTAAGTGTTTGAGTGTAGTGTTTAATTATCCAAGAAATTAGTTTTATTTATAGGAAAACCCTAAGGAACACATCCCATGAATTGGGGAAAAAGATCTTATCAAATCAAAGCAAAAGATATCAAAAGCAAGAGATATGGTGGCAGCTGCAGGGGATGGGGAAGGCTGACAGGTTACTGTTCATAGCATGGGAGGGGTCAGTCAAAGTACTGTTCAAGACATGGAAAAGAAGATTTTAAAAGATTATGCCAGTTACTTTTTCTAACAACCAAGAGGGTTGGTAAGCAAGCTGCGCCGAAAGTGACTTTTCGGACAGATGTCAGATCTGGCCTACTGTGCCCATACCTTGGCAGGTATAGCACAGAAGATAAGATATTTCAAAAGCAAACAGGCTGGCTTAAACTGGAGAAAAGACTTAAGTGTCTAGCGCGAGAAGGCTTGAGTGCGCGAGGGCGAAGGCAGACAGAAGAATCTTTAGCGCGCCGCGGGAAGGACTACAATCCTTAGCGCGCCGCGGGAAGGACTACAATCCTTTGCGCGCCGCGGGAAGAACTACAATCCTTTGCGCGCCGCGGGAACAGTTCGCCTCGCAGGAACAGCTGGTCTTCACGCAGGCTTCCTTGTAAGGAGTCTGGCGCGTGGAGCTGCGCAGACATCCTTAGGCGGGAAGAACCAAAGGACAAGCAAAGAGTTAAGAGAGGGGTTCAAGGCTTAAGGGTTAAGCAGAGGGGCGTGACGGCGACAAGAGAGAAAAAGGGGCGGGACGGCGGAAAGGAATTATTATTATTATCATTATTATTATTAGTAATATATATATATATTTTATAAATTTATAAAGATTATAATCAAATTTTAAATCTTAAAATCGGATCCGAAAACGGGTACCTGGGTCGGGTCGGATTTGGGCAGTTGTCACAGTCTTCCCTACTTTAAGAAATTTCGTCCCGAAATTTATCTCGAAGTAGGATGCGCAGAGAAAAGGTGCGGGTATTTGTTCTTCATTTGATCTTCCCTTTCCCAAGTGAACTCGGCTCCGCGCTTGGACTCCCAGCGAACTTTGACAATAGGGATGCGACTGCGCTTGGTTTGCTTCACCTCGCGATCCATAATCTCAACAGGCTTCTCAACGAAATGCATAGACTCATCAACTTGAACTTCATCAAGTGGTATGTGGAGGTTCTCGTCAGCTAAACATTTCTTGAGATTGGATACATGGAACGTTGGATGCACATTGCTGAGCGCGGGCGGCAGGTCCAGTTTGTAGGCAACCTTTCCCACTCTCGCAAGAATCTTGAACGGACCAACATAACGAGGTGCAAGCTTACCTTTCTTCCCAAAGCGGACAACACCCTTCCAGGGCGACACTTTGAGGAGAACAAGATCACCAACTAGAAATTCGAGAGGCTTCCGCCTGCGATCTGCGTAACTCTTCTGTCGGCTTCTGGCAGTCAGCAGATGATCACGGATCTTGGCGATTTTATCGGTTGTCTCTTGAACTAGTTCGGGTCCTGTGATTTGAACTTCACCCACTTCGTTCCAACAAATCGGTGAGCGGCACTTTCGACCGTAAAGTGCTTCAAATGGGGCCATACCGATGCTGGAATGATAGCTGTTATTATAAGAGAACTCGATCAGAGGTAGGTGTGAATCCCAATTACCTCCAAAATCAAGAACACAAGATCGAAGCATATCCTCGAGGGTTTGGATGGTTCGCTCAGACTGTCCGTCAGTCTGAGGATGATATGCAGTACTCATGTCCAAACGAGTTCCTAACGCAGATTGGAGAGATTTCCAAAAGCGAGATATAAAACGGCCATCGCGATCGGATATGATGCTCAAGGGAGTACCATGACGGCAGACAATTTCTTTGACATATAGATGCGCAAGTTGTTCAACACGGTAGGTTTCACGAATGGGCAGAAAGTGGGCAGACTTGGTCAATCGATCCACTATTACCCAAATGCTATCATGTTTGCTTGCGGTCGAGGGTAACTTGGTGATAAAGTCCATTGCTATACTTTCCCATTTCCACGTAGGAATTTCTGGTTGTTCGAGCAAACCAGATGGGCGTTGATGTTCAGCTTTTACCTTAGAACAAGTTAGGCATTTAGCTACGAACACAGCAATATCCTTTTTCATACCGGGCCACCAATAAGTAAGGCGCAAATCTTTGTACATTTTGTCAGCGCCAGGATGAATGGAATATCGAGTTTTGTGCGCTTCACTCAGTATGTCAGTGCGAAGAATCTCATCATTGGGAATCCAGATGCAATTGAGATAACAGAGAGTTCCATTCAGGTTAGGGACTAGATGCGCTTCCGCACCACACGCTAACTCGGCGCGTAGGTTGCCTTTGCTGATCGATGCGCGCTGCGCGTCGCGAATGCGCGATTCAAGATTGCTTTGGATCGGCGCGAAGTGAAGCTGCGTGCGCGGCAAAATACCGTTGAGTTGACTGGGTTTGCGGCTGAGCGCATCGGCTACCACATTAGCCTTTCCAGGGTGATATCGGATCTCACAATCGTAATCGCTGATGAGTTCGTTCCATCGGCGTTGTCTCATGTTAAGTTCATTTTGATCAAAAATGTGCTGAAGGCTTTTATGGTCGGTGTAAATGATGCACTTAGTACCATAGAGGTAGTGTCTCCAGATTTTTAAGGCAAATACAACTGCGCCAAGTTCGAGGTCGTGAGTCGTATAATTCTTTTCATGAATTTTGAGTTGCCTTGAAGCGTAAGCGATAACCTTGCCTCGTTGCATAAGTACACAACCGAGACCTTGGTTGGAGGCATCACAATAAACGACAAAGTCGTCAGTACCCTCTGGTAACGTTAGAACAGGAGCTTCGCACAACTTTCGCTTGAGCGTTTGAAAGGCTTCTTCTTGCTTCGAGCCCCAAATATACGGTTTGCCTTTGTGCGTTAATGCTGTTAAAGGCAAGGCGATTTTTGAGAAGTTCGAAATGAATCGCCGGTAGTAACCAGCTAAGCCCAAAAAGGAACGGATTTCGGTAGGAGTGGTCGGTGTAATCCAGTTCTTGATTGCTTCAATTTTGGATGGGTCGACATGAATACCCATCTTGTTTACAACATGACCAAGAAACTGTAGTTCGTCAGACCAAAACTCACACTTGGAGAGTTTGGCATAGAGTTGTTCGGTTCGAAGCTTTTGCAACACCAACAGAAGATGTTGTTCATGCTCGGCCTTGGTTTTGGAATATACCAGAACGTCATCGATAAACACGATCACGAATTGGTCCAAGAAAGGCCTACACACCCGGTTCATTAGATCCATGAAGACAGCGGGTGAGTTGGTTAAACCGAAGGGCATGACCAAGAATTCAAAATGACCGTAGCGGGTTCGAAAGGCGGTTTTGGGAATATCTTCTTCGCGGATACGCAACTGGTGATAGCCAGAACGGAGATCGATTTTGGAGAAACAAGAGGCACCTTGGAGTTGGTCAAAGAGGTCGTCAATACGCGGTAAGGGGTACCGGTTCTTAATGGTGAGCTTGTTCAGCTCGCGGTAATCGATACACATGCGAAACGGACCGTCTTTCTTTTTAACGAACAAAACCGGAGCACCCCACGGCGAAGAGCTAGGGCGAATGAATCCTTTATCGGTCAACTCTTGAAGTTGACTTGCTAATTCTTGCATTTCAGCGGGTGCAAGTCGATAAGGAGATTTGGCTACGGGGGATGCACCAGGAACAAGATCAACACGAAACTCGACTTCCCGAGCGGGAGGTAAACCAGAAAGATCTTCGGGAAAGACTTCAGGAAAGTCACGCACGATGGGGATTTCATGAAGTTTCTTCTTTCCTTCATCGGGTTTGCCCACAAGAGCTAAGAACGCGACACATTTCTTTCGTAAAAGTCTTCGGGCTTCAGTGCATGACATAAGTTTAAGACCGTTAGATGGTTTCTCGCCGTAGATATGAAGATCTTGACCATTTTCCCGAGGAATGCGAATCAATTTCTTGGCGCAGATTACTTCGGCGCGATTTTGCGAGAGCCAGTCCATACCAATAATAACATCAAAACTTCCAAGAGGCATGGGAATGAGTTCGATTAGAAAATCGTGTTCATTAAGGTTAAGCGTGCAATCTTTGATCACGGAGTTTATTATAATTGTTTCACCGTTAGCCATTTCAACTTTAAAGTTTCCGTTTAAGTTTATTCGCGGTCGCTCAAATTTTTGTTCAAATGCGCGAGAAATAAAACTCCTATCGGCGCTAGTATCAAAAAGTATAGATGCATATTGTCCGTTAAGTAAAAATGTACCATTAACCACGTCATTATTCGCTTGCGCTTGGTGTGCGGTTATATTAAAAGCTCGTCCGCGCGCCACTTGGTTTGAAATTTGTTTAACCGGATTAGCTTGCGTAATTTGTACTTGCAGTCTCGGGCACGCGATCCGGAAATGACTGGGGTCACCGCAGTTATAGCACGACCTGGGTCGTGGATTATGGTATGTTGATTGTGGGTTTTGCGGGTAGGTTGGTGGTGTTTGCGCGATTGGGTTGGCGGGAAGGACTCTACAGTACTCAGCAGTGTGACCAATACGGCCACATCGGTTGCATTGTCGACACGGGGCTTGAGTTGGGTGATGAAGTTTACAGGTTGGGCAAAAGGGTTGGTTTCATGTGTAAGGTTTCTTAGTTGACGGGGCAGGGAGCGCGGAATTGGTTAAGGCATAGTTATGGACTACAGGGGGTGTTGGGTAGGTTGACAGTGGGTTAGGAGCGTGTACTGGAGGTTGGTAGGCGGGTTGCTGGACAATGAGCGGGTTGGTAAGCGCGTAGGCTTGATGATTGGGTTTGTGCCTGCGTTTGAGGTTGTTACGGTTTGAGGGTTCTGGCTTGGTTTCTGTTGGTTCTGGGACAGTCTTGGTGAGTTTGGTCTTCTCGGCTCCCCGCAGGAACAGGGTTCCTGCCCTGACATGGTTGTCGCTGAGCACAGCGGCCAACTCGATGGCGTCAGAGAGGGTTACTGGGTTCCTGGCCCATACAGAATCTTGAATTTCCATGGGGAGACCCCAAGAAACTTTTCGATGGCGCGGCGGGAAGGGGTAACTAGGTGCGGGACAAGCAAACTTAGTTCGTGAAAGCGCGTAGCGTACTCGCGCGCTTCGCCACTGTACTGTTTCAAGTTTCAAAATTCCTCCTCAAGGCGCTTTACTTCGTTGGGAGGGCAGAATTCTCGAGTCAACAGATCCTTGAATTCCTCCCAGAGCATGCTAGAAGCAGCCTCTGCGCCACGCGCGTGAGCTACTCCGTTCCACCATGTAAGCGCCCTTGATTCCAGGACACTTGAGGCGTATAAGGTTCGTCGGTCTGGAGGGCAATGGGTAATGGAGGAAGGTGTTCTCAATTTTCTCGAGCCATTGGAGCATTACGGTGGCTCCTTCGAGCCCTGTGAATTTCGGAGGGTTACCCGCATTAAAGGACTTAATATTGTATCCGGAGGGGTTGGTATTATTTTGATTTAAGGCTTGGGCTATTGCGGCGGCCATTTCCTGGGAACGACGCTGCATACGTCTGCGCAAGGCTTCTCTCCTCTGATGACGGCGAGCTAATAGCGGAGGCATTCTATAAAAGTTTTAGTTTTTGTTAATATCTTGGTATGGGAAATCGTTTTAGCGCAAAGTATATCATTGTAAAGCTTGTTTCGCGGAGTTAAATGCTATCAAATTTTGAAGTAAAATATGAATTTAAATGCAAACTTAATACAGGTAATGAATTCTAATTGAAAATCGACAATTCATGCATCACCATGACTTTTCAAATCTTCAATTTAAAATATATGAGTAAATGAGTATTGGAGGTTGACAATTCATGTATCACCATGACTTTTCAAATCTTCAACTTTAGAACATAAAGTTAATGGGGATTGAAAATCAACTATTCATGTATCACCATGACTTTTCAAATCTTCAATTTAAAATATACGAGTAAATGAGTATTGGAGGTTGACAATTCATGTATCACCATGACTTTTCAAATCTTCAATTTTAGAACATAAAGTTAATGGGGATTGAAAATCAACTATTCATGTATCACCATGACTTTTCAGATTTTCAATGTTAAGTCCCAACAACAAACGAATATGTAAGTAAAGAAACGAATTGAAATTTAACAATAAAAATCGAAAGATCGCGGATAAAACATGAAATCATGTGCTGCGTATGCGCAAGCATATTTTATAAATATCGAGTAATTAACAATTAGCGCGCAATCATGAGATTTTTCTCATGCGCGAGAAGGGACTCTTAGGTATTCTAGGTCGTTACGTCTAACCACCTAATCCTAAAGTCACGGAGCTCTGATACCAATCTGTAACACCCCGACCGATGGCGGATTATACATCGGGGCGCTACGAATTGTTTCATTACTCGTGACACTATTTGGGTGTCAATATTTGATAAATACATTTCATTGCGCATGCGCAACACACCATAAAGTAACATAAATCACATATCATAACTCATAATATTCAAATACATAAATTTGTCTTGTTATATTTTAAACTAGGTCCAAAGTAAAAGAAAACATCCTACGTGTCCTCGAATTTCCAAAAGCAGCTACAGCAAACCTGAACATGTGTTAAAATAAAACGTCAACACTTGCGTGTCGGTGAGAAATCAAGTTTAATAGATATAAATAGATAATAACAAAGCACTGCGCGCAACATGTGTATAACTGGTGTTCAACATAGTGTGTAAACAGATTGTGATCAAGCCTAAATAGATCATAGCTCATAGTTCATAGCGTGCTCCAAATCGAGCAAAAACAAATAATCATTCGTGTATGTGCAAACAAACCAAGAAAATCGTAAAAATAGGTCTCCCGTGTTTATCTAATGGATCCATGAAAACTTCGGAATAGGCCGATCAAAGCGGTTAATGATCAACACATACAAATATACAACACTAGTAAACGTCCATAACACATGGGTTTTGCGCACATAATTTCATAAACAAGTTTAAGACTCAAGTTGTACAAACACATGAACATCCCAAAACGTTAAAAATAAAAGGGGATTAGGTACGAGATTACTCACTTGTAAAAGGTGCGTTGAAAGATAATGCAAGAACCAACTTTTAAACAAGCGAAAGTTAACCTATAAATAAGAGGTTATTGGTTTAACGATTGGTTTTTATGTCTTGAATATATGTAAGTCACTTAAACAAATTATTTAAAAAAATTATATATTATTTATTTACCGAGATTTCTGGGCAGAAAAGAAGAGAAGACGGATTGCAAAGAGGGGAGTTGGAGGCGTCGCTGAGGATCTTCGGCTGAGAGTAAGGGAGAAAGATTTTGGGGAGTGTTTAAGTGTTTGAGTGTAGTGTTTAATTATCCAAGAAATTAGTTTTATTTATAGGAAAACCCTAGGGAACACATCCCTTGAATTGGGGAAAAAGATCTTATCAAATCAAAGCAAAAGATATCAAAAGCAAGAGATATGGTGGCAGCTGCAGGGGATGGGGAAAGCTGACAGGTTACTGTTCATAGCATGGGAGGGGTCAGTCAAAGTACTGTTCAAGACATGGAAAAGAAGATTTTAAAAGATTATGCCAGTTACTTTTTCTAACAACCAAGAGGGTTGGTAAGCAAGCTGCGCCGAAAGTGACTTTTCGGACAGATGTCAGATCTGGCCTACTGTGCCCATACCTTGGCAGGTATAGCACAGAAGATAAGATATTTCAAAAGCATACAGGCTGGCTTAAACTGGAGAAAAGACTTAAGTGTCTAGCGCGAGAAGGCTTGAGTGCGCGAGGGCGAAGGCAGACAGAAGAATCTTTAGCGCGCCGCGGGAAGGACTACAATCCTTAGCGCGCCGCGGGAAGGACTACAATCCTTTGCGCGCCGCGGGAAGAACTACAATCCTTTGCGCGCCGCGGGAACAGTTCGCCTCGCAGGAACAGCTGGTCTTCACGCAGGCTTCCTTGTAAGGAGTCTGGCGCGTGGAGCTGCGCAGACATCCTTAGGCGGGAAGAACCAAAGGACAAGCAAAGAGTTAAGAGAGGGGTTCAAGGCTTAAGGGTTAAGCAGAGGGGCGGGACGGCGACAAGAGAGAAAAAGGGGCGGGACGGCGGAAAGGAATTATTATTATTATCATTATTATTATTAGTAATATATATATATATATTTTATAAATTTATAAAGATTATAATCAAATTTTAAATCTTAAAATCGGATCCGAAAACGGGTACCTGGGTCGGGTCGGATTTGGGCAGTTGTCACATACCTCACACGGATATTCGGGGTTGTACGACTAAGCTTGTACGAGCAGCACTTCTACTCTATATTACGTACTAGGGCTTAAACCGTCGGAACTTCGAGGCTTGGCAAGTACTACGAGAACTGGCACACAAAACGATGTTAAGTATGTGAGAATAAAGGTGTGTTGGTGTGAGATAGAATAGGCTGTGAACCCACCTATTTATAATTGATTTTATGTCCCTTCGGGAAGCGCGAAGGACAAAGACTATGGCAGTTCGCGCTGTGCTAACCGCCTTATTATTTGATGAGTCACCAGCGGGTTTGCCACGTGGCACTACGTGCTGCCACGTGTCCACACGTGTCACCCATGCATTATTGTTACTTAGCGTATAGTGAAGTAAAGGTGAATGAGTTCCTCGCATAGCGCGAAGCTGTCCAAAATATGGTTTATGTATATTATCTTTCGCGTAGCGCGAAGACTTTATACCCGATCCGTTCGCGTAGCGCGAAGGATAAAAATTCAGATTTTCAATTTTAGTCTTTATACTTTCCAAAAATACTAAAGGTGGCATGCGGCGATGCGAGCATGCAAAGTGTGCTATCAAAACGCCACATTACGCCCTTCGCCCCTGCCCAAGCCCTCGCGCCTGCGCGTCGGGTGCGAAGAACACTGGGTGCATTTTGGCATATAAGAATACTACTATGAAAATTCTTTATCTTATAAAGAGCTCCTGAGTGTTATAATTTTCCAATGCGAGAGGAAATTTCTCTTTCCTATTTATACCCATGTGTAATGCCTCCACTTTTTTCTTTCTTTCTTTCCATGTGGGATGAATCTACTTTTCTTATTTCTTCAATATGGATGCTTTCACCTCCATATTTTATATTTTTCATTATTTATTTTGAAGAAATTTTAAATATCTCGTCTTTCAAAGTTGATTTCTTTAGCCCAAAATTAATATGGGATTTTCCGAGATATTACAACGAATGAGCCAAAAATTTGCCTAGTATCGGAAAGAACAACAATATATGTAACGACGGACATACATGAAACAAAATACATAGTTGAACCGAAGCTGAAACTAAATTGACACTGAAAACTAATGCGAATATAAACTCGAGCTTAAGACCGAACCATAACCAAATGCGAAACATAATCCAATACATGATCGGGACATAATCAGAATATACTCAGAACTTGACCAAATGCATATATGTATATCAAAACGGGCCAGAAACATAACAAAACAAATATAAATACTAAACTACACGACTGTGATGTTATAATAAATCAGGTCATGTAATACAGAAGCACACAGAGCCTAAAACATAAGGGTACACAGCTAACTAGTCCATGCACCTATGAGACGGTGAGCGTGACATACACTCATTATTCCATTTCCACACAACAAACGCAAACTCAGAGCTAAGATCGATCTGTACGCCTCTAGGGGCCAAAGTGCTAAACAAGCACAAGCTGCAGACGCCATGAATTTTGATTACGCACTGTCACGATAAGTGCATGCCGTTGACGCCCATACAACATTTCAGACATGCTCGGGTGACAGATTACAAAAACTAAAATCATGTAACTAAATAAATTCAAACAGGAACATGCAATTAAGAGTACAAGACTTAAGGTCTATTGCATACAACAAAATCATTATTAAACATAGTATACCAAATAAGCCAAACTCAAACGATAGCTAAAAGTTAACAAAAGGTTCACACTACAAAGTGACGGACACCGAGTATATAATGAAATATGACCAATACTACGAGTAAGCGAAAACAGAAACCGTACCTTAGTTTAGAAGCAAATCAAAAGCAAAAGAATTAAGTCTTCTTTAACCTGTACGAGCACTTACAATTTAATTAATTATTGCTTGACTTAAGACTTATGTACTCATATTATATTGTCTAACTAATTGGTTAATTGAGTTCGAGTAAGATTTATGTATTGCTTTTACAATAAACTGAGACTTCAATATTGAATGTTGAGATAATAGTTTTTCAAAATACATAAATTTAAGCAAGGCTTATGACTAAAATAAATCATAACAGGTTTAAAAATAATACTAACATTTTAAAGAAGCCAAAACATATTTTATATGCCCATATTATGTGTGAATTCTTAATTTTTAAACCAAATGAAAACCCAACTGATCTTGACCAAGATTTAATCGATATGTATCACATCTACATTATATCCTTTACATATATCTCTTTTTTGGAATTCATTTTGAAAATCATGTTCGTTTACAAATTACCGTGATTACTCTACATTCATTATTGCTAACAACCGTATATCAACATGGTTTCCAAAACCCATCTCATAAATAAAATAATCATAGTAAAACAATTTAGTTATAATGGCAAAATATGTTTATAGCAAAAAAAAAATTATTTTGTTCGTTTATTACAAAAAAAAGAAAAAAAAACAACTAAGAGAACTTTTAAACTGGAATGGAATACCATTCAAAAAATATATTGAGTTGCCATCTAATGGTGTATTCCATCATACATGTTTTTCTTCATGTAAAACAAATATGTTCTGCTTGATTTGTTAAAGCAATCGTATTCGATTGAGAACATAAATATTACCGTGAAAGGTGGCCGGTGCAATAAGGAAGAACTCAATGATTAGTAGCCAGTTGAAACGTTGGCAAGCGGCTATGGCGGACTCGGACTTATATGTCAGCGGCAGGAAGTAACGGTGTGTGACCATCACAAGCGTCCATGAGTAGTCGTTACAGGCACCTTACTTGCCCATACAATTTGTTTTTTTCGTTTTGGTATCGTAACGAACATAACGGAAGTTGGCAGGATGATAATTTTGTTTTCTTTCTTTTGTTTGTTTTAATTCCGATATCATAATGAACGTGACGAAAACCGACCCAATTCGCGTAGACTCAACATCTCAACATTCGGGATCGACAACGCTTGGTTTTACTGACGTCCGAGTTTACCGACCGACACCACCCGCTGGTCCACTCATTTTTTGTATTTTCCCCCTTTTTTAGCTATGGTACCGTAATGAATGAAACCGGCCGAATTCGTGTCAAGTTACCGCCCCAATGCCCGGACTGACAACGCTCGGGTTACTGAACAAACAAACTTCATTTTAATAATTTATTTTTTATATGTTAATTTGACGAATATATATTTTTTGGACGCTAAGGTTTTACCAATAGTATCTATATCATAAAGAATGTAAACGTTACTAACTGAATTCGCGCCAACTCACCGAATTAACGCTCAGGATTTACTAACACCTAGGTTTCAATACTGTGGTTTTACCAGTTATCCCGACGCAATACTCCAGGTGAAAATCTAGTTTTATACAAAGTACTTTTATTAAGAGTAAAGTGCCATTTTCATCATTGTGGTTTGGAAAATAATGCGAATTTAGTCCAAAAAGTTTATTTTTTGCATATGGACCCTCCACGTTTTCCAATTCTTGCCAATTACATCCAAATCACTAACTCCGTTAAATTGAATCATTAACTCAGAGATAGACATGTCTTTTCACTCTTTCTTTATTACATAAGTACAGTTCCAAAATTGTCCCTGAAGTTTGGTTACATTTGCTAATTTCGTCCAAAAATATTTTTTTCGCAATTATATCCTCGATGTTTCCCAAC
The DNA here is from genome assembly GCF_021521415.1 of Bidens hawaiensis. Lineage (NCBI taxonomy): Eukaryota > Viridiplantae > Streptophyta > Magnoliopsida > Asterales > Asteraceae > Bidens > Bidens hawaiensis. The sequence continues at coordinate 2,462,569 of NW_027491059.1, read as the reverse complement.
TGTTGCCAATTTCGTCCAATTTGTTAACTCGGTCTAAATTTAACGTCAACTCAGGGGTGTTACTCTCCTTTTACATATTTGTTTACATTGTTATTATTATTAAGCTGAGCTAAACCCCTTATATGACTACAAGTAAAGAAGAATAAATAAACGGATAATATATTTGATTCAAACATAGGAATCGTGAAATGTTATATATGTCATCAAACAAACACATAATAACAATAATGTAAACAAACTTGTAAAAGGACAGTAACACATATAAATTAACGTTGAATTTAGACCGAGTTAACAACTTGGACGAAATTGGCAACGGTTGGGAAATATCGAGGATCTACTTGTGAAAAAAAATATTTTTGGACGAAATTCGCAAATATGACCAAACCTTAGGGACAATTTTGGCACTTTACTCATATAATAAAGAAATAGTGAAAAGACATGTCTACCCCTGACTTAACGATTAAATTTAACGAGGTTAGTGATTTGGATGTAATTGACAAGAATTGAGAAACGTGAAGGGTCCATATCCAAAAAATAAACATTTTGGATTAAATTCGCATTATTTGTCAAACCACAAAGACGAAAATAACACTTTACTCCTTTTATTAAACAAAAGGGATCATAGTTCCTAGTTCCTACGCTATAATTTATTCATTCAATCACTAGAGATGATATTTTATTATTTTCATGATTATTATTATTATTATCGCCTTTTTTTCCGGGTATTTCACCTAATGGACTCATATGTAATACAGGAAATCTTTGTAAAATGGGAAGAAGTTAAAGATTCAGAAAAGAAGAAACTATTTATTGACTTCATGAAAGCAAGCGTAAGCACGAGCAAATTCAACGACTCAGCTTTGATGAAAGGATTAGTGACCCCAACAGTAGCAATGGCCGTAAAACGAGCAAGTGAAACCTTACCACAGTTAAAGATGATCAAAGTCATCCCTGATATCATCTTCGTCCCGGCTGCAACTGTAATGGCTTTAATATCCGCTAAGCTCTCCAAGAAGATGCTCTTAGGAAATGTAGCATCATAATTGTAAGATCAAAAGTTAAAAAAACCATAAACATCATAAGCAAACAATTTAAATTGCTCTTGCATTCACACAATCAACCATTTCAAATTGCAAAACCATGATATCAAATTTTTATTCACAAAAGCAGTGAATGTACCAACAAGCACTGAATGTACTAACAAGAATAGAATAGAATGATTTGGAAAAGATGATAAATAACCACAATATTAGAAGAGTATAATTAAATAAGATGCTATAACCTAGTTTAAAATCTATTTGGATTTGGTGAGACCCATGACCCGCTTATTTTTTTTACTATAAAATTGTTTCTTAATTTTAAATAATGTCTTTTTTTAGAAAAATCGGATACTAATTTTTAGTATTTTCCTATTTTATATGATTTCATATCAAATATTTGGTAAGTTTAATTTTTAATTTAATGAGATTTTGTAACCCATTTAAGGGCTATCTGGGTTTGGTGAGACCCATACCCGTGAATTTGGATCAAATGCATGAGAATGCTCCATTTACAAATAAAGCAATCTGTTAGCTTAAGAGAATGTAGATAGGTCTCATTTATATATATTTAAGATATATACAAGAATTAAAAGCTAACTCTATGAATATCTCCGTCTTTGACTATCCATGATTCGTAGAATTGTATTGATTATTATCCTTGATATATATATGTACAAGAAGATTCCAAAACCTAACCGGAGGTCTTTCAGGCCCATAAGCTCGAACCACTTTTGCGCTCTCTTTCTTGTGTTCATCGGGCTGGCTAATTTAGAACCCAACTTTATATTTGTAGACGGTTGTTCATTTTGGCTAGAATCTTCAGAACCGGGAGCTGGAAGATTCTCTACAATTACATGGTGAATCTTTACATCCCCGGAATCTGTATGTGTTTTTTTTGCGCTCCGGTTGTATATCAGAATTCCATCTGTACCCTTAATAATTAATAAAAAACAGCGAGTTAAATGGAATATGAAGATCTCATGGGGACTTCAACAAATATATTAATTAATAATAATATAGCATAAATAATACGTAATGTGTAAATACACGTACTCCTTGTGACAACTATAATAATTATGCATGTCCAAATATAGCCACTGAAGAGGTAGGTCCCAGCAGAGCCCAGTTGGACCCGCAGGACTCACCTTGAAGAGAGACGTCTGCGCAGAAACCAACTGGATCCGCAGGACCCACCATGCTCAGAGAAGTGACGTCCTTACGCGCAGTACGCAAGCTGTTCCCGCAGGAAATGCCTCCCAATGGTGAAGTACTCTGCCTGTTCCCGCAGCTGCGGATACAAGCCATCAGGGAAGGCCACCCGCGCAGCAAGGCAACACGCACAAGGCACTTAGCTCTCAAATAATTCAGTTGTCACCTGAAGGAATGAGCAAAGCCGGGAACAATCCCGCACAAAGGCGGGAGGGGGAATACTCCCGCCCAAATAAGCCAGTCCGTACGAAACGGGAAGATCTTTTGTACTGTACCTGACGAGGTATGGGCAAAAGATCTGACCAAAGATACGACAGCTCATTGACAACAGTATGGCGAGCAGCATGCTCTTGTACTGTATGTCACTATTAGCCGCTGCCTACTCACCAACTCCTGTCATACCACGTGCATAGCCGGCAGTTGGTGGAAAAGGAATAGTACACAGCAGGCCTGGTCACTGTCAGCCGCTGCCTACCCACCAACTACCAGCATGGCACGTGCGTAGGCCACAGTTGGTAGAACAGGAATACTATTCAGCCGGCTATACCCTCTTGGAAACCTACCTTCGGCTATAAATACCCCAAATGGTATGATCATCTCATCTTATCTTATATCTTATCATCATATACTATCTCGTATTACATATTATACCTGATATCTGCTCTAGCAATCTCTTAATATACATTTATATTCAAGAGCAATCTAGTCTGATTCTCACGCCGGAGGGTGGTCACAAGGAGGAACCCCCCCTTCTCAGTGACGAGCTCACGGTGTCTGTTTTGCAGGTTATCAGAAGAACCACCTTTACCGGGTCTAACCCCTCGTGGGAAACATCTATCTAACCCCCAGGTTATCCGTAATCTGCCCGGGGTAACTTAGTGTTTCTTCATTGGCGCCATCCGTGCATAAAAGCTAGAACTTCATTTCTTTTCAGTTTTTTCAAACTTATGGAAAGATGGTTAAAGAAACTCCGGTAACCACAACCCCACCTACTGGGGGGAATACCGGCGATTACACAGTTTTTACGAACACTACCCCGGTTACCCAAGCCGGGGCAAGTGCAGTAAATTTTATGAACACTACCCCAGTTACCCAAGCTGGGGCAAGTGCAGTAAATAATCGCTCACTGGGATTCACCGATACCCGGTTAGAGAGAGAACGAACGAGGCTCCCCCGCCAAACACTCGATGAAGTTAAAGCGTGGGCGGAGGCACGTCAGAAGGAATTCCAAGCTGAGTTGGACGAACGCTTGCGTTCCGTCCAACAGGCTGACGAATTCGGAGAGTACTGGGACAATGATTCGGAGGAATCCGATAGTGACGCAAACCCTCGTCATAGGGCGAAAGGGAAGCGTAAGGAAACAGACTCCCAACCGAGAAGGCATTTTGAAGAAACCTTCAAACCAAAAAACACAGGTGGAAATCCACGTGACTTCTCGAAAACATTTACACCAACTGCTGCAAAGGCGGGAACGTCCAAATTTGCAAGGGACATTGCGGAAGCAATCGTCCCGAAAAGTGCCAAACAGATGTCCAACATCGGCACTTACGATGGTATATCTGATCCAGACGATCATTTGAACAGGTTCATAGCGGGGGCAACCGTCAGTAGTTGGACGGAACCTACGTGGTGTTACATGTTCCAAATGACGCTTGTTGGGGCAGCTAGAGCGTGGTTCGATCGTCTACCGGTCCACCACATCTACGATTGGGAAGACTTCCAGCAGAAGTTTAGCCAACACTTCAGCCAACAAAGAAAGTATACCGAAGAGCAATGGACAATCCTCAAATGCATTCGAGAGGAAGATGAATCTTTGCCAGACTTCATCACTCGCTTCAACTCAAAGAAGCTAAGTCTGGGTAATATCAGCGAAGATCTTGTTCGCGCTGCTTTCATCCAGGGCGCGAACGACCCAGAGCTCATCCGCACCTTAACGGGTAAAGATGGTATGCCATCCACATGGGATGCCATCATGACAGCAGCAAAACGCTTTGCGGAAACGGAGAAGCAACTGGGTAGAGATCTCCCCCAGAGCACAAACCTCTACACCCAGAAAACAAGAGAAGACAACGTCCTTACCGCCCGATTAAACAAAAAGCGGAAGCTAGGCATTTGGCAGTCAAGGGTAAACTTTGACACCTCATCCGGCTTGCAACATCGGTTAGGCGGAAGGGATAACGTACAGTCGAACCAGAACTCCAAATGGACGCCACTCACCAAAAGCGTCACCGAGATATCCGCCACTGAGGAGCTCCCATGGCCAAAGGCTCCAATAATCCGACATCGTCACAATGCTGATCGGAGCAAATACTGTGACTTTCACAGGACAAAAGGCCACAACACTGAAGAATGCACAGACGTAAAGGACATGGTCGAAGCATTTGTCAGAGATGGGACGCTCGCGCACCTCGTGACGCAATGAACGCTGAGCAGGCTGATGCGTGTAGAACCCCAGCTGGGGAAAACACGAATAAAATTGCAGCTTCAATGTGGAGACTACATGCTGCGTAAAGAACGAGATCCCGAACCAGGTGCATATCGGCTCGATGGCACTCCCATCCCAACAACATGGAAGGGAGCTCAATTACACAGTTTGCATGTAGATCAATTCCAAATTTGTAAAGAAAAGGCCCAGAGCCACTTCTAATGGAAATGATTCTCCTTAGAAAATCGACGCTGATGATTTTACATTTATACTTATGAACTTTCAACACTGATGCCGGTTTTCACCGCATACATAACTACGTGGAAAGTCGTTGCGTGGGGAAGGCGGCAAAACCCGCATAAACCCAAAAAACGGCAAACCTTCACGCATGTCAGTTGAAGGGTAAAGTTCAGTCATCCCACTAAATGAAAGTGCCGGTCTATCCGCATGAATCATGATAGAGGAAGCTGAACACTAACCTATTAACAACCGCGCGTCGAACGGTTAATTTATTCAACAAGGATATGCCGGTTTTCACCGCATAATTACGAGGAAAGTCGTTGCGTGGGGAAGGCGGCAAAACCCGCATAAACCCAAAAAACGGCAAACCTTCACGCAGGTCAGTCATAGGTAAACTTTGGTCATCCAACTAAATGAAAGTGCCGGTCCTAACCGCACAATTCATGAGAGGAAACCGAACCTATTGACAACCGCGCGTCGAACGGTTAACTTATTCAAAATACTTTAGAAAATTTCTAACAGAAGGATGAGGAAAACCTCCACGCAGGTCAGATGTAGGTAAAGTTTAGCCATCCTACCAAGTGCAAGTGACGGTCCTACCCGCACAATCACGAAAGAGGAAGCAAAACTTCAACCTATTATCTACCACGTTCAAAGGTTAATTTATCCTAAACACTTAGAAATTTCAAAAAAGATGAAAACCTCCACGCAGGACAGATGTAGGTAAAGTTTAGCCATCCTACTAAGTGCAAGTGACGGTCCTACCCGCACAATCACGAAAGAGGAAGCAAAACTTCAACCTATTATCTACCACGTTCAAAGGTTAACTTATTCTAAACACTTGGAAAATTGCTAATTTAAACTAAAGTATGCAAGTCATATAACGTTTATAAAGCAAGTAATCCAGTGAAAATAGCGGTCTTACCCGCACAAAGATTTATATTTCATAATATTCATTACAAGAATGGCCGGGTAACTACTCGCCTACAAGAATATAAATCTATACAAGCTAAACCTGTCCTAGCAGTGGGAAGGGATCTTCAGGATCAAGCTTCAGGGCCACTTCCACTTGGACCAGCACTATCAGTAGAGCGTGGCGGTTTAAGGAAAGCTTTAAGGATAGCTAGCCCATCATCAGCAGCAGCAACTTCGTTCACCTTCTCCACCACCGGATGCGGGAAGGCGGCATACTGATTCACTGCTTGGTCGTATACAGCTTCAGTATCCACATCAAATAAAGGGAAGTTGGAAGGCGGGATGCCTTTCTCAACGAACCCTAGACCAAGCAGGAAGCCGGCCTTTTCCCCATCCTCATGAGAAGCGTTGAGGGCTGCGCTCATAGCATCGTCATAAGACGTATCCGCGAAGACCCGATGCACAACCTACAAGAGAATACAAGTATCAAAACCCTTTCTATTTACAAAGAAAAGCGTAAAGACATGAAGCTAAACATACCTGAGACAACGCTTCTCGAAGAAGCCATTCCTTGGCAACCAGAGCCTCCTGGAGGGCAGCTTGAGCTTCGTTACGGGCGCGTTCGGCTTCACTTTTGTTGAGGTTGGCAAGCAACACTTCTTTAGTCGCAGCCTCTTCGACGCCCTTTAGCTTCCGCTCAGTGTGGTCAAGCACCCCCCTCTGGTCCAAGATCTCTTGGAGCTTTTTGGCGTCTTCCATCGCCAAGGCATCATGAGCCTGCTGGAGAGCCTCTAATTTGGCTTTAAGCTCCTCATTCTCCACGCGTAGAGGCTCAACAACAGCTTCAGCCTTGGTGGCCCTCTCGGTTGCGTTCCGTGCAGTTTCCTTAGCCAGCCGAAGCTGTTCGTTAACAGCTTGGGCAGCCTTGGAACGGGCCTCGAGACGGGCCTGAACTTCAACCTCGAGGGCCTTGAAGGCCTTCTCCTTTTCCGCAGCCACTGCGGTAAGCCTTACGTTCTCTTCCCGGACAGCCCGCGCCCGAGCTACTTCTTGAATGCGAGCTGCTTTTAACTTGTCGTTTTCACGACAAAGCAGCTCGACGCGCGGCTGCATCCGGGCCAGGAGAACCCGAAGCTCGTTGGTTAGCTTACCCTCCTGGTAGCTAGCCATGGCTTCCCCCAACGCACCACTGGGAGCTGCGTGACGAGCCCACTCCACGCACTCCACAGGGGTGCGAAGGGTTGTTCCTCGGCGGATGTTCCATCGTGGAACATACACTTCATTGGAATCCGACACTGCAAAAAACAAAAAGCAGTTAGGAAAATATGATATATAAAAAAAAAAAAGGCCGAAAGAACCCTACGCACCTGTAGGGTCAATAACAGGCCGATATCCGCCAAACCCATCACCTGAACCCAAGGGAAATCCGTCCAAGAGGTCAGGTAGATGGGAAGGAGGCAGAGGTTGGCGAGAAGCCCCAAGCATACCTGAAGTATCGGCTGTAGCTGCCGACGTCGGAGGCATGGAGGCCGCCGCGGTAGAAACCAACGGAGGTGAACTCACAACCTGGTCGCCGCGGCGGAATGCGCAAAAAAAGTAACCGCCGGCTCAGTGAAAGATGCGGTAAAAATGGCACTGACAGCCGGCAGTGATGTCGTCACAGCTGGAACAGTTGGCTCAACGGAGTGAGCAACTGAACCAGCGGAAGCAGGCGCAGCCGCCTGGGTCGTCGCCTCAGGTAGGCTGACCAGGCCTACCGTCATAGGCGGGGAGGTACTCCTCCCCGCTCCACCCTGGAATGCGTCAACATCCACGCCTGCACAAAGAAGATAAGTATTAAAGATGGAAAACTATGAAGTTAAAAATAAAGTTTGTACTTACGGGTTTTCTTGAGCCTGAAAGTGCGGACAAGCGGGGATGAACCCGATGGAGCCGGCCTCTTTGCGCCGCTCACCGTCGTCATCCGGGGCTCTCCGGAGGTGACAGTCGCAGCCTCCGGAGCAGTGGTCCTATCACCACCCGGGTTCCCCGCCACCTCCTCGCTCTCGGTCTCTGAATCAGACCGAGGCACCGGATCGGCAGTGGAGGCCTTCGCCTTTCCCTTCCCGCCGGCAGCCTTCTTCTTCCGCACCAACGGAGGACCATCTGCGGATTCCTCATCAGAACATAAGATTAGAGGAATTCCAGCAGAGGTTTCAGCATTGAGGGGTCGAGGGTTGAATAACGCCTTACCTGGCCGCCTGGCGCTCAGGATCTCGTGGCCTGGAGGGTAGACCTCCACGAACCGATCCGCCATCTGTTCAAGGATGGGCAACTCGTTCTCATCTAGAGCACGAGTACCCATCTGGGCGGGACCGTCAGCCTCCCGCGGATACAGGAGCGATTGCAAGTCATTCCCCTCTGAAATAAACAGGAAAGAAGTTAGAAGAGATTCTAAATCAACAAAAAGAAACAGAGCATACCGTAAGGAACAGAGTTCAAACCGTATTCGAGGACGATCGGGATCTTTTGCGCATCCGCATCCTTCCACACCCGGCTCATCCCGAGCATCACCATCCCGGACTCCGCAAACCGGTAAACCGGAGATTGGACTCGGGAAATCTTTGAAAACCATTCCGCCTCCTGGTAGTTGGAGGCGTGAAGGCTGGGGAGAGCTTGCCCATTCTTAAATTTCATGGCAAGGGGGATGGCGCGAGCGGAGATTAAAAAGAACTCCCGCTTCCACGAACGAAGACTGCGCTCGGTTGCGCAAATCTTCAAACCCTTTATACGGGTTATCAGAGTATACCACCCCTGGATGCACCTCCAAGAGTAGAAGGTCATCAGGCGGTCGACGAAGGGCTCAATGCCCAGAATCCGGCACACCCACTCGAAGTGGCGAATCTTCGCGATCGCCATCGGGTGCACCTCGGTCAGGTGTACACCGTGCCTCCCTAGGACACGGTACACAAACTTTGTCAAAGGGAACCTAAGATTCCCATAGACAAAGAATGCAGCATATACCCCGATCTTGCCTCTGGGGGCATCATACACCGTCTGATGGGGTTCAGGAAACTCAGGCTCGAGAGACTCGAGCATGAATTTCCTGACGATGTACTGATATAGATCGACAGGCAGAGCACACTGGCACTCGCCAGCAGTACTCTTGTCATCGGCGTACACCCCAGCCTCCTGGGCTGTAGCCTCAAGATCGTGAGAAGACATCTTGCAGATATGAAAGAAGAAAACGATTTCAAGAGAATGCTCGACTGAAAAGGTGAGTATTCGCCGGAAATCGTTTTGAAGATGAAGAGAAGTGAAAGTGTGGATTACAAAGAACCCTCTCCCCCTTTATATACTAATCGCAATTAATGCGATGAATTTAATGCGGAAGAGAGAGAAATCGAAGGTGCAATGAAACTATGACACGTGGCAAAAAGCAAGCTGGCAACAGCTGTTGAAAGGACGCGTACCATTAATTTCGCGGCCACGCGCCCGAAAAATCGCGCCCACGCGCCTGAAAAAGCGTCTGGAATGACCATGTACTGTCACGTCACCATAACTTCCTGCACGTCCTGACACAGTCAGAAGAAACCGTCGCACGACGTTTCAGCAGTTTGGACTGTTCTTATCCTTTCACCAACTCTTCGAATTTCAGAAAATTCAAAAAGATTCAAAAGTAAGCGGGAAAATACCCCTTACCTTGGCAACCAAGTAACTATAAGACGGGTGCGGGTACAGTGTTAAGGAAAAACCCTTCACATACCTAGCACCCGCAGGGAATTGACGCCAGGAATACCTTGGAAGTAAAATAACCGTAAGACGAGTGCGGGTACAGTGTTAAGGCAAAACCCTTCACATACCTAGCGCTCCGCAGGGAATTGAAACCAAGAAGGATCTTCTGGGCAATGCTTGCGGAAACGGGAATAACATCCCCGCATAGCGGGAACGCCGAGAACTACATTGTTTGAAGCTCCAGGATGGAATTGGTGATTTTAACATAATTGATCACTATGTTCAAAACTACCAAAACCTCATGGATAATCCACACAAGTGGGACTCAACGCTCCTGACTTGAGAGGAGGTTACAGACCTACCCGCATCATACCCAAAGATCAAGCATGAAAGTCGGGAATTTCTGCAAGTGACATAAGGACTTCCGCGGGAAGAATCCCCATGGAAAACCTTAAAACTAAACCCTTTTCAAAACCCTTTGCTTAAGTCCAAAAGTTCACCTCACTTTATTAAACATTCATGAGAAGAACATTGGACTGGGGGGACTTGAAGAGGTAGGTCCCAGCAGAGCCCAGTTGGACCCGCAGGACTCACCTTGAAGAGAGACGTTTGCGCAGAAACCAACTGGATCCGCAAAACCCACCATGCTCAGAGAAGTGACGTCCTTACGCGCAGTACGCAAGCTGTTCCCGCAGGAAATGCCTCCCAATGGTGAAGTACTCTGCCTGTTCCCGCAGCTGCGGACACAAGCCATCAGGGAAGGCCACCCGCGCAGCAAGGCTACACGCACAAGGCACTTAGCTCTCAAATAATTCAGTTGTCACCTGAAGGAATGAGCAAAGCCGGGAACAATCCCGCACAAAGGCGGGAGGGGGAATACTCCCGCCTAAATAAGCCAGTCCGTACGAAACGGGAAGATCTTTTGTACTGTACCTGACGAGGTATGGGCAAAAGATCTGACCAAAGATACGACAACTCATTGACAACAGTATGGCGAGCAGAATGCTCTTGTACTGTATGTCACTATTAGCCGCTGCCTACTCACCAACTCCTGTCATACCACGTGCATAGCCGGCAGTTGGTGGAAAAGGAATAGTACACAGCAGGCCTGGTCACTGTCAGCCGCTGCCTACCCACCAACTACCAGCATGGCACGTGCGTAGGCCACAGTTGGTAGAACAGGAATACTATTCAGCCGGCTATACCCTCTTGGAAACCTACCTTCGGCTGTAAATACCCCAAATGGTATGATCATCTCATCTTATCTTATATCTTATCATCATATACTATCTCGTATTACATATTATACCTGATTTCTGCTCTAGCAATCTCTTAATATACATTTATATTCAAGAGCAATCTAGTCTGATTCTCACGCCGGAGGGTGGTCACAAGGAGGAACCCCCCCTTCTCAGTGATGAGCTTACGGTGTCTGTTTTGCAGGTTATCAGAAGAACCATCTTTACCGGGTCTAACCCCTCGTGGGAAACATCTATCTAACCCCCAGGTTATCCGTAATCTGCCCGGGGTAACTTAGTGTTTCTTCAGCCACTGACTTTGAAGTTTGAAAACTTCAAAATTCAAACAAATTACTATAATAGTCAAGGAAAACTGTAATTTGTGTAAAAGAATAATTATTCGTTAAGGTATGTATAACAATTTCGGTAATTTGAATAATCATATTTATTTATTTTTATTAGAACTACTAATAACCATATATACATGCATCTTATAAGATCCGAACAATCAACCTCTTAGACTGTACCGGCCTTGAGGGGGCAAGGTGGACAACGACTCCCGGCCCGATTACCCCAGCAGGCCCGAAATTTTTTCTATATATATATATATATAGGATTTGGTTCTTTTCAGAAGTATTTTTAGGACGAGAAGTGCGAGAAGTTATCAGAACCAATCATAATTTTTCTTCTTATTTATTTAATTATTAATTATAAAGGCATGTTAGTCAAGTGAACAATTTTTTTTGTGGTAACTATTAATTACTATTAGTAAGTTACAAAACATAATATTGTAACTTAAATTTTATTTAAATATTATTTGTATTTACTTTATTTGTTTGTTAGATGACACATATCTTACATGAATTTTTAATAACTATTACAAAATTATCGTGCATATTCTAATTATATGAAACTCATACGTACGCCATACACTTTATGAATGGATGTATTTATATAATTATTACATAGGCATGTACATATCTAATTGTTTTTGCTTACACAAATAACGATGATTATCCAACAAAATCGAAACACAACAAATAATGATGACAACCGAATGAATTGAGAAGAAAATCACATTAAGTATTGTTAGCATGGTGCGATTTTTATCGTCATTTAGTGTGCATTTAATATTATATTTTTTTATCATAGCCATCCCTCGTAAGTACGTATGTATGGATGTATGTGCGTACATACGTACGTGTGGATGTATGTACGTACTTATGTACATATACATGTATGTAGGTAGGTAGGTACGTAGTTAGATATGTATGTATGTATGTACGTATGTACGTGCGTCGTATGCACGTACGTATGCATGTATGCATGTATGTATGCATGCGCATGCATGTAGTTATGGTACGAATGTATGTAGTTATGTATGTATATATATTTGGAGAACTAAATTAACATATATACCTACACAAATTTTGAACAACCTACACAAATTAAATGTATGATCATAACCAGATTATACATATTAGAAAACTAGATTAGCATAAACACACAAAAAATTAACATAAGCATACAAAGATTATATTTATAAGCATAAGAAGTTCACATAAAACTACCTAATGTTTTTTACAGCCCACACATACTTATTTTTAAAAGTCAAAGTCCAAACTAGATTACTAAAAGTCATTGTCGATTATTGTACAAAATGAGTAATCCATATTCTGAATTATTGAAAGGTAAATTATTTTGTAACCGATGATTATTTTAATAATTTTAAAGTAACCGAAATTGAGAGATAATGGTAGCAAAAAATTTGGGATTTATTTGAGATAAGTACATTTCATTTATGGCTTCTATACAACAAAAAGACTAAGCTATCCTTTTGTCTTAAAATGCATTAAAATGTAGAAGCTAAAATTACAATATTGCCATGTTAATTATATACCATAGATCAAACATAATCAATGGTTATTATTTACTTCTCACACTTCTCGCCCTAATATCACTTCTCGCATAAACCATCCCCTATATATATATATATTCATATGTATTCTTAATATGTAAACTCAATCACACAATTTTTTAAGCACGTTTTTGTTAAAACAAACGCACAATTCAAATCATAACCTATTAAGTCAATTTAAAATTTAATTGTTTAAACCAAATTTAAAAACCTTTTTATTTAAGGCCCAAATTTTTTTATCGCCTTCGGCCCAAATTTTTTTAACGATTCTTGGGGGCGGTTTTGTTGAGCGGTGTGGAACCCAAAACATCACTCACCCTGATGAGTTGGATGCCACACCGGATTTTTGCCGGGAATTGAAGGAGGAGACGAGCATGGAGATTTCCAAGCAGCGATGAAGATAAACAGGAGAAAAACGATAAAGCAAGTTGTCGAGGGACGCGACTTGCTGATGTGAAGGCGGATTTGATGAGTGGTGTCCACGCCCATAATGCGGCGATTTTCACGCAACGGTGAAGGGCTGGTGTATGTTCCTTACAGTCTTTAGATAAAAAGAAGACACCTTACTACCAAAAAATATTACGGAGAATATATAATAGTACATATCGTTTGTCAACAATCACCACATGATTTAAGTCTTAACTAGTTCTTCTACCCGGTGTGTTGCACCGGGGCAGCTGACAAAAACTCCAGCGTTGAAATCCAGTCGTTGGTAAAATCGGAGTGTTACGATGATAAGTCGACGCGAATTCAGTCATATCGGTTACACTCGTTAGGGTATAAACATCGTTGGTAAAATTTGAGCGTTGAAGCCCAAAAAATTAATTCGTCAAATTAACATATAAAAAGATTAACATATAAAAAAACAAAATATTTAAAACGATATTTATTTGGTCAGCAAACCAGGGTGGTGTAAAATACAAGCGTTGTTGATCTCTTGCATTGTGCCAGTAATTCGACACGAATTCGGTCGGTTTTATTTATGCTTGTTAAGATACTGGAGCTAAAAGATGAAAAAAATTAAATATTAAGGTGGACCAGTGGCTAATGGTCGGGGGGAATGTGTCGGATGATAAACTTGCGCATTGGTAAAATCCGAGTGTTGTTAGTCACAAGCGTTGAGGCGGTGAGTCAATTTGAATTTGGTCGGTTTCCATCAGATTCGTTATAGTACCAAAACTAAAACAAAAAAATGACATTTGGTTGGTTTCTCTTGTGTTCGTTATGCAAGCTGAACTAATCAAAACACATACACACACACAAATTTACGGACTAATACGGTGCCGTTAAGTAGCCCAATAAAGCACTTACGGCACCAAAGTTATAAATTATATATAGTAGTTATTGGTGGATGATCAAGATTCTGTAATAAAATTATTAAGAACTTGTATGTAATTATCTATACTCTATATAATTACAACTAAAAAATCTTAGGTCTCGCTCCCCCTCCTTCCTATAGCACTATTAGATTTCTTCATTGTTGAATGGTGAAATTATATGTGTTTGACCCGTTTATGTAAAAAATAAGCAGGTTGTGAGTCTCATCAAACTCGGATAACCTTTAAATGGGTTATAACATTTTATTTATTTGTTAAACTCTTTCATCACCAAACAATAATTTTTGCGGCTTATGGGTTTCACCAAACCCAAGTAGCCTTTAAACCGGTTGTAACATTTCATTTATTTGTGAAACATTTTCATCATTAAACTCTAATTTAATTTCTCTCCTCTACTTATTCTCCGTCATTGGTTTACCCTCTCCATCACCGGTTAACTTCCGATTACCACACGCCATAATCAGCATTCTCTCTCGTGCATCAACCACCATCGACAGCTACATCAACCATCCCCTTTTTGCTGGATTTCTCCAGAATCATTGTAACATCCAACTTTTGATAATAGTAAATAAAATAATTTTGTTTACTTAATTGTCTGCTATTAATTAATTGGGTAAATAATAATAATCGAGTGTGGGCTCGAAAATAAAAGATGGATTAAGGGATGGTGATGGGCCTTAGGTCCATGGACTTGGGGGTTTTTAAACGCCCTTAAACCTCCCTAAACCCCTAAACCCTTATTTCCACCACCTAGCCTCCATACACACTCAAAAACACACACAAACACTCCTTTCTCATTCGGGTCCGAGATCCAAGAGAAACCAATGAGATTTCGTGTGCTAGCATGATCGTCAAACAAGAAACACGTCTAGATCCACGTGATGGTCCAGATCCGATCCAAACCGGACCCCGCAAGGTATGTTTTTGATATAAAGGTTAGGTTTTAGTCATCGGTTTGTCTTAAGATTTGATACGACAGCAAAATCAGACCTTATAGTGTTAGAAAAACATAAACTTTATAGTAAACAATTTTAAATGGTGCGATACGGGACGAACGGGTAACGTTCGGACCTTGGGTAAAGTAAGAAAATGAAATGGTTATGGCCCAGAACTCATTGAAAAGGGTAAAACGGACCTTGGAGGGTTAAAAGAAAGCAAATATAGCTGAAAGATGCGAAAACCAATTTTGAATCAAGTTCATGAAAACTCGATTCGATTGGAAGAGGTTCGATTCGATTGGTAGAAATTCAATTCGATTCGTTAGGAAATTCGATTCGATTAGTTTGGAAAGTCGATTTGATTCGTTTGGAAATTCAATTTGATTCGTTTGGAAATTTGATGCCGCCCCTGCCAGGGGCGCTACCCCCGGACCCCCATTCGTTAGGGGCTTCACTAACCCAGAATATGACTTAATTAGTAGTAGTTAAGTGATGCTTGTAAATTGTTAAACAGTTAGCCGTGCCCAGCTAAAGAGAGGTGCTACAATTAACTCCGAGAGAAACATGATCCAGGTGAGTTTCTAGCATCTGTTATGTTTTTCGAGGCTGTGTGCAGACTACTATGTGCTTAGTTAATACACTTACCTTAGGTGATAAGCGTATGCTATATGAATGACTTGTGATTGATATATAAATGATGTACAAATGTAGAAAAGGTTGGAAGTATGTATGTAGATACATACGCATGATTATATATAAAGAAAGGTAATGGTTATATGGTTACGAGGGAGGCAGGCCTTAATAATATCTGTGTAAGGAGGGTGGCAGACCCTAATAATAACAATGTAAGGAGGATGTCAGACCTTAATAATATCTGTGAAAGGAGGGTGGCATAACCTAATAATATCTGCGAGGTTATAGGGCGAAAGGCTCTTTAAACCATAGAAATAGTTTTGGATGTACTAGTAAGCTAAAACAAGAAGTATGAAAGTAAGAAAGAACGTAAGTAAGAAAGTATGAAAGAAAGCAAGTGTAAATGTATGAAGGTATGCATAAATGAAATATAAGCAAGCAATGTATGCAATGTGTATCTCCGGATACGTATAAGTAAATATGCGAATGTAGTGTATGTTGCCTGATTAACTAGAACTCACTCAGTGTAGCTGAATTTTAGTATGCACGCAGGCAAATAGGTTAAAGCAGCTAGCTTGAGGGAGACACATGGCATTGGAATGAAGAGGCTGGCATCTAGAGGATCAATGCTATGATGTTATATTTGCTATGTTTTTATTTTGCAAGACAAATATGAGTGCTATTAAGACGAGATTTGGAATGTTTTGTAATGAATGATTGATGTTTTTATGTTTCGCGAAAATTTTTAATTCACTATCACATTTAGAACTGTGTTTATGAGTAAATTAAACTCCCAATGTAGGGCATCGAGATCGAGGCCTTACAATCACCGAATGAACACCGGTTAATCAGCCACCGGTTCAGATCTAGTCGCCCCTTACCTCCTTTTTTTTATTTATGAGACCCTATCTGGGGTTAGCCCGTTTTCATCTTCATCACTCATACCACCACCACGCCAACCTTAATTTCAGCCTAGAACAGTTGTTACTGATGGCATATTACTAACATACTATGTTATCTTAAATTTATAAAATCATTCATGATTTAGTTTTTGATCTTAATGCTCTTTGATACAAACCCTTATTAAATGTTCTTTAATTAAAATTTAAAAATACAATTCATGAACACAAATAAACGTAAACTATTATAGTTGAACAAAGGTAAGCGCACATATATGAGCATATATGAAAATACGTAAACGAATACAAATAGACATAAACAAATATAAATACACAAACTTAAATGAACATGAGGAACAAATATAAAACATTTAGTAGACAATGCATTCAATATTTTATAAAAGACGAACATAAACGAATATAACCAAGCATAAATGAATCAAAATAGTTCCAAGTAGATTACAAACTTTCTTACAATAAATTAAATTAAAATCTAAAAAAATATATTTACAATATTAGAAACGACAAATACATAAAAAAAACCCCGTAATATAATACGGGGACTAGAAGCTACTACGATATATATTATTGTATTCATATTATTCATTTTTATTGAACAGAATTATAGACATTTTCCTTTATGTTTACACCAAATTTTACTCATTGTCCTTAATCTTTAAATCCGATCTGTTTTATCCTTTACGTTTACAAATCTAACAGTGTTTGTCATTTAGCTCAAACCCAGTTAGTTTTTCTCGTTAAGTCGGATCATGTGCCTTGCACATTGGGATAAATTGGTCAATACACCTACTAAATTAAAGAACATCGAAAAGTACAATATCTGTTGGATCTAATCAATTGAAGAGAAAGCCTTATATTTAATATCCCAAATCGTAAATTAAAAGATCGAATAATTGATATCGATATCACTACGGCTGTAAATTTATGAAAGAAAAAAGAACATTAAATCTACGCCCAATTCAGGCATAATACAACCAAACACCCGAAATCAAGCATAATAGATGAAACCCTAAATTCATGATCGAAATCGTAAAGAAAAAGATCTGCAAAGCAAGCAAATGTAACGGAGATAACCAGAACTGCTAAACCCACCATCTCATTCACGACTATCATCCATCGTCACCATCACACGACGAAGCCCTAGCCTCCGATGGTTCTTCAGGTTGTCGTTGTGAATAGGGGTTGTGAAGGAGAAGATAGAGGGTTCTTCAGGTTGTCATTTTGGTTTTTAGGTAGCCACCGCCGACAGTGTAACAACTATTCCGGTGGTGTGGTGGCAAATATGAAGGTGTGGGTGGTGGTGGTGTTGATCGGTGTGGTAACTAAGTTGGTCTCATCTGTGCATTAACTCCACCTTAATCCCCCCACACACAGATCCATATATAGATACACATAGATATAGAGAGTGTGTGTGTGTGTGTTAAGGTGTAGAGAGAAAAGTGAAGAAGATGGATGGGAAAACAGCGGTGGATCAACAAACGGAATGTGATAATAATGGAATCGGTCAAGAAGAGCACAAGAAAACTGTTCAAATCAAAGCTGTACTAGAAAAACAAGATCCCACTTCTAAGGTATCTTTCTCTCTCTAAAGATTGTAACAATAATATTATGGAAAATTCTCAAAATGTCCATTTACTCGAAAATCACAAATCAAATTTGATCGGCTCAACCAAATTGTTTCAACGTGACGCGTTGTTATAACATAGATAAACTAGAATTTTATCCGTCCCGTGGACAAGAACATTAACCCAGTATTACGACGACCACGTTAATTCAAAATGGACATTTTAAGAAAATATTAGATTAAACCGTTTTGGTCAAAATGGATATTTTAGGAATTTTATGAAAATATTATGGTTATGGGCAGCTAATGAATCAGGACAAAATCAAGACTGGTTTGAAAAGTTGTTCAATTTGTTTAAATCTGGTATATTATTATTATTATTATTATTATTATTATTATTATTATTATATCACATGGTTTTCTTAAAGATTTATAGGCCCGTTATACAGTCATAAACAAGGGATATGTTATTCATACACCTTTTGGTTATCCACACGCCTTAAATACGATTGTACGTATGAAACCACATGTTAAAGGGGGTGTGGATTGATCAAGAATGTGTGAATAACCATACCCGTAAACAATTGCTTCATGGCACTAGTTTCCAACTTTCCATGAGGAATAATCCACTTAATTGACTGTTGGATTATATGGACCAAAAAAGAGGTTTTACATCAATTTTCTTCCCATCCTTATTTGACTGTTAGGAAAAAGAAAAGAAAAAAGAAAACTATTTTTAATCAATTTAATGTAGTAAAATTTATTTATTTAAATAAGATTTGCTTAAATTAAAATCAGAGTAAATTCCAAATTAATTAATGCTAATTACTAACCACTAATTTTTCTTTTTTTAAATAAGACTACGTGTAGTGGTAACTAAGCTCGCATGGGTTGTGCGATACGTGACGTTTCAGTTATCAATGACTAGTTTTGTAAATAATGGTGTGGTGATAAAATGCCCAATAACCCCTTTCAATCATTACACAATTATTACTTTTTTAATGAAAATATAAATATGAAGGAAACAAACCTGATTGGCTAAGTCACCCCATCACACCGTTGTGTATACAACGAGAGCCTCCAAATGAGACCCAAAACGCGCCAAGGGAGGTGTGCCCACGCATTTTGGACTCGTTTCCCCTCCAAAACGGTACCACTACACGTGGCCCAAGTATTGTGTCATTTCAACAAACATGATATGATTGTAATAAAACGTACAATTTGGTCTATTTTGAGTACATTGTTTACGCAACAGAAAATGTTACATGTTCTTTCTGAATTATCCGATTAAGATTTAGTAAGTACTATTGACATACTTTAATCCGTGATTTAGAAAAATAATCTCTTAACTCTTGTGTTCCAGGATTACGACGATTTGACAATCAGAAGGTTTCTCCGGGCACGCGATCTAGACATTGACAAAGCTTGCACCATGTTTCTCAAATACCTAAAATGGAGAAAAGCATTTTTTCCTAATGGATCGATCCCAGTATCCAATGTCCAAAACGAAATAGCACAGAATAAAATGTTCATGCAAGGATCTGATAAAATCGGCCGCCCAATCACTGTCGTGTTCGGTGGTAGACATTTCTGCAACAAAAAAGGCGGTATCGAAGAGTTCAAACGTATGTTCTTAAACACTATTATACCCCAGTATTTATTTTATAAATAGTTTTATATTCAAATTAATGAAATTGAATTGCAGGTTTTGTGGTGTTTGGGCTGGACAAACTATGTTCAAGGTACATTTTTAATACATTTTTGGATCCAAGTTATATACTAACATCAAGAAAAATTGTAACGGGTAACGAATAATCTCTATAATGTGAACCACAACATCAGGATTCCTCAAGGCCAAGAGAAGTTTGTGGTTATTGGAGATCTTCAAGGATGGGGATATACATGTAGCGACATACGTGGATTTCTTGCCGCACTCTCTATTTTGCAGGTTTGCACACGTCGAATTATTTTTATTTCTAAGAACGTGTTAGACGTACCTCACTTCCACCGATTTTACTTGTTGTACCCTTCAACTTGTCAAATCACTAATATTAAAAAAGAAAAAAGAATTGATTTGACATTTCCATCGGTAGGGTAAAAAAATTTAAAATTAGGGAGTGAGATACGCTTAGCAACCCCTTGTTCCTATTCATTGACGGAATAACAAATTGTCTGCCATAGTTTTTATAAAATTTATCTTTGTATAAACATCTTTCTTGATTAAAATTCATGTTTTTTCTCGAAACATATGTATGTTTTCTTCTAAGATGTCGACGGTTTAAAAGGCCTAACTCACTATTATAAGAAACTTGCTCTTTTACATTACAAGTTTTTTAATAAAATTCGGTAGCAGAAGGATTGGTGTACCCTTTTGACCCTCTTTTGGTTCCGTCATTATTATATTAGCTATATATCATAATAGACTTAACAATGAGTTCTACCTAAATAGGTAATCAATATTGGCTATTGATGCAGTGTTGGTTACGTGCTAGAAGTGTATTTATATTTATATAGCTATAACTAAACGGTGCGATCAATTAGAAAGGTCATAAAGGTTTACCGACTACCAAACACACTTGATGGATGACCCAACTATACTCACATAATTTAGCACTCATAAATAAATAAAATGTGAATCACCGATAAACCGTAGGCCGAAAAAAGTAAAAGATAATAATTTTTAAGAAGAAATTTAGAATATTATTTAAGAAAACCCATCTACGCTTTTAATAACACGATAACATCCACCTCGTTGTGACATTTCCGCCCATATTTTGTGTCTCGTAGCACTGATCAAAAGTTATGCTCATTTCGGGTGACCTTTTTTTAGCTCACTTGTGTGTAACTAGTTGTTTAAAATACGAGTCCGCTAACCGTTGAATCAGACACCATGCCAACATGTGACGATCATATTCTCATCTATCAAATTCATGTTTACGACAGGATTATTATCCAGAAAGGCTTGGGAAATTGTTCATAGTGCATGTTCCTTACGTATTTATGACTGCTTGGAAGATGGTTTACCCCTTTATCGATGAAAAAACGAAGGCAAAGGTACGCTTTCGCATGTTTTGGTCATAATTTTTGTTATGAAATTCGTTACTATACGAAAAAAACTATTGAGATAAGAGTATGATCGAATGTCTATCGATGTTGCAGATTGTATTTGTTGAGAACAAGCAGTTGAAATCAACACTCATGAAAGACATTGACGAGGACCAGCTTCCAGAGATTTATGGAGGGCATTTAAAATTGGTTCCTATCCAAGATGTCTAAAGTGTGTAATCAAATTGGTGATGACTCATTATAGACTTATAACTTATTACTTATTACTATACATATATATAATTTTGTCAAATTATAGGTTAACTTAAAAATTACTGTCAAGCAAACGAGTCGAGTTTAAAAGAATTAAGGAAAACATAATAAAATATAATGTTGAATTTTATTTTATTTCATTTTTTTTTCTGTATTTGATAACTAGAATATATCTTTTTTATTTATACAAATAATAC
This sequence comes from Bidens hawaiensis, assembly GCF_021521415.1. Lineage (NCBI taxonomy): Eukaryota > Viridiplantae > Streptophyta > Magnoliopsida > Asterales > Asteraceae > Bidens > Bidens hawaiensis. The sequence continues at coordinate 2,440,963 of NW_027491059.1, read as the reverse complement.
AATATCATTGTCAAACTTTTTAACTAAATAAAATTTAGTGCTTTTTATGAGTAGGAATATAAGAGTGGTTATTAAATTATGGTTTATTGGATTTTAATAATCTCTATTGACTGGTATTGGCTGATAATAATTCCTATTCATTTTATCACCACTGGCGGTCCCAAATTTAACAAAGTTGGCCCCCAATGGTCCGCCGTTAAAGATGACTTAACGCCGTTATACTTTTTACCGAATTTCAAACTAATGTTTTAGGACTTTTGATTGGAAGGAGGATACGAGTTGATTGATATAAAACTTAGCTCGAAACGATAATCTAGACGACTTGATTTTTGTTAATTGTAAGTTCAAACACCCGAATTGAAGCATTGTTTGTCGTTTTGGAGAACCGTTTCGAACGAAGTTTTATATCAATCGACTCGTATCATTTTTCCGATCAAAAGCCCTAAAACATTAGTTTGAAATTCGGAAAAAAGTATAACAGCGTTAAGTCATTTTTAACGACGGACCATTGGGGGCCAACTTTTTTTAAATTTGGGACCGTCAGTGGTAATAAAATGAATAGGGATTATTATCGGCCAATACCAGTCAACATGGATTATTATAATCTAATAAACCTAAAATTATAAGGTGAGTTAAAAAATAAATAAATAAAGTTATGAGAGAGTGATAATTAATTTGGACAGCTAAGAGAAACCCCATGAATTAGTGGAATCTACAATTTTTTTAATGAATGAATAAAGTACTAATCATCCGGGATAATCAAATGGTAAAATACAATTTCATATGGTTATGATCGCAGACAACATTGGGTTGGGTAGCATAATCTCGGGTTGGGTAGCATAATCTCACTAGCTTTTGTTCTTAGGAAAATCTGTCGCCGAAAACTCAACGATAAAATCCAGTTGGGATAAGATTCGAACTTGAGACCTTGCAATCTTCGACCTAAATCTTCACTTCCTCTCTTAAGCTAAACTACAATGAAATATACTATTGAGTCTATTGTCGTGTTATGTAATAAAACACGAAATAAAATTTACTCAAATTAAAATAATAGAAACCGTGTATTTTCAGGAACAGGAACCGGGTTGAAACTGGTGTCGGGTATGGTCAGTAAAAGTTTAAGCTGGGTCGGGTAGGAACCGGCTCCGGATATATTAGGGTATTTGACCCGGTTTTTCAGATTTTTTTTCGGGTTTGGGGTAGGGTCGGGTCGAGTCGGGTTCCAGGTATGCTTATGAAGAAAAACCCAAAACCAGGTCGTACCCACGGATCGGGTACGGGTATGAACCGCCGGGTCGGATCCGAAACTGGATATTATGTGCACCACTATCCTAACCCCAAATCAAAAACTAAGTTGTCTTATTTCACGTCCTTCTGCGCGATTGGCCCATAGCGTGTAACATAAAGCCCACCAAAACTTTTTGTAGGAGCTAGGAGGCTCGGTTTTCACCTAGGCCCATTTTAGTAAAGAAATGCTAAGAACTATTTGTTTGCTTACTACATAAATTAATCAACATAACTATTAGGGATTCGACTCTAGATCAACACACATAAACACAAATGAAACGAAAGAGAAATCAAACGAAATGTATAAAAGTTTGGGCGCAAGGTCAGAATTGTCGTGACATGTTCGTTGAATGGTAATGGGTCCCGTGATTCCACGTGAAGCCCAAGTTACGCTATTCTTAAGGTTGGGCCTTTCGGCCCCGTCTATCCTTATCAAATTGGTCCACACATGTCTTTTAACTTTTGGATTAGCTTCTCATCATAAATAATGATGAAAACTGTGTAGCGGGTTTGCCCAACTCTAGAAACAGGTTAGAAAGAGACTTAATTTAAAGAAAAAAAATATAGAAATAATAAATTTAAACACAACGAAAGCTATAGAAAAAGAAAGCTGAAACATTAGCATCTCCCGTACGCAAACTCCTCGAAAAATAAATTCTTGGCCCCGTTTTGACTTCACGTGACCTTAGCATTTAAGCCGAGTTTTGGCCCACTCAATCAAACAATTTAGTTTCCTGGCCCACACCACACTCCAAGTGTTGTCATCCAAAATATATTACATGAATTAGAGTTAAATAGTTAATTGTCATTTTCATACATGAGGTTTGCCCAATAACATACTTTAATATACTTTTTAAAATTTTTGCAACCGAACACTTATGTTTCAAGAATCATGCCATTTTTATATTTTTCACTTACCCCGTCTATATTTTGACATTTAGTCAGGGTAAAATTGTCAAATTGTATTTTCTTTAATTTCTCATTTCTTTTAGCTTGGAGTTAAGCGTTATTTTCATACGGAGGTTAGGCCAACTAGGCAACCTTCGTACAATTTTGAATTTTTTTGCAACCGAACACTTGCTGTTTCAAGAATCATGTCATTTTTGTATTTATCGCTAACACCGTGTATATTTTGACTTTTAGTCAGGGTAAAACGACCATTTTGTTTTTGTTTTAAATTTCTCATTTCTTTTAACTTGGAGTTAAGCACCATTTCATAAATGAGGTTTAGCCAACTATGCAACTTCGGTACATTTTTAAAATACTTGTTGCAACAAAACACTTGATGTCTATTTTGGTCGTTAAGTCAAGGGTAAAACGGTCATTTGTATTTATTTATTTTTTATTCTCATTTATTTTAACAATTTATATCAGTTTATCATGTTAACTAAACCGTAACACAAAATTTATTCCTCAAACTCAATCGACGCTCAAACTCAGAATTTTGGTTATTCGAGAGCTATGGTATGACTTTGATCATACTGGAATGCTCTAAGAGTATAGATATTAAATCAACCTATTCTAATAAAAAAAATAATTGTGAACACGTGTCGTTTTGTGGTTAAACATCACAACTAATTTCCCTCTAAACTAATAACCATATCATATATCAGTAATTATTCACTTTTCTTTTACACTCCATTTATATTATATCTACAAAATGATTAAATTGTTAGCATTCCTTTAAAATCTATTTATATTATATCTATACATTTTCTAAAATTAAATATTTACATGTTATACTACTATACATTGTTAAAATATATTCTAAAACATACTTGGTGAAATAAAAAATCAACAACAAACGTGTCTGTTAAAGATTAAAAAAAATATGATTTCAAATGTTATCATTAACATATTATATTGTGTATATTGTTGAATATTGTAAATAAATAAAAACTCGAATATGCTTTCATTTACGAAACAATTTTTTTTAAACATTAAATTATAAATACATGCTTAATAGTTGATCGACTTTTTAAAAATCAATACATTTATATATTGATTTCTTTTTTTATTAATTTTCATATAAACTTATAAATTATAAATATATGATTTAAATCTATCCATTTATTTTTTCGGTTAATGTAGTGGACTATATATGTGTTAAAATGTAAGGATAATATATGCCAATCACTTTCATATATAATAAAGTTTATCATATTTAGTTTCTTGGTTTTTTATCAATGATTGTTTCGGGTTTTTTGTGGAACTTAATTTAATTGTTACGGGTCACAAGTTGGTAAATAGATTGTTTTGTACAATTTAGCTACATTTGGCTCAAAATTTATTATGGGTCGAAAAGGGTAATCTGAGTATTTTTAAAAATTTGAGAATGCAAATAGATTTATCATCAAATTTGTTACGAGCTCAAAGTTTTGACTTGGAAATGTCAAACAAATAAAAGTTAGAATTTTAAACGTGATTTAGGTTTCAAATTTATTTTCAATGACATTTTTGGAAATAATGAAAAGATTCGAGATTTGTCAAATTGACTATTTTTTCAACAACTATTAAAATTTAAGAAAGACGTTAAACACTTCCGACATGCTACCTCCAGGCTCATCAATGCTTTCAACTTTTATCAAATTTGAAACATTTGTGTCAGTAGTAAGTTTTCCTTTAATGATCATTAGAATATTATATGTGAAGTATGTTATATAAAATTATGCTCAAGTGAAGCAAAACATTCACAAAATTGAATGGGTTAACGTGTTATTTTTATGTGTTGTATTATGGGAAAATCAAGAAGCCCCTTCAAACTTATCAAAATCTTTTTCATGGTGTAGCTCAGAACTATTATTATATGAGAAGTCTTTTATGAAATTGGTTTATAAACAAAATTCTTTCAATTATACATATATGATATTGAAAATGAAATTTCCAATAGATGAAGCGTTCTCGCGTATGTTTTTGCACTTGTGTTATTATTATTATTTTTTATTAAGTTCATTTTTTTAAAAGATCATTTTGTGATATAATAAAATCAATTTATATACATATAGTATAGATACAAGTATAAATGTAATACATTTTTACATATACATTATGTACTTATTTGCAACTTTATTATTTGAATCATCCCATATGTTACAGGGGATCTAAAGCTAGTTATATCTTACTATTTTAATAAATAACTACTCCTATGTACCACTTGTCAACCTCTTATCAACTATCACAATTTTCAATTATAGGGAAATATATTTATCAATTCAAATAAATTTTGCAACTACTTCTTAAATTATCATCTAATTTAACGGTATTAGTATTTAAATTTTCAAAACATTCCTTATCAATTCAATTATATTTAGTCAAGTCACTGTTATACAATTGAATTATTATTATAAAATATTCTAGATAAAATGCCTAATTATGCTAAATATAAATCAATAAATTATTAAGTTTTTCACTAAAACAGGGGGTGTGGAAAAAGTATTTACCAAATTGAGGAGATTCAAAAATATTTATCAAATTAGGTTTTTTTTAAAAAACTCTATCTTTTCACTTTTATTTTTGTTGGCAAAGAATATTTTCTATTAAAGAAAATTATATAAAATAAGATGGATTAGAAAACCAAAATTAACAAATTGATTTTTTATTTTTCTTAAAAATATTAATAAAATTGACAATCATTATAATAATAAAATATTAATGTGAAATTAATTTATATAAAAATCCACCAAATAGCCATAAAAATTACAAAAAGCCACTAAATTGATGGTGTAGTGTTTAAAATAAAACTATTTTAAAAATTGAGGCCCGTGTATTACACGGGTAATTAATTAAATAATTTCAATTATTCTTTTATTAGAGTTGGTGTGCTAAAAGTTGGTGTTCCTGTTATGCTCCTTAGAAATTTTAACTAGAAAGAAGACTTATGTAATTGTACTCGACTACAAATTATATCTTTGGGTATTAGTGTAGTTGAAGCAAAAATTATTTCTGGAACTAACATTGGACATACAGTTTTGATCCATAGATCACCACTGACTTCAGCAGACAACAAAATAGCATATAAATTTCAAAGACGACAGTTTCCCCTTGCAGTATGTTTTTCGATGACCATAAACAAAGCCAAGGTCAATCATTATCTATGGTTGGTTTGTACTTGAAAGAACCCGTGTTCTCACATGGATATCTACACGTCGCCTTGTCAAGAGTTACAAGCGGGTTTAGGCTCAAGATTCTGGTTCTTGATAAACAAGGTGATCTGACCAATAACCACAAATGTAGTGTCAAGGAAATTTTTTCTTATTTGTAGACTACTTGCGTAATGTTTGTTTTGTAATTCCTATAATTTTAATGAAAGTTGTAATTGTATTAACAATATATGATAATTGTGTTATTGATTGTATTTTGTTTAACGTTTAAATATTGTAATTTTCATTAATTACCCGTGTAATACACGGGTATCAAACTAGTCTATGAATATATGATTAACAACTTTATTATACCTTTGTGCGATAGATTTGCTATAAATTGCTGATTTGTCACCAATTTTTTCAACATCTTAGTAACTATAAATATGGTATGACTATAAGCAGTTTATAAGTTTGAATACCACTTTACAATTTTTAGCCACAATTCTAGGATAACTTAAATTTTATACTTTCAATTTTTTTCATAGAAATGGTAATTTGTTAATTCTTTTTTATATAATAACAAAAGTATTTGACTTTTATTGGCATCTGATGATCAAATTTGGTGCATATAATGAGCAGATGGTTTCATGTATTTACTTAAACTATTGTTCCTTTATAGTTTCATGTCTTTAACTAAACTATTGTTTTTAATAATTTTTTATGACTCTCTACAAATATGTGTTAATTTACTTTCTAGAGTTTGAACAAAGATTAATTTTTATGAATTGTGGTCTTTATTTTAGTATACTTTTTATTCTTTTATCATCACTTATTCGTAACCATCATCACTTATTTCTAATGTATTCTGGTTAATATAGATGTAACTGGCCTTTTTGCTAATTGTTCACCAATTGAGAACATTACAGGTAACTTTGTTTTTAGTTTCATTTTATGTTATATGTTAACTTTGTAAATGATGTATCTTTCTTACATGTTTTATAAAGCAACGAAGAATTGAGTTTAACTCTATAGAGATCGTACGCGGTTGACATGTCAACTTATATTTTGTCAATTTCTGATCAAGCCCCTGTAGTTGTCGTGTTACAATTTGGCTTATTCAAGATTTATGAAGATGCGATACATTGACTTCTTCTTTTTGATAATGTTAAATTTAGGTACCTTTAAAATTTATTATAAATTTGACTACTTTATTACTTTTGTTTGTATCCAATTCGATTAATGTTGGTAAGATGTACATAAACTAAGACATGTCTTAAATCGGCGAATTTAAGAAGAGGTTTTGTTTTCATATATATTGCTTTCTGATTGTTTTTGTGTGCCTTATAATTTTTTAAATTTATTTTACATATATATAATATTATTTGCTGTGTAATTAAAAATTTATTTTTTTCAATGTAAATTTATTTCACATTTATATGAAAAAATATTTACATTAAGTTGCGTGGTTTGTAAGCATACTTTTGCAACAATGGCATACATTGCATAAGTGCTTATTTTCCTCTATATCGATATGGACTTGTTGGACGTTGAATAATGGAGGTTTATTGATGGTAGATAACGGTTAAAAACTAGCTTTTTTTAACTGAAATTCTTTTTTTTTTCAATTATTAGTTTTTTAATTTTTCATCCCAGAAAAATCAATCCGGGCAATACTGCTTTTGTTGATTATGATTTGAAGAGAGTGACCATATCGATTGCACTTGCATATAAGAAGGTAAATTGGTAGAAAAATCAATAAAATTTGAAGAACCCGTATTCTCACACGGATAGCTATATGCCGTCTTATCACGAGTTACAAGCACACATAGACTAAAGATTTTGATTCTTGATAAACGAGGTATATTGACTAATACAACCATAAATGTAGTGTACAAAGAAATTTTAACTTATTTGTAAAATATTTGTGTAATGTCTGTTTGTAATTCCTCTAATTTTAATATAAATTGTAATTTGATTAACAATATATGATCAATGTATAGTTGATTGTATTTTGCTTAATGTGCAAAGTACAAAATTCAGCAATTTCTGTGTATTACACGGATCTCAAACTAGTTATACATATATTAAAATGATAGCTTTATATATCGTGACAAACTATTTACATATTGTATCCTAAAAGTTTTAATTACCTATAAAATTAACCCCGCAAGTTTTTAATTTGGTGGTCCAAGTTCCATCAAGAATGCAATTAAACACACACACATACCTATTGACACATGACAAACACTCTATAACTTTAATTCATTAACACAATTAACCCCACAACTTTTAATACGATAACCCACAAATTCCATTGATTACAAAATTAACCTTACAACTTTTTAATATGGTGACTTTCAAATTCCATTAAGTTGTACAAACAACCCCAAAAGTTTTTAATACGGTAAGAACAAATATGTAACGAATCGAATTGATACCGGCCTTTTTCCCACCGCAACACGCTCTTTAAAGCAACTAATTTTTCATTATTTAATAATCATTATTATTATTATTATATTATTATTATCTAGTATAAATGATTAACCAATGGAAAATAGAAAAGACAATGACGGATTCATTGATATCCAACCAATGTGAATGCATGCTTGACTTAGTTAGTAGGAGCATGAGAGCCACGAGGGTTGCAGTGGGCTGTGTTTTACTCCCTCCGTACCCAACACCCAAAAACTTCGAACCTCTGGTACACTGTTCCGTCAGTGAGGTGTCAATCTGTCATTGGCTCACTCATTGATTCTTCCCTACTCTCTCTTGACCATGTATTGCACCACCCTCCTCTCCACCATCTTGTCTGCCCAGTCTCAGTCTGCACCCTACTCCCTTTTTTCCCTTCAACTTTATTATATTAATAACCATGTTATCAACGAAACTTATATATGTTTGCATGTTATGCACTTGTAACTTATGCATGCATTATTGATTTATATATGAAAAGTATGAAATTAAATAAGTTACATTAAAGAAAATAAGAAGAGGCCAAACTTGCCACATAGATAACTCTAGTAATAGGATCAAAACCAATGTTTTAAAAACCGGTATTTTATTTCTATCGGATTTGGTTTAAAAATGATAAAACCGGTTGAACCGGTATATACCGGGATGTTCAACCGGGTTGAATAGTTTACCCTGTAATTCAATATAAATAGAACTTTTAACGTAAAAAACAACTCAAAATACATTAATAAACCTCAAACATGAATCAAACATCACATATATATGAACAATGATAAGTTAAATAGAAACTTAGGGGGTGTTTGGCCTAGCTTTTTTAACCTAGCTTATAGCTTTTTTTTTAACAAAATAAGCTTAATTTGGTGTTTGGTTTAGCTTTTTAAGCTTATGCTTATAAGCTTATATAAGCTAATTTGAAGAAGCTTATTTGAAGATGATTTTTTAGCTTATTTGAAGAAGTTTATTTGGTAAGGGTGCAAGTTACTCATTTGCTCTCATATGGTGGTGGATTAATGATTATTGAAGCAACTTATTTATGTAACAAATTAAAGAATGATGGGTTTTAACAACTTATTATCAACTTGTAAAATATAAGTTAATCCAAACACTTAAAAAGAGCTTATCAAATAATAGAAAATAAGCTATAAGCTACTTTAAAATATAAGCATAAGCCAAAAATAAAAGCTAGGCCAAACACCCCCTTAATCCATTACAAAAGATATAAATAAACCAACCTTGGATTTGCATGATAAAAAATTTGTTTATTAGTGATTCGTCGTTTACTATGATTACCCATTTCACTTATCCGCTAGGTTAAAAGTCATTTTTAAAACATATGGGCTGCAAAAAAATATAAAAAATATCTTGGTTTAAAACCGGTTTGCCTGTTTAAACCGGTATTTTTAAGAAAACCGGCGGTACAATGTTCTAGCAAACCGCCCAAAAATACCGGGCTCAAAATACCGGTTGCCTTACTAAAATCTGGTATAACCAGTTCAACCGGCCGGTACGTACCGGTTTTTAAAACACTGATCAAAACAATGTTATGTGAGTTTAATTAGATTAGGCGTGCTCCGTGTTTCGTATACTGTTCTACATCAGTTGACTCGTATCATTCTTCCTATCAAAAGTCCTAAAAATCAGTTTGAAACTCGAAAAAAAACTTAACAACGTTAAGTGTATTTTAATGGAGGTCAATTGAGACAAAAATAGTTGACAGGTTGGAAATTTGATATTGATTTTTAAAGCTGGAATTATTATCGATTAATACACGAAAGATGGAGTTATTTATTTCCAATTTGCAATACAAAATTTATGAAGATATGGTGGGTGAACTTCAACTTTATAAATTCTAAAAGAGGCATGTTTAAAAATTTCTAAGCCTATATTACATTAATGTAAGTTTTTTGTTTGTACTATACACATGGCCTACAAGTGAGTGAGATCTTTCCCCTACTAAACATAATATAGATCCCCTCGTCATACGCTTTCTTCCACATATATTGCACTTGCGTTTGTCTTTGCTCGTGTGTTTTGCCTCCCACGAATCATCATAATATTAGACACCACAACATATCTAACGTTATATTTATGTAACAAATGTACTGGCCTCGTTTCTAATAAAGGGGTAACACCCAAAAACAAAGGATTCAACTCAACTGGAGCAGACCTATATATCGTTGCATGGTAAGGAAACACTGGACCTATCATTGCATTGTAAGGAAACACTGATCCTCATTGAACCCAAACGAGAACTAGTTAGTACCTATAGAAAGAAAATTGGTCATAATGGAATTGTTGCTAGGGCCACAAATTTCTTTCTTAATCGGTCCATGTTGCTAATTTTGGATCGGTTCGCTGAACAAAGTAGAGACAGCTCATAACAGGATAACTAACTTGAAATGACACTAACAATTTAAACATTCGGTTACTTATAAAATTATATAAGCATTTATGTATGATAAAAAAGTCACCAACATTTCACCAGGTAATTTACTTGGTACTTGATTACATGTACTTATACACCCATACCAAAAATAAGATTGCTTTTCACTCCATTGCATGGTAACATGGCTACTTAAAGCCATTTCTCTTATACAAACATTGGTCACATATAATGATTTACTTATAAAAAAATCTATTTTGATGTGACTTACTGTAAAAAGGAAATTAAATATAAAAAATTATGTGTACTCACTTAGATATTCAAAGCCATTCAATTAACCATTTACTAAGCACAAATTAAACATTTTAGAATATATTTGTACTATTCGAACTCATTTACCAAATAATATTTGACCTAGTAGCATATTAGCATTTTATGAGGTGTGCCTTTCATTAGAGGTCGGGGCTTGAGTCCCATAGTGAACCCTGGCGTAGTACTATTAGATGTACATTAGGCTCCCTTAAAGAGAAAACTAAATCAAGGTCAAAATTATCAGTGTTCTACCCAATAGGTTGAAGTATTATTTGTAACCTTTTCAAACTATAAATATATCAACTATAGAATTTTATGTATAGAGTTGATGGATTGATGCTTTCTAACTCTTCAATCAATGTGTAATTCACCCACTTTTGATGATCTTGAGCTACCCTTTGAAAGATCAAAAGATGAACTACACCCATACCTCTCTATTCTTTCCTTCCTTTCCTTTTCTGTGCTACAAACCCATACACCCCATTACGATACATTTTGAATTTGCTATTTTGCAACATTTGTTCCCCCAACTTGGTTTATTTCCATATTTACCCAATTTTCAAGTATGCATGTATATATATGTGTATATTTAAATATAGACCAGTTCAAATGAAACATTCCACCAATTATGAGAAGAAAAATAAGAAATCTCAACCATTTGTTTTTTTTAAATGCTTAAAATTTATCGTTCCAAGTCTTACGTCCCCTTAATTATTTGCTATTTTACCCCTAATCTACCATTTGTCTTCCAAGTTCCAAACAATCCACATCTGCCTATCTCGTCTATATAACTCGCTTAATAATTTTTCGACAACACACAAAGATTGATAGTTGAACTCCAAAATTTTCAATAATTTTTTGTTCTTAATTTTTGGGAGATTGATATCCTCGCAGTAATGAAATTATCTGTTTTCAAAAATCATAATACTCATGTTCAAATGTAGGCACCTTCGTATTCTACTATATCTCTCAAGCATATAGCTTTTTATATGAAAATGTTTATTTTCATGCATGGTACTATAACCGCGGGTTTTCAAGGTATTTTGATCAAACCTACACACATATGTACCTTCTACCTTAACATGTGTACCATCTACGTATAAATGTAGATTCAGCCAACACATAATGAGAGTTTCAACTTACACATACGCACCTTCTACCTATAGTATGTTTTGGTACATGTAGGTGAATTTTTGTAAGACAAGCATACGTGTAGAATACGTTTCAACATGTGTATGATAGATTTTTGTTTCGATACATGTAGGATAAGTTTTAACATGCGTAAGATAAATTTTGATGTAGCGCTTATATGTGTGTAGGAAAGGTAATTTATTAGAGAAATTAACTTTTTAGTGTTTACCATTATTGAATAAAATGGGTGATCCTAGAGTTCTTTCTCATTTCTCGCAGTAACTTGTCTTTTTAATTGATTATTAGAGTCATGATTTCGCTTAACGGTCTCGCAAATTGATTCTTATTTTTACATTACTAAATTCTTAGTTTTTCATTACAAAAATTCAAAATTCTATAAAAACATGATAACATCATGGGCGCATCTCAACACTCGATCGGTAGGCAGGGTTGTCACTACCTGATGAAAATTTAGGTTAACAAGGTAAACGTTATATAGAATATATGTTACTTGGTGAAAGTTGTATATTTAAAATTTTTTTATCAACACTTATTTTAGTAAAATACATACTCAAAATGTTTATTCATGTGATTTTCCAAGGATTATTTAGTTGGTAACTATTTTAATATTTTTTTCATTTGTAAATTTTGTCTAATCATCTCTTTTTAACATAATATATTATTATTATTATTTTTTATAGGAATTTTAGTTCAGTAAACATAGGATTAGTGGGGAAATGAATGATGGAAAGAAGAGTAGCAGCAGAAAAGTACACGAATCGGGATGGTGTCATAGTTAATTAATAGGTGTGAATTAATCTTATGAATTGAAGAAAAAGATGTGATGGGATTGAATGGGATTGGATGAACAGAGAGAGACAGGATACAAAATACAATTCAATTGTTGATCTGATAGTAGCACTCTCTACCACTGTTCATCAAAGTACAACCCTAAATATTCACAGTCCACAACTTTAAGGCTTTCACCTTTCTTTTTCACTTCAGGACAAAACCACATAGGTTAAAAGTATTAAAATATTTAAATAGTTTCATTTACTCTAGTAACATATACCTTTTACTGTTTTATTAAAGTTACTAATCTTATGCTATCTTCAATATAGCTTAAAAGTTTCTTTAACAACCAATGAATAAAGTCTAGTTAAACAGTGTAATACAACGAGAAAAGGTGACTCCATATGATCACAGGCAGTATGGGTTAGTCTAAGTCTTATCATCTTTTGTTTCTGAAAAAACCCACCCGCCAAGATACAAACTCACTATGATGACACTGCTAATTTGAAAACTTAAAATTTTTCAATCTCTAAAAGAAGTTGAATATTATAAAAATATAGTTACAAAGTTCAAAGCTGAAATTGAAAATTTAGAAACTGAGATTTCTGATAAGAGATCAACTTTTGAAAATCATGAATTAGTTGTTGAAAAATTTGAGTTAGCGTAAGGTAAGTTAAATGATATTCTTGGAGCAAAGAGGAGTGCTAAACTAAAGTCGGGACTAGGCTATGATTATACAGATATGCCTCCACCAATGAATGACAATGACACCAGCCAGCCCTACTTTAGTTACAGCACTCCTTCTGAGAAAGAAATAGCATATGGTGTTGGTAAATTGCCAAAACCTGTGAAATTTGTTTCTCCTGCTTCTCAAGCAACTGCTCCAACTTCTGTATCAAATGAATCTAATGGGGCTTCATCTTATGTAGCACGTGATGTAAAAGTAAGTGGATGTGTGAAGGATAATACGAGTTGTGAAACGAAAAGAGTTTTAGTTCCACTTTTGAATCTGTTGTGAGTATAAAACGATCGAATGCCAACTTAGTTTGTAATAACTTTTGTAAATCAATGAAGGACACTCTTGCCTCATCTTGAAGTCATGTATTTTGTGAAAACAAAGATGTTGAAAGATGTAAAAGTGATTTAAATGAATGTGATAGTTCAACTTCTGATTCAGATTGTGAAAACATTTTTGATGAAACTATTACTGATAAAGTCAATGAGATGAACGTACCTAGTTGTTCATCGACTAGTTATGAAGTTGAGGATGATAAAAGTGAAAGAAATTGTTTTGAAAATGAAAAGGTCAGTACTTCATGTAAATATATTTCACCCAAAAAAACTTCATTTTAACATAATAAAAATTGTTATAGAAATCCTCAATCTTATAACTAGTTTGATAATAATTACTATGCTCCTCAACAGTCAAGAAATGTTAAAGACTTTTATGCAAATGGTTTTGATGATCGAGGTCATAGGTCTGATGGTTATTACAAACATGTTCCCTTTCATGCATCACCTTTCCCACCACATCACACATATTGCAGTTGAGACGATATCTATAGAACCCAGCGAAGAAAATGCTGCTTTGTTTGTGGAAATCCGTCTCATCTTGCGAGACATTGCAAGAACTAGAACCGACAACAAAGAGAAATGAACAGTCAGTTCGGTCAGTCCTATCCTAAGGTTGCTTCTCGTTCAAAAACAAGGACGGACCAAATCGACCTTTTAGCCAGTGATACGGATGTAAAACCCAAAAACACATAGAAAATAAAGAAACCCTTTTGGTTAACCAAAAGGGAAAGGCAAAGGTTGAAAAAGGGTTCTGAAGTTGAAAAACCGAAGAACCCACCAAAAACATTGATTGGCAAAGTCATGTTGGTTCAAAAATTACCCTGTAGCTACAAAATTGATTGGCAAATTGCACAATACTCTGTAACAAATAGTCCAAGCATGGACGCTTACACTACTTACATTTTATATTTTAATATAATTACTCTACTTATATAAATTTATTACCCTACTTTATTATAAAATTACTCTACTTGTAATCTAAAATTACTCTAATTGAAATTTGATTGTAGCTTAATTACATATTCAAAGTAGTTACAAATCTTCTCTTCAACCATCGCAGTACCTTAATTGAATAATTATGTTTGTATGACACCATTTATTAAAATGATTTTGCACACATTACTTTCAAGATCCATTAACCGCACCCTCTTCCTTCCATAAACCATCACCAGTGATGTTTAATTCCTCTATGAATCATTTACACTAGTCAAAATTAAAAGTCTATCTGACATTGTTGATCGACTAATTGATCTGTAACGTCCGTAAATTCCGATAAAAGTTTTAGCCTTGTAGTGATTGCGTACACGTTCGGGCTTGACCCGACATTCTTCCGAGAGCTCCTTTCTACCCCGTAATTGTATCTTGCTTAACTTTTCGTGCAAGTTCAACTCTTAATAAAGTGGAAGGGCCAGAATGTAACATTTTATATTATAATCAAAATCCTAACCCTACCCCCCCCCCCAAACCTGCGATCGGCGGAAAGCAAGAGCCAAGCACCCCCGATTTTTCTTTTTTGCAGCTGTGATTAGGCCGTAAAACTCCAATTCCAGGTTAGTCCCATGTCCCCTCTAGTCTTTTACACCTTAAACCATCCTTATACATCACGTATTGATCGTTAAACGACTTATTGTAGACTTGTTTGGTGGCTGTCCAATTGAGGAATTCAGGGGCTGTTTTGATTAGGGTTTTTGCACCAAAATCTTACTAGGTACGTCACTTACATCATACTAAAATTTCATGGCCAATAGAGATGTTTAGTTCGGTCAATCGATTTTAGTTCGAAAACTAGGATTTATCGGGTGTAGGATTGGCAATTGTTGAGTTTGATGCGTTAAGCGATCGGATGACCGACCGAATCAGTTTGTACAGCCCTAGGGGGGTTTAAGGGCTGTGGGAAAATTATATTTTTGTTACTCGGGGCTGTTTTGGTTGGTGATTGGTCAATCGAGTCGGCGGTGCGCGAATTTTCGTTTAAATGTTGAATTGAAAGTTGTAAAAAGGAACCGTCAACCCTATCAACTCGGGTGACATAATTATGATGTAAGAAAAGGTTAAGATGGGAATTTAGTCCATTTGGGGCTGATTCGTTTGACAATTGGTTTTAAGATTTATTACGCGCGTATTCGACTCGATTTGATTACCGGCGGGTGAGTTATGCGTCATGGTTAGCCCCCGGCCATAATCGTAGGGTGGATTTGCTTAGTTGAAAGGTTTTAGGGGCTGAGGTAAAGTAATTGGGTTTGGTTTGGGCCTTGGGCCAAGTTGTTGGGCCTTGGGCCAAGTGTTGGGCCTTGGGCCAAGTTGGTGGGCCTTGGGCCAAAGTGTTGGGCTTGAGCGGCCCATTAGGCAAGTGTGTCATAGCAATCTAGTTTAGTAACGCGTTGCGTATAATTTACAGGCCCTCACTTGTGATTGTGCACTTAGGGATTTCCTAGCTCGTTGCAGGTGTTCGATTGATTCAGGTGAGTTCATGATGCCCTTTTTACTCTTTTTACTTTTTGGGCTAGCATACACACCGAAATACCATTTTAAACGATTTTACCCTTTACAACGACTTGAATGGTTTTACATGGTCTGACTCGTGATTGGCACTTTGAAAGTTACATTTAAATTATTTTATATGCTTTAGAATATTTTAGACTCGTTTATGTCCTTGTATCCTTTAAGGTTACGTACATTATTAATGGTCTAAACTCGAGGATGTTAGTAGGCTTTGTAGTAATTGAATATGAGTAGACCTATCTACTTAGTTCCCGTATGGGATGATATATATATATATATATATATATAGTTATATGTATGTATGTATGTATGGAGGTATGTATGTATGTATGTATGAGTATTTGTTACCTTATAGCCTACGATTGTGTGATGATATTTAGTTCCTCGTGACTAAGAATGATGTGGGTAGGCTTATTGATGTGTGTGTGCATGGTGATTCACGGCCGGGTCAAATATATTACTCGGGTTGTACCCGTGGTGGAGAGGCCTGTGTGACGTGATCATCATTTTGGCGGGTCAAATATATTACTCGGGTTTTAAAATCCCGTGGTGAAGAGGCCCGTTGGATGTTGAGCCGTGATCGGGTCAAATATATTACTCGGGTTGTACCCGTGGTGAAGAGGCCCGTATCACGTGCTCGGATGTGTGAGCCGAGATTGGGTTAAATATATTACTCGGGTTGTACCCGTGGTGGAGAGGCCCGTATCTCGTGCTCGGATGTGTAAGTTGTGACCGAGTCAAATATATTACTCGGGTTTGACTCGTGGTGGAGAGGCTCGTGTCACATCTTAGGTCTTACCGCGTCCAGGTCAAATATATTACTCGAGTCTTGACTCGTGGTGGAGAGGCCCGTGTACGTGTGTTCGACGATGAATGTATTACTTGGTGAATTGTATTATTTATTTTATTTTATCCTCTCTATTGTATATAACTATAATTTTGAAAGCAAGTATGAATTATTGTTTATGAAAACTTGAACTCACTCAGCTCAAGCTGACTTTGTGTGTATGTTAGATTGACTTTCAGGTTAAGAAGTGGATGCTACCGCTTGGACGTGCTAGAGACTACTTGGAAGGTTGAAGGCATTTCTGGTTAAGGATTTCAAATAAAACGAATATTTTATTTACAAGTGATTTTGGACACCTGTACCCGTGTTTTGGGATTTTTAACTTAAACTTTTCCGCTGTTATTTACTCTGAACTGGTTTTAAATAAAATGAATTGTCTGGTTTTAAATTTTTGTGAAATTGTGGATGTGATTACCAACTGTAGGATTCCCGGGATTCGGGGTCTTACATGATCGTTGATGTCTGTTGATTGTTAATTGACTAGTGCTTAATAATTACAATATTGCCATCGCAGGATTTCTAATTATCCTTTGATTCGCACGTTTAGTATGGAAATTTAGTTTATATTTGATCCAAACAATATATATATATATATATATGGGTTTTATTAATCTCAACTTAGTCTTTTGCTCACTAAAGGTCCCAACTTTTAATGTATTTGTTCTTAGCAGTCCGCGACTAACAGAATCCTAACGTTGTTAGTTTAGGTCGCCAGAAAAAACGTTTTTGGTCGGAAAACTCAATTTTTTTCCCGAAAACTCAAAATTTTCGTCCCAAACATCTTGGTAATTTTGATCGGACCTTTAGGAACCTTTTTCTAGTAAAAGCCCCAATTATTGAGGTCATCGGAAATCCTAGAACCATTGTCGGAATTGGTTGATGGTGCTCAAGTGGTGGTAGTTGGTTGGCGGTGAGTCAATTGGTGGTGGTTGCGGTGTTCAGGTGATGGTTTCCAGCAACAAATTTGACTGTTCCGGCCAAAAACTTTTTTCCGACGACCAAAAACTAATTAACGACATTAGGATTCTGTTAGTCGCAGACCATTAGGAACAATTACGTTAAAAGTTGGGACCGACACTGATCAAAAGACAATAGTTATGATTAATATAAAGCAATATACCATAACAAATTTTCATCGATCACAATCTATTATCTTTAACTTATTTTTATTTTATTTCGTAATAATTTTCATCTTGAACACACATTAAAGAGATATGGTACCCGAAACACAATATTGGTTGTCGCATGGGCCAACAAGACGGCTTAAAATCCTTCCAAATGATATCCATGTGTCGTGAGATAAATAGGCATCTCGCAATACATTGTTGCATAATGACCTCAGATCTATGGTCCAATCTGTGCGATTGCCTTTAGACTAATTAGAGGCAAGGGGCCAGGAACAATTATCCTGAACAAAGTTATGGAGAGTGGCGTCTACTTATATCTAGTACCAATAGAGGTTCTTGGTGAAGGTACGATCATCTTCTACCTTCTTACTCTATACTTTCACTTGTAACTCTCATATCACAGTATTAATTCCCACGTCAAAGGTTAATAATATGATTAAAAAACCCTTTCCTGTGACAAGACTAATGATGTTCGATTTTGCAGGTATGAGGTCTTTTACCTTATACAGATTCCCCCATACTCGTAAAACTCAAGTCAACTAAGTTATTTCTATAGCTAATTTGGTTGGATGTTTCTTCACACACAAACACTCTTTTTAAGTTAATAGAAAGACATAGTACATCCATGCAACAACAAAAGATACAATAAAATCACTTTCACAAAAAGTAAAACAAAAGTAAAAAAACCTTATTCTAGTCTACCATGTTGTTGCCATTCGTTTATTCAACAAAGCAACAAAACAAAGTAACAAAAGTAATAATAAAGTCCCATTTCGTCTGGTTACTCATCACCCACCCAATACAGTTGGAACTTAACCCTATAGTTACATTTGTCCACCACAACCCAAACTCTCACATACTAAAAAACTTACCTGAAAATATACAAAGGGCAATTTCGTCATTATAAAAACAGTACTCTTTAAAACCCCAAACAGACACAAGTCAAAAACATAAGCATGGACCCTGACTCACTCTCAGCCAACTTGTTCAAGTGGGACACACGAGCCACTTTAGCACAACCACCGGCTCGTGCGTATGAACCCATAACCCTACAACCACCACCACCACCACAACCACAACAACAACCACAACCACCGTCCATGGGTAGCTATTTGTTCAGAGAAACACGAGATCTTGGTGGGTTAGAAGAGGTGTTTCATGCATACGGTGTGAGGTACTTCACGGCGGCTAAGATATCTGAGCTTGGCTTCACGGCTAATACTTTGTTGGACATGAAAGATGAGGAGCTTGATGAGATGATGAACAGTTTGTGTCATATTTTCCGGTGGGAGTTGCTGGTGGGTGAGAGGTATGGGATTAAAGCCGCCGTGAGAGCCGAGCGCCGCCGGGTTGAGGAGGAGGAGTCACGGCGGCGGTATATTTTGGCGGCTGAGAATGCTAATACTCTGGATGCCTTATCTCAAGAGGGTATGTGTGTTTATGTTTCCAACTTTTCATGCATTTTTTTCCATGCAATTAAACAGTAAATTATCTACAGTTAATTCATTTTTCTTGTTATTTAAATTTTTTATAATATTTTTTTCAGTTTTACTTACTTGATGTTTAAGTATTTGCTAACGAAAATCTGTGTGATGTACAGATTTTTTTACAAAATATTTAAATATATTACAAACATCATAGCCATTATCTTCAAAACTTGTTGGTGATGTGTGAAATGTATGTTACTTTTTTTTACATAAATAGTTTATTCTTTAAACGTTGTTTCTTTTTACTAAAAATATTTATAGTCATTATGCTCAAAACTTGATAGTGATAAATGAAATATATTGGCTTTTATACATAAGCAGTACATTCTTAAAACATTGTTTTTCTATAGAAAAGTAAATAAGATTACAAACATGAAGAATCATATAGTACATTCTTAAAACAATTTGTTTAAAAATAATGAACTACAAATATCATAGCAATTATATATGCTCAAAACTTGTTAGTGATATATGAAATATATTACTTTTTATAAACACATCATATTCATCACAAAGTACAGGATTCAACTAAGGTGTTACAATATTATAAGTACATCATATATATGGCATTCTTAAAACAATGTTTTTCTTTTTACAAAAGAATAACAATAATAATAATAATAATACATATTACATAACACTATAGCCATTATGCTCAAAACTTGATAGTGATATATCATATATGATGTGCGTATATTTTACTTTGCTTTTTATAAACCAACATCTCTCATGTCCATCAAACTAAGGTGTTACAATACAAATTCAAAAGTACGATAATGTACGCTTCAAGACAAAATGTGTGTATGTACATGTTTGCATTTACCTGTGATAATATAAGGAATATCTTTTATCTAACAATTAATGTACAGGTTTGTCTGAGGAGCCAGTGCAACAAGAAATTGAAGCGGCGGGTAGTGGAGGCGGAGGCGGCGGTGGGCCATGGGATCTGGCGGCAATGGGGATATGTGGAGGAGGCGTAAAACCGAAGCACGGTGGCCAACGGAAGAGCAAGAAACAACTTGGTGTTAAGGGGAAAATTATTGGGTCGTCTTCACAAGCGGGTAGAGGAGATGATAACTATGAGAATGATAGTGAAGACGACGAGAATGGCGGTGGAGGCGGTGGCGTTGAGAGGCAACGCGAGCATCCGTTCATCGTGACGGAGCCCGGCGAGGTGGCACGAGGCAAAAAGAATGGACTTGATTACTTGTTTCATCTATATGAACAATGCCGTGATTTCTTGATTCAAGTCCAAACTATTGCTAAAGAGAGAGGTGAAAAATGTCCCACTAAGGTATTTTGATTCCTTTTGTGACACAAATTAGACACAAAGTATCATGATGTTTTTAGTTATGATATTGACTAGGTTAAAAACTTATGTGTTACATTTGTTGAATACATAACATGTTTTAAATAACATGATTTAAAGAATAAAAATAATGAAGATTTAAAAATTATAAAATTTTATTTTAGTAATAGTAAGTTCTAATAAAATATTAGAATTAATTTTAAATATTAATTATTTAAAATCATTATTATTTATCAGAAGGTTTTTTCAGGAGCTGTTTGGGATTCCTTATTTTCACCTCCTTATAGCTTATAAGGATAAATTATAAGTTACAAATGTGTAACGTATCAACATTTTCTTTCACATAATAAGAAAATCCAAACATTTTTTTTAACTTATCATAAGTAATAAGTTATAAGTAGGTAAAAATAAGGAATTCCAAACACCCCCTCAAATATGATGAGTTTTTTAATCTGATGATAAAATAGAGATAATTGGGTGAGTTTATGGCGTTAGTTATTCAAATACTGTCAAAATTTTTAATAGAAGAGTCCTTTAATAGAAGTTATTAGAAATAAAAAATATACATGTGTTAACACAAGTTAGTTATTTATTATGCTCCAACAAAGATTATGTTAGGGTTTAGCTTACTCTACATTTGTCCTTTAACATTTTGCTAGAATATGTTATAAGAGGAAATGGTAGGATAAGTGTTAAAAAATGGAAAGGGTAAAGAAGTGATGATTTGAGTGTGGTCAGTGATAAAGATCTGTGTTGTCATGTAAATTTAGAGAAAGTTGTGTATAACAAGAGAAAGATGCAGTCCCAGAATCATTCACTCGGTTCTGCTTCACACCCTACAGCTGGTTCTGTTTCATACTTGACACGTGTCGTACGGTACCCACACCTTTTGCTTTTCCAAACCCTAGCTATATCACGTGTCACAAGTTTATTTCCCAAATTATTAAAGTTTAAGACTAAGGTAGCGTTTGGTATGCAAAAATGACAGTAGCAATGGAATGATTCATTATATGGGAATGAAAAAAGTGGTGTTTGGTTGCTCAATGGAATGAAATCATCCATTACACATGGAATCTCATTCTATCAAAACCATTCATTCTCACTCCCCTTCTTTTTTTTCATTCCATTCCTCATTCACCCTACTTTCTCAACAACACTACCACCTAACAACCACCACCACCACCATTGGCACCACCACCAACTCCGCCGACACCACCACAGCCGCCACCATCGCCACCACTGTTTTCGTCGCCGGAGCTACCACCGTCGCCATTGTAGGTTTTTTTTTTTTTGGTTAAAAAGTATTTTAAGATATGAGTGTTTTTATTATTTATATTTCATTTCTATAAGGTTTTTGGATACCAAACAATAAAAATTAATAATTGATTTCATTCATATAGGTTAACCAAACAAAACAAAGGAATGGTAATGATCCATTTCATTCTCTTGTCCATTCCATTCTTTCTCCCATTCTATTCCCTCTTCATTCCATTACCTCCAACCAAACATACCTTAAACTTATTTCTTCTAAAAATTTGCTAAATGAAGTAGGTAAGTAAACGAACAAAACATTCGGCGCTTTGTTTGGCATAAAGTTCGTTTATATTATTTTTTTATATATTAATGAATAAGAACAAAGAGTTTATGTTCATTTAATTCAATGAGCGAACATTATTAACACATGTTTCCTTCGTTCATTTTTGTTTATGAACATATGTCAGTTCATTAATGTTTGTTTATAATCATTTATGTTTTGTCTATTTATGTTCGTGTATGTCAATTTTGATGAATCATCTACGTAATGTTTATATTTGTTAGTTTGTGTTCATGAACTGTTCGTTTAGATCTTAATTAAATGTGCAAACATAAATGAACATGAACACGAACATGTTCATATTTTAAATGAACAAACATGCATACAAATATTTGTCCGATTAAGTGTTCTTGTTCGTGTTCGTTTAAAGTTAATGAACGAACACAAGCATGTTTGATTCGTTTACAAGCCTAAATGAAGGTTATTAACTAATAAAGCATATATCTTCAAACGGTGCATTTACAATATTGTGTCGTGTTTATTTAGGTGACAAACCAAGTGTTCAGGTTTGCAAAGAACTCTGGAGCTAGTTACATCAACAAGCCGAAAATGAGACACTACGTTCACTGTTACGCTTTTCATTGTCTCGATGAGGAGGGGTCGAACGAACTAAGGCGGGACTTTAAGGAGAGAGGGGAGAATGTGGGGGCATGGAGGCAAGCTTGCTACAAGCCATTGGTGACGATTGCAGCGCGACAAGGTTGGGACATTGATGCAATATTCAACACACATCCGCGCTTGTCAATATGGTATGTCCCGACTAAACTCCGCCAACTCTGTCATGCTGAACGTAGGGCGGCGGCTGTTGGATCGACATCCGTTGGTGGTGATGGTGGCGGCTGCGGAAATCTGCATTTTTAGGTGATTGTTTGTGGGATGAATGTTACGGCTTTAGTTTGTGGGATGTGGAAATTAGTTTAAATGTGTTGTAGTAATGAATGTTATTGTGTTAGGGGTTATAAAAGTTGTTGTTTAATTAGGTTTATAAAATTCCAATTATGATTTGGTTTCGTGCGGTATGTAGAAATGTTTTTAAATTAAAGTAAACCCGAAGTTTGTAGAAAAGTTTTTGTATTTATAATTATAACAAACTTTAAAAGAATTTACTTCTATTAAAAAAGACGTTTTAAACTAATCTCTTAATACAGTTCAAATTATTTAAATTAACAAACTTTAGGCATGTAGATGTAAAGGTGAACAAATTGGGTTTTTCAAATATCCGGTTCCGGGTATGAAACTGGATTTGGGTATGACTGAGTATTGAAAAATCGAGTATTGGCAATACTCAGGTCAGGTTCAGATCCGGATATTGTTTCTAAAAACCATACCCTATGTCAGGGCCAGCCCAAGAGTTATCTAGGATAAGGCCATGGCTTTGGCCCTTAAAAAATTAAGGCCCCATTTAAAAGTTTATATTTATATATTAATTTATACAGAAACAATATTAGTAGTAACATAATTAATCAATACATTAAAATGAAGTTTTGGCCCAGTGGTTCGGGCGTGAGTTTGTCACTGTCTTGATGAATGTTCATTTTCTCATTGGTTCGATTCTTTAAATATGCAATATTTATTTTGTTTTTGTTGGAATCTATTCCGAGTGAAAGAGGAAGGCTCCTAACAATCCCGAGAATGGAGATCAAGAATGAGTAATGAGTAAAAGTGCTTTGTATTGATGGTGAATGAATTACAATGTTGATCTCCCCTTTATTTATAGGGGAAGATGTTTATACATATTATCTAATGGTTTATCTATTCCGGCTGGGTCCCTTGGTCCGACCTTCTTTCCTTCGGGCCTTGCTAGCTCGAAGATCTTTATCTTAGGTTCTTGCCTCCTATCTCGGGTCATGCGTGCATCGGGCCACCCGCTGGATCGGACGTGCCACATGAGGTTTCCCTCCAAACCATCTTCTAGAATCTTTTGCCTTATTGGGCTTATCCTCATTGGGCTTCGTTGGTGTTACTAGGCTAGAGTCTGCTCATGAGGTCATCTCATGGGTAGACTCTTCAAGTCCCCTCAGTCTATTGTTCTCGTTATTTATGACAAGGACAATAGACTCATCTTGTTTTTCCCGGCCTTTCCTTGATTGTATTTAAATTGGGCTTCTTCTCTTATCGGCCTGCTTATGATACATCTATGCCATTTTCTTTTTGGCCCACTTGAAGGATCCGGCCCAATTACTTTATTTACTATTGAATTTTGACGGTTTTATGTTCCCTGTGTTAATAATTAACCGTCCCTCACTTGTCATTTCACCATAATTGTTCTTCTCTCTTCTGATAGTTCTCCGGCGTTTTCTCCCTCTTTGCACAGGTTTGTCATCTTCCTTCTTTGCCTCATTATGTGTCGCGGCGGTCGTTCCACCATAACCTCAACCATGTCCTCTGTCAGAATGGTTTCCTTGTGTTCAACTTATCATATTCCCCTCTCCTTGTCTCCTACCCTTCCTGGTCCAGGCGAGACGACTTGCAGTCGCCTTGGCTTTATTGCTTTGTATGCGAAAAACTTTGAGTTCTCAAATGTTCGTTACCCTTTGACTGAGTTCCAATTAGCTTTGTTGAAACATCATCGATTGTGCTTCTTCCAAGTTCATCCTTTAGGGTTTCTTCGCGTGACTCATTTCGAAGTTGCTTGTCGCGCTCTGGGTGGAGATGCTTCGGTTACCTTGTTCCGTCGGTTTTATCACTTGAAGGCTGATAGTGACTGGTTTACTTTTGAACGACGGGCCAGTGGTAAGCATCCTCCCTGTGTGTCTCGGATTCCTTCTGGGTTCTACCCTCGGGAATGGAAGGATGATTTTTTCTTTGTTTCTGCCTCTTTTGCCCCTGGCCTCACTCGTCGTCGTCACATTGGTTCTCATATCAATGATCATGCCCCCGGTTTTCCTACTAGTCATGATTCGCTCTATAAATTGTTGATTCAAAATCCAACTGAGGCCGCCACTTATCACGAACCTTTGCTATTCTTCAAAAACATCCCGTGAAAGGTGCTGAATTCGTGACTCTTCCGGTGTCTGCTAATGCTTCTACTCCGACCGCGCGTACTGTTGACGCCTCTTCTGACTCAGATGCCTCTGGTTTTTCATCCGTGGTTGTCCAAGATACTTTGAAACGCAAAAATGTTGCGTCTGATTTGTTTGACTCCTCCTTGAAGAGTCGTCTTCGTAATTCCAAGCGTACTTATATGGGTTCTACCGGTCAGGGCTCTTCCTCTGTTCATGAGGTTGTTGATGTGGATGATGATTTTTTTTTCAAGGTTTCTGATATTGCTTCCAACCCAGTCGTTATTCCTGTTAAGATGGATAAAGGTCATGTTGTTTCTGAGGCTGATCCCAAAGGTAAAGCCCCCGTTACCCCTGAAGCTTCCTCGAATCCCTCATCAGGTGGTCTGCCTCCCGCGGACCTTTTCATCCCTAAGTGGTCCCTGACGGTTAATTTGTAACATCACAAAAAATATGGTCCAATTTTAACAAATAATAAAAATGATGGACTAAAAATATTCATGGTATAAATAATGGGTAAAATAAGATAAAGAAATGGAAGTGGCTTATGATAGGGAATGAAGTAAGGAGACTCCATCCCACATGGAAAATGGTAAAAAAAATAAAGCACTTTATAAGGAGAGAACTTTCCATGATAATGTTCTTATGTGACTAACCACTCTCCCTAGTCCTAGCGGAGGGTGCGAAACACCCGGCGCGCACGTGCACGCGCACGGGCACGGACGATGGGCGCAATGTAGCGCTTTGATGGCGCACTTTGCACGCTCGCATCGCCAAGAGCCACCTTTGTATTTTTGGATGATGAGACGAAATCAAGATATGGCAAGCTACCAAAAGATCAGGGACTAAAAATGAACAGATTCAAAGTTATGCATCTTCGCGATACGCGAAGAATCCAAGTTGCATCTTCACGATACGCGAAGTTGAAGGACACATCATGGGACACGTATCACCACGCGGTGACACGTGGTGACACGTGGCAAGCCTACGCGGTGACTCAGCGAAGCTAGTGCATCTTCGCGATACGTGAAGCAGCTTCGCGATACGCGAAGATGCAGAAAATTTTCTATAAATATGGCGGACATGGTGGATCTCTCATCCAACCTCACACCCTCCAAAACACATACACAACCTCGATAAGCGTGCCACGACCCCGATATGTTGATATCCCGACAAGTTTTACCTCGAAGTGCGTGTCGTAACCCTACCTAAATACTCTCTCGATTTTCCACTACCAAGTAGGAATATTGTTCAAGTAAAGCTTAGACGTTTCTTATATCAAGCTGTTCAAGGTAGGGGTCCTGCCCGATTATTATATTATAAGTGGCTTAGACCCTAGTCAGGGATATAGCCCGTACCTTGATTTTATAAAGTGGAAATAGATTTCATAAAGTCGAGTTTATAGATAAAATAATACTTCTTAATTATATATAAAGATTTTTACAAATATTTCTATAATGAAAGAAATCTGAAATATACGTTTCTTCACGGAGAAGAAACAAAGATTATAAATGATTAACAAAAGGAATTACTAGAGGTCCTTATATTTATAAAGAGATAAAAAGTCTAGGTAAATGTTATGCAATCGGACTAAAAGTCTGAAGCTAGATCGTTGATCTAGTACTTATAAAGCGTTATTCTCGTACTATAGGTCCGAGGTAACAAGGCTATACAAAACAAGTGAAAGAAACCAAACGAGAAGAAAGGTGAATACGTCCAACTTTTTATAAAACAAGTCTGTGAATGTTTGCATGGGATTATATCCCTAAAACTTTATAAACAAAAGTAATGCTGGCCCTCAGGCTATTGTATACGTTTGTTTGGATCCTTACATATGTGGGTAGACGATGGGCACACCGCACCACACTTGCTAATGCCTCCGCCACGTTGGGCCAGACCTAAGTAATGTCCGAGAGGGGATTATCTCGTGTATATTAGTAGTTGTTAAGTCCTCAATGCTGCGGTATCGCTGAGAGGTTTCAAGTATAACTGGAGGTTTATCATAGTAAATTCAACTTGGTTGTTTCCTAAGCCACGAAGGGCCGGGTCATAAGATACCCGAGGGGATAACTAAGTACTTAAATGTTTTGTGTCAGCGTGTTCACCAGCATGTGTTGCTGACGTATTTTTATAACTGTTTTACAGGTAATGGAGAATAGGTGTTTGGAGACGATGGATAGTCGTTAGACGATCTGATGGCTCAATGAATATTTTATTATTAAAATAATGTAAATCATGATTTTATTATCCAAACACTTTGTATAAATCAAACGGGTGTTTTAAAATCCCGTCTTATGAATATAATAATATTTTATTAGGTCTTCCGCTTTACAAGCTTAAACTCTGATATATTTACAAAACAGGTACCAACTTATAAGTGTCACGCCCAGGCCCTGAGCCGGGGTGTGACATAACTCTTCCGTGAATACCCCTCACCTTGCTCACGAGTTTTTGGCGTGTGTTGTTCCCCCTGTTGATTATGCTTATGTTCAAGCCATGCTACCGGATGGTTTGGTTGAGGAGTTTGGTACGCATCTGTATCGAACCTTGGTGCTGGGTTCCTCCATTCGTCAGGCTTTTGTGGATACCAACGTTGCTTATCACAACAGTCAGGAAGAGGTTGCAAGTTTGAAGAAATCCATTGAAGGCTATACTCGACGGGTCATGGAGATGCGAAAAAGAGTTACCTTGGCTGAGGAGCAAATTTTAGAAGTGCCCGGGCTGAATGCTGCCCTGGAGTCTTCAAAGAAGAAGATTTCTGATTTAACTGTTGATCTCAAGCTTGCCCAAGAGAAGGTTGTTGATTTTGATGTTGTTCAGTCTTCCCTCCTTGAGGCTCAGGCCAAAATTTCTAAGGTTTGTCTCCCCTCTTTCTTCTTTTCTTTTTCTCTGCTTTTTTTTTGTAATTTTTCCTTATGTACTTTACGTAGCTTGAAGAGACTCCCTCTCTTGTGAGGATTCACGAGTTAGAAAATTCGCTAGATCGTGAACGTTCCGAGCATAAATCTGTTGTGGAGCAGCTAGAGGCTGCTAAAGGTCAATAGGAACAGAAGGTTACCAGTTTGTCTAAGGAGGTTGAGTGGCTGAGGGGAGAATGCTCCTGCTTGCAGGGGGTTGTTACGAAACATGAGGGGAATCGGAAGTGGATTGTTTCTAAAGGCTTTCAACAGGTATACGACAGGGCTTTAGGTTGTAAAGAGACTTTAGAGGTTCGAGATAATTTTAGCCGAGCAGTGTTTGCTTCTGGGTTTCAGCATGGGCTTTGTGCAGGTTACGAGCATTGCTCTCATGGGATTTCTTTGCAGGAGGCTCCTTCATTTTCTCCTACTATAGAGACGGAGGCTCAGGAGGCTTTCATGGCCCCTACTGCTCATGTTCCTCCTATTCTTGCACAAGTTTCATCGAACCCCGGGATCTCCATTGAGGATATCCATGCCCTCGCTTCGGTTGTGGATCCCCCTTCCCCTCTGCCATAGTGTTTGTTTTTGTGGTTCTTTTCACACAATTATGTTTTGTACTTGTTGGTTTGTTGTTTGGTGTTTTTTAGACAATGGTGGTGTTTGTTGCCCCCGTACGGGCGCATTTGAACTTGCTTTCCTTGATGCTTGATGTAAATGATCGATTTTGATATTTTCCATGACGTATTCAGGTTTATGTGTGATTATTGGTTAACCATATAGCCTATCGGCGACGCCTTCCCCCTTTGGGGAGCATTGCATTAGTATACACGAGGCTGACTCGTGTGTTATACTTGTTGCATTTTGATGAGACAAACTCATTTTCTTACACAATTATGTTTTCACAAAATACTTTCTTGCATTAGGATTATGTTTATATTGGGATTGTACAAAAATACAGTTTAGACTTTCTAGTTTTTCCTCAAGGAGAGGTCCCTTATTTTGCTTGATCCCTAATTCCCTTGTTGGTGCTTTTTAGGCGTAGTACTTTCGGAGCTACATGGAGTTCCAAGTTCTAGGAATCTCCTTTCCTTCCAAATCTGCCAATTTGTAGGCTCCTTTCTCCCCGGCTCAGGTGACTTGATAGGGTCCTTCCCATTTTGGCCCTAACTTCCCTTGGTCTTCCTTTCTACTTGCCTCGTTTTCTCTTAACACCAAATCCCCTTTTTTAAATTTGAATTCTCTAACCCTTGCATTGTAGTACTTTTCAATCTTTTTTTTGTATTCTACCTCCCTTCTCCCTGCTTCTTCCCTTCTTTCTTCTGCTAAGTTCAGTTTTAACCATAGATCTTCCTCATCCCCCTTTTCCCTTTGCAAGGTTCGTCGAGTTGGTGACCCAATCTCTGCAGGTATCATAGCCTCCGCTCCATACATCAGGATAAACGGTGTCTCCCCGTTGTTGGTTTTAGGCATGGTCCTGTGTACCCATAAAACATGAGGTAATTCTTCCACCCACGATCCCTTTTCCCTTCCTAGCCTTGCTTTGATTCCTTCTACCACACTTCGGTTTGCCTGTTTTACTTGGCCATTGGCTTGGGGATGAGCCAATGACGTAAACGTTTGCTTGATCTTTAATTGGAGGCACCATTCTCGGAATGGGTTGTTGGCAAACTGCTTCCCGTTATCACTGATTATGGCATATGGCAACCTAAATCTACAAACAATGTTCTCCCACACAAACCTCTTGATTTGTTCCCCTGTGATAGTTCGTAGCTATAACACCCCGGCTAAAGCGGAAACGCCTGAGTGTGACGTACAGATTACTCAAACACACGTGACACTATTAGGTGACCATAATAACATTATTCCATTTAAATCTTCATGTAACACGAGTCTATCAAATAATACAAGTTGTAACAAATAAATAAACAAATGATAAGTTGTTCTTTGAATATCCTATAGGCATGCTATGTGTCTTCTAACTTTCATTCTCGTATCTTTACACCTGTAACATATGTATAAAATAAAGTCAGCTATGGACATAGCTGGCGAGATTCCCACAGTTTGATATAATACGTAAAAATCATACAATTCCATGAAACTTGTGAAATGGGCACATAAGGGTTCTTTACACTCAATGCAATGGACCTGAGTGTAAAGAACAAACGAAGGTCCTTTCCAGTTGGGGCTACCAACGTACTCGGATATGGGGTGCCTTTTCCACTCGATACAAATCGACCTGAGTGCAAAGGGGGGCGTATAATCTTACTTATTGAGGCAACCACTGAGCAAGTAATCAAGTAAACACACAAGCCCATGTAATAAAGTAGTTTGTAAATAATATCATAAATACTTGAAGTTTTGTAGGATACATATGCTACCCCCAAAAGTAATAAAAACGTTAAAAAGTGGGTGTGAGATACTCACCTTGAAATTGAAGATAAACATTACAATGAAAAGCGAAAGCATGATAACGAAACCGAAGCAACCGAAAGTACTTTAAAGAATCCGAAACGATTGAACTTCTCGAACTATAAAAATAAATACGAATATTTAAGGACCAAACTAACGGGATTATAGATGTTTAAATAATTTACCTTTTGGGATTATATAATATTTTATTAGCTTTTATTATTTTAAAGCATGGGTAATTTAATATTATTTTTAGGCTTTAACGATAATTTTAACGGTTGGATATAATTTTAA
This sequence comes from Bidens hawaiensis, assembly GCF_021521415.1. Taxonomy (NCBI): domain Eukaryota; kingdom Viridiplantae; phylum Streptophyta; class Magnoliopsida; order Asterales; family Asteraceae; genus Bidens; species Bidens hawaiensis. Next base: position 2,409,959 of record NW_027491059.1, on the reverse strand, counting down.
TATTATAACTTTTAACACTAATATGAACGTTACGATAATTTACAAGGCACGGATTTTATGTTATTGAATTAAGGTTAACAAATTACAAGCTAACAAATTTTAAAGCTAACGGATTAAAGTTAAACGAAACTAATATTGACGGTTTAACGAAATATATGTTATTTAAGAATTATTTAGCGAACATGAGAATTATATTCTTTGTTGAACGCGGATTTTGACGGTAAAGTTCTTATTTTATTGTATTAAAAAGTTAGCAAAAATGGTGAATATAATATTATTATATTAGGGTTTGTTGTGAAACGGAAAACAAAACGTTAGTTTTTAGACGAAAATGGTAAAAGATAATTTATCATTAATTTTATTTGATTTATTATGATTTTTAAAGAATTTATTTAATTATTATTTTTAACAAAAATCAGTTTTAAAAAAATTCATAAGAAATAATAGCCTGACCCGGGTTTCGAACCCAGACCCTTGAGTTAAAACAATTAGTCTTAACCACTATGCCAGTTATTCAGTTTGTTTACAAAACATAAATAAAAATAGATAAGCAAAGGTTCATGTTCATTTTCTTGACCACAAAACCCTAGGTTTTGATTCTCCATTTTGGCTCCATGTTCGATTAAATTATAAAAGGGGTTTTGTTTGTTGGCTAACTACAATCAAAATCATATAGCGAATCACCTGGATTGATGCCGGAGAGACGACGAACGACAGTGGCCGGAAAGCGGTTCTTTGAAGACAAATTACGGTTGAGAGTGTTTTAGTGACAATATAGTTTGTGAATGATTTTGGATTAACGATAGGTGTTTATTTATAGTGGTAACTTGATCGCGAATATGTTAATTGTATAAGTTTGATTAACTTAATTTCCGGCGTACGTCACGGAGCTTAAATCACAGCTATAGAACGTTATAATCTAATTAATATAATGATTAACGTTCAATGACGAATACTAAAGCCGTTACCATAATTATCTTGGTCAAATGCGAGATTTAGGAGGTGTTTTAACGTTGCCGGAGCCGCCGCCGGCACTCGCCGGAAAATGGTGAATGGGAAAACAAGAAAGTGGAGGCTGCTTTTTGGGAAAAATCATAATTTAAGCTAATTTATATTTTTAGTCCCTCTATTTTCAAGTTAGTTTAAATAAAGAATTAAACTATTATTACACTTTAAACCTTTAATTTTGATGTAAGCTTAATAACGAAAAAGAATTAAAAAATGCGTGGATAATTTTCATATTATACCGCTTGGTTTGGAGGTCGTTTAAATCCTTAAGCAAAACACTTTAAATCCTGGAAGTTCGCTAGTTGAACAAAATGAATAGAAATCGAACAAACAACAACTCAAATTCTCCTGGACATTATATTAACGATGAACGTTAAACACAAATACCATGAACCGACGAAAGGGATCGTTTTGCGAATACGAATACGTATACCAATTAAAATGACGAATGAAACTTGAGATTAATTAATAACATATATATATATATATATATATATATATATATATATATCAAAACCGAAAGTTTAAAATAGGCCGGGTTTTTGGGTTTGAAAAGTAACGAATGTTACAGTAGCAGCTTGGCTTCCACCCATTTTGTGAAGTAATCAATTAACACTACTAAGAACCTTACCTTTCCTGCTCCCTCCAGGAAAGGTCCCACTATATCTATCCCCCATATTTGGAAAGGCCACGAGGAGCTTACCGGTATTAGGCTTGACTTCGGTTTCCTTCCCAACGGGGAATATATTTGGCAGTGGTCACGCTTTTGTATTTCTTTAACAGCACTGAGAAACATTGCTGGCCAGAATACCCAGCCCTCATTGCTCCGGCCACTACCATTTTTGCTCCCATGTGTATCCCACAGATCCCTTCGTGTATCTCCTGTGACATCTGCCCTGATCCGACCCGACCCAGGTACCCGTTTCTCTGACCCGATCTCTTTCTTTTATGATTTAATATTTATTTCTACTTATATTTTACTTTTAATAATAATATATTTTCCTTCCCGCCTCTTTCTCTCTCTTTCTTTCCGCCGTCCCGTCCCTCTTCTCTCTTTCCGCCTTCTTTTCCCTCTTGTCGCCGTCCCGCCCTTACGCCTTGTTTCCCTCTTTCTTCCAACTCTTTCCTTGTCCTTTGTTTCTTCCCGCCTAAGGTTGTCTGCCCAGCTCCACGCGCCAGACTCCTTACAAGGAAGCCTGCGTGAAGACCATCTGTTCCAGCGATACCCGAGACGAACTCTTCTCGCAGCGCGCTAAGAATTGTAATTCTTCTCGCAGCGCGCTAAGAACGGTAGTTCTTCCCGCGACGCGCTAAGGATTTGTAGTTCTTCTCGCAGCGCGCTAAGAATCGTAGTTCATCCCTCGACGCGCGAAGAATTATAGTTCTTCCCGCGGCGCGCTAGGAATTTTAGTTCCTCCCGCGGCGCGCTAAGAAATGTGATTCTTCCCGCGGCGCGCTTAGAAATGTAGTTCTTTCCGCGACGCGTTAAGGTTGGTTCTGTCTGCCTTCGCGCTCGCGCTCTCTTGACCTTCTGTGTCTGCCTTCGCGCCTTAGCCTTCTCGCGCTAAACCCTTTGAGTTTTCTTCTGTTGAATCTAACCGTTTGCTTTTGTGTTGTCTTATCTTTTGAGCTGTTGACCTAATCTGCTTTATGTCTGAAAAGTTACTTTCGGCGCAGCATGGGCACCAACCCCATTGGTTGGCAGAAAAAGTGACTGACATTATCTTTGGAGATCTGCTTTTTCCATGCTTGACCAGTACCTTTATCTGAACCGCCCATGCCTGTTTACTGTTCCCTGACAGCTTTTCCTTGTTTCCTGCAGCTGCCATATCTTTTGCTTTTTGATATCTTTTGCGTGATCCTGTTAAAGATCTTTTCCCCTTTTCTAGGGATTATGTCTCCTGGGGTTTTCCTATAAATAATAATGTTATTTTTCTTAACACTACACACACAAACACTTATTATCTCTCTTTGCTCTCTGCCGATTGTCCTTCTGCCGCCTCCTCTCTTGCCTCCGTTTTCTCTCCTCTGCCCTGATTTTCGGTAATATATATTATATAATAATTTACTTATTAATTATGCTAACTTATAATCAAGACTTAAAACCAATCATTAAAACAATAATCTTATTTATAGGTTAACTTGTGCTTGTTTAAAGTTGGTTCTTGCTTTATCTTACACCGCATCGTTTATCAAGTGAGTAATCTCGTACCTAATCCCTTTTTGCTTTTAATGTTTTGGGATGTTCATGTGTTCATACAAACTTAGAGTCTTAAACTTGTTTATGAACTTTAGTCGCGCAGTATCCCATGTGTTGAGGACGTAGACTTGGCTGTTTATTTGTATGTGTGGATCATTAACCGTCTTGTCGGTCTATTCCGCAGTTCTCATGGTACCATTAGATGAACACGGGAGAACTATCGTTTATGATTTTCTCTTTTGTTTGCACATGCACAGTTTGTCTTGTTTGTGAGCTCAATTGTGAGCACTGGCAGTCTATGAATCTTAGAGTTGATCCCGATCAGATTACACCCTTGTTGAAAACCAGACACACACATGTTGCGCGCAGATTTATTGTTATCTATGTATTGTATTAAACTTGATTTCTCACCAACACGCAAGTGTTTGACGTTTTATTTTAACACATGTTCAGGTTTGCTGTAGCTACATTTGGAGCTTGTGGACACGTAGGACGTTTTTACTTTTGGACCTAGATTAAAATGTATCAAGACAAGTTATTGTTGTTCGAATATTTTTGTCTTATAATATATTGATTTATGTTGATTTATGTAATCTTGTGTTTACCCTGCGCGTACGCGAATGAATGTATTTATTAAATATTGACACCCAATAGTGTCACGAGTAATGAAACAATATGTGGCGCCCCGATGTATAATCCGCCTTTGGTCGGGGTGTTACATCTCCCTTACCACATATTCCGCTTCCCCTAAGTCAATACACCTGAGGGAGGGCCCTAAATAGGACTTTCTGTATAAACCTCCCTCAATCATTCCATATTGTAAAGCCTTGACCCTCAACTTCCTTTCTTCTTCCTTACCTTCCGGCACTTTTCCCTCCTGGAGGTATTCAATGAGGGGGGGTCATCCAACTCTCCTCATGGGTCCCACATGGGTGACCAATACCTTCGTCACCGATAGTTGCATGATGGTTTCCACCTTTACTTCTTCAGCCAAATGTTCGAAAGCAACCGCAGCCAATTTGCTTAGAGCGTCGGCTTTTTTATTAGAGCCTCTGGGAATATGTATTACTTCCGCATGTTCGAATTCCCTCATCAATTCTTGAGTCACTTTCAAATATTCTTTCATTTTCGGGTACCTAGCGTCGTAGGTTCCCCCTACTTGGTTGACTACTAGAAGAGAATCCACGTGAGCTTGAACTCTCCTTACCCCTATCCCTTTGGCTATTCTGAGGCCAGCCAGAAGTGCCTCATACTCTACCTCGTTGTTCGTGTTGGGGAAACCCAAACGTATTGCATAAGTCAGCTCAATCCCTTCGGGGCTTACCAAAATCAATCCTGCCCCACTTCCTTCCTATAACACCCTGGCTAAAGCGGAAACGCCTGAGTGTGACTTACAGATTGCTCAAATACACATGACACTATTAGGTGACCATAATAACATTATTTCATTTAATCATCATGTAACACAAGTTTAACAAATAATACAAGTTAAAACAATAAATAAATAAATGATAAATTGTTCTTTGAATATCCTATAGGCATGCTATGTGTCTTCTAACTTTCATCGTCGTATCTTTACCCCTGTAACATATGTATAAAATAAAGTCAGCTATGAACATAGCTGGTGAGTTCCCACAGTGTTATATACATACATAAAAATCATACAATTCATGGACAAGTGATAAACGAGCAAGTAAAGTCCTTTTCAGTTGGTATCAACCAACGTACTCGAGTAATCGCGCAAGTAATGTCCTTTCCAGTTGGTAGCAACCAACGTACTCGGATAATGAGGCCCTTTTCCACTCGATACAAATGGACCTGAGTGCAAAGGGGGGCGTATGATCATACTTATTGAGGCTACTACATGCAAGTAAATTCGAGCAAGTAATCAAGTAACACACAAGTCCATATAATGAATTGTAGTTTGTAATCGAAATCGTAATACTTGAATTTGTAATTGATACATATGCTACCCCAAAATATGAAAACGTTTAAAAAGGGGTTGTGAGAAACTCACCTTGAAATCGTAGGTAAACTTGTAATAAGAGCCGAAAGCACAATAACGAAATCGAAGCAACCGAACGTCATGAACTATAATTGAAAACAAAACAAAATCTAACTATTGGGATTTGTGAAGTCTATGCAATAATTTAGATAAAGGGATTTTAATATATTTTTATTAGCATTTTATGGCAATTTTATATTATAATATTATATTTGAGTTTAATGAAATTTTAACGATGTTTATTATTTAAATTATAATTTTAACACTAATACGAGAGTTACGATATTATAGTGTACCTTTTAAATGGGAATTATACCTTAGACTAATAATGTTACGAATTAAAAACTAACGAATTTTAACTCCAAAGAATTAAGGTTAGCGAATTATAAAGTTATCTTTAATAGTTTAACGAATTAAAGTTTAATGAAACGAATATTAAAGTTAACGAACTATATTATTTAAATATTAATTCAACTAATAATATATTATTAATATAAGAATTTCATCATATTTCCAAAGCCGGATCTTAATGATATGATTTTATCTCACTTACATTAGTTTTAGCGTTTTATAAAGTTTAGTGAAAAGCATACTAATAATACATTAACGGGTTTTTTTTTATACGAAACATTACGAATATGAGACAGTTGGGTTTTTGGATGAAATTTGGTAAAATTTAATTTATAAAGAAAAATTTTATTCAAGTTAAAACAATTTTATTTGTTTTATAATGATTTTTAAATGAAATAAATTGAGTATTAACACAAAGGAAAAGATTAAAAAAATAAGGAATTTAAAATGCACTGAACGGGTTCGAACGCGGGTCTTAGGATTCTCACTAAAATGCCTTAACCATCTGATCTAGCTTGCAAGTTAGTTTAGTATTAGAATATATATATATATATTATAAACATAATTATTCATCTTCTTCCTCCTTACAAACCCTAGAATTCAATCTGCTTGATTCGTTTCTTTTATGTTAAAATTAGTTTAGGGATTTTGATGAACGGCTAAAAACTATTCAAATGCATATAAATGTTACCTGTTAAAGTTATAAAATGATGGAGAACCATAGTCGCCGGAAAAACGAACTTTGAAGATCAAAACGGGATAGTTAGAGAGTGTTTTAGATTAGTTTGATGGTAGGGACGAGTTTGGGTGAATGTTTTCGGCCTATTTATAGGATTAATTGTAACAAAGGATGCTTAAAGCTCGTTATTGCTATTTGTTATTTTAGGCCGGCGCTTAAACGGATTTCACGAGATTAAATTGTCCGTCTTAAGGTGTTATAACACGTTATGGACAGAGATTATGGTTTGTTATTGTAGTCTACGGCCGTTACAGCAATTAAGCAGGTCAAATGCGTGATTTACGGCATGTGTTAGGGCAGCCGGAATTACATTAACTCGCCGGAACAGTCACCGGGAAACCGTGGTATATAGGTAGGGGGGCTGGTGAGAAATTCTAATATTATATTATAATTTAAATGTATTTACAAGCTGGTCCCTCAAGTCTCATACTCTATTAAAATCACATTTAAACTATGATTGCACATTAAACCTTGTACGTTGATATTGTTTTAAGAGTAGAAAATTAAAAGGTACTTTAGGAATTGAATCCCGAACTTTGAATTTTGCTATAAACTTAGATGTTTATTATACTCGTATTGTTTGCGGTTAATTAAACATTTAAACGAAGACTTTAGATCCCGAAATTTCATGAATAAACAACGAACGAGCAATAGTTGTAAATCATCGAGAAATATATTAATGATGAACGAATGATAAACACACATCGAAACGACGAAACCAGTCGGCTTAACGAATACAAATTCAAATACGAATGTCATATAAATACATGAAATGAAACTTGAGATTAACAATTAACATTATAGTGTGTGTGTGTGTGTAGGGTAAGGATCCTAAGAGAACCATTGGCAAATTGAAAACTTTGAGAACCATTTTGGACCACTAAAAAAAACTTCAAAAAAAATATTTAAAAAATCATTAAAAAAAATAAAAATTTTAAAAAAATAAAAAAACCAAAATTCTTATATTTCATTCCGGTTTCATTAAAAAAAACACCGAATTTTTTTTTCTTTCATTAAAAAATCGATACTTTAATTTACGTAATGTACACATATATACATTATCATTTACCTTAAATTATACATATGTGTATAGAAAAAAAACATGTGTGTAAATATTATACATATATGTATAATAAAAAAATCGATTTTTATTTCTTTTTAATTCGTATTATACCTAGACACATATGTATACTTTCATTTAATCTCTAGTTACGTAATGTACACATATGTACATTATCATTTACCTTAAATCATACATATGTGTTAGGAAAAAAACATGTGTGTACATATTATACATATATGTATAATTTAACTAAACCGGTAATTTTTTTTTAGAAACCGGGGTGATAAATAAGAACTTTGGTTTTTTTACTTTTTTTATTTTTGTGTTTTATGATTTTTTTTTATTTTTGGGTTTTTTTGTGGTCCAAAATGGTTCTCAATTAAAGTTCCCACATGATCCTAATCCTATATATATATATATATATATAAAAGAAACCGAAAAAAAATCGAAACGGGTCAGGTTTTGAGGTTTGAAAAGTAACGAATGTTACACCTCCTCATTGAAGGCCCCGTCTGTGTACAGCTTCCACCAGGGTTCCTCCTCCCTTTTCTCATTTTTCTTTGTGTCATATGCTTCTTCCTTTTCGTCTTCGTCCCCTCCTTCAGTTTCTGCCAGGAAATCGGATAGGACCTGCCCTTTAATGGTTGTCCGTGGCTGATACTCGAGTGTGTGATCCCCTAACTCTACTGCCCATTTTGTTAACCTGCCCGAGACCTCGGGCTTCGTAATACTTGATGCAGAGGTTGGTCAGTGAGTACCCACACAACATGCGCCTGAAAGTACCTCCGTAGCTTCCTTGCAATATAGACCAAAGCCAATACCAATTTTTCAATCGGAAAATACCTTTCCTCCGACCCCTTCAATGTACGGCTGATGAAATAGATGGGTACCTGCGTCTCCCTTCTTTCGACCATTAGCACTGAGCTTATTGTCTTTGATGTCAGGGAGAGGTATAGTATCAGTGTATCTCCTGGTTGAGGGGTTGCAATCGTAAGGAGGTCACAAAGGTGTTTTTTCAAATCTTGGAAGGCTTCCTTTGCCTCACGATCCCAACAGAATTTGTTCTTCTTCGTACTTCTTCTTAGGACAGCCATAAAGGGCAGAGTTCTTTCTGATATTTTGGAAAGAAACCTATTTAGAGCCACAAGTATTCTATTTAGCCTTTGTAGTTCTTTGAGGCTCTTGGGGGACTTCATCTGGATCAACGCCTCCACTTTCTCTGAATTAGCTCTGATTCCCCCCTTTGTCACCAGCACCCCCAGGAACTTCCCCTCTTCCACCTCGAAAGAGCACTTTGCTGGATTCAGTTTCATATTGGCCCCTCTCAAAGTTTGGAACGTTTCTCTAATGTCCCTCAGCATTCCCTCTTCATGTTTGCTTTTGACGACTAGATCGTCTACATAGATTTCCACATTTCTATCTCTTTGTTCTTCAAAAAGCTGGTCCACGAAACGATGGTACGTAGCTCCCGCGTTTTTTAAGCCAAATGGCATCTTGGTGTAACAGAAGGTTCCTTCGTCAGTATAGAAGGCTGTTTTTTCCTCGTCTTTAGGGTTCATCTGTACTTGATGGTATCCTTTATAGGCGTCCAGGAAGCACCTTAAAGGATACTGTTCCAAGGACTCTATTTTCTTTTCGACCTCGGGGAGAGGGTATGCGTCTTTGGGGCATGCTTTGTTCAGGTCTTTGAAGTCAATACACATTCGCCAGCTACCGGGTTTGATATCCACTAGGGATACCTTACCTTCCTGATTATCCCAGCTTGTAACAACTTCCAGGTTTCTTCTAGAACAGCTTGGCTCTTTTCGGGCCCCAAACTTCTTTTCTTTTGCTTGACAGGCTCCATCCAATGGAATTCCTTGAGGCTGTGTCGAACTTGGTCTCGGGGGATCCCTGTCATATCTTCATGTCTCCATGCGAGCACGTCTACATTTCTTAGCAGTAGTTCCTTTAACCTTGCCTTCCCTTTGTCAGTCAGCGAGGTCCCTATCTTCACTATTTGCTCGGGAAACTCCCCATTCAGTACCCACTCCTCCGTTCCCTCATGTTTCTTCTTCACTTTACCTTCCAAACTTACACTAGCCACGATCTCGGCTAACGATCGTATCGTAGCTACACCCTCGGGAGTTGGGAACGTTATACACCCATGCATTGTGGAAGCGATGGCTCGGAGGGCCCTCATACCGGGACATCCCAGTATGATGCTATACTTTGAAGGGGCCCTTACTACTGAAAATTGAAGCTGAACGGTTCGGGCTTTCCTTCCCTCTTTCAGGTTGAAAGGGAGGGTTATCGAACCCAAAGGCTAAACCACTTCCCCCGAGAATCCCACCAAAGGACATACATCTTCTTACAATTGGTCCCGGACTTCTTTCTGGAGCCTTGCAAAACAGTGTTCGTACATGACCTCTACCCCAATTCCTCCGTCTACATGGACACGGGCGACCCGGTGTCCCGCCATACTAGCCGATATGTTTAACGGAATTTCCCTAGCATCTTCGTTAGTTAGACCTGAAAATGACAAAGGAACATTCATCCAGACAGGGTTTCGCGGAAACGCTTCGACCTTCCCCTCATGGCAGGCTGGTCTCCTCTTCCTTCTTCTTCTCTCCTTTGTCGAATCATGTCAACAAAGTGCTTGTCTTCATCCTCTTCTTTGACCTTCGGGGTCCCTTCTTTAGGAGGGGGTGGTAACTGGCCTGCCTTAAGGGCGGCCTCCCATAGCCTCTTTAACTGCACACAACTTTCGGTAGAGTGCCTCTGGCTCTTGTGGTAATTACAGAACCCCTGAGGATGTTTTACTTGGGCAGGGGGTCTGTGAGAGTACTTGGCTCGGTCGGCAATCATCACATCCCCATGCCCTGTGTTTATCTGTTATCCCAAAAGAGGTCTAGGACGGAAGGTTTCTGACCTGGCAGGGGCGGACAATCGTGGGGAATAGTAAGAGGTACTTATGGAATGTGGGGGTTTGAAAGGGGAGAATCTAGCTCCTTCTCCCGATATCCTCCCTCGTCTTGCTTGGCCCCTCCCCCCCCCCCCCCACGTACCTCCCTACTGTTCCTTCTGTCTTGAAGGTCCCTTTATTTCCCTCCCATTCCCTCAACTTGAAGCCGGTATCTTTTCCCATGACAAAGGCTCTGACCCTGTCCATTAGCTGGTCGAATGTGGTAGGGAATTCCTCCCCCAACTTTTCTGTGAGCTGGGAAAACCTTACCCCATTAATGAACCCACTAATCTTCATTACTTCCGGTACACCCTTTATATTCATGCTTTCAGATATGTACCGCTCCATAAATTGTTCCACCTTTTCTTCATCCCTCCTTCATATGTGAAATATTTCATTGGGGTTCTTCATTGCCTTTCGCTGTTGACTGAAATTTCGGAGGAATTTCTCTCTTAATTCTTCATAGTTATCAATACTCCCGGGTTTGATACTGTCAAACTATACGCGGGCTCCCACCGTCAGCGTCTGGGGGAACATTAAACACCACACCGGCATGGACCAACCACTTACCAGTCCGCCCCCCTGCAGGCATGCAAATGGTCCTAAGGATCTTGCGTGCCATCATATTTGTCGACTGTGGAGGGGTACCTTAGCTTTGGGGGAAACGGCGCCTCAGCTATGCGTTTAGTGAACTTGGAAACATCGGACGTGTCTCTGGGTCGATAGAGGGCTTCTAATGGGTTTCCCGACATTTTTTCCTTTCTTTTGGCAGTGGAAAGGAGAGTCACCAAAGATTCTATCAGTGTCTCTAGGCCCCTCCCCGGGACACCTTGGCCTTCTGTGTTCAACTGTGATCCGGGCGTCTCAAAGGAGAGCCGGGTCCAGAGTGCTTCCAGCTTTTCCTTCTTTTCTTCCTCGTTGAGGAAGGCTCTCAAGGCATCTCTATGAGCTCGTATGAAATCCGGAGTTACCTTCTAGCCTTCCCTCTCACCTTCTTCGTTTTGGGGTTCTCCCTCTTCCTCTTCTTGTCCTGTGATATCCTCCACGAGGACGGGTCCTTCGGCTTCTAGTCGTACGTCTGGTTCTTGTTGAGCTTCATTTGTTTGTTCTAATTCATTAATGACATGACTCTTTTCGGAACTTGAAGGAAAAGGTGGTGGCATATTTTTTAGGTTTTGATCGTCCATTCTTCGATGTTACGGTAAGACCTGTGATCAGGAGGTCCCACGGATGGCGCCAATGTTGGAACCTATTCCGAGTGAAAGAGGAAGGCTCCTAACAATCCCGAGAATGGAGATCAAGAATGAGTAATGAGTAAAAGTGCTTTGTATTGATGGTGAATGAATTACAATGTTGATCTCCCCTTTATTTATAGGGGAAGATGTTTATACATATTATCTAATGGTTTATCTATTTCGGCTGGGTCCCTTGGTCCGACCTTCTTTCCTCTGGGCCTTGCTAGCTTGAAGATCTTTATCTCCTGGTTCTTGCCTCCTATCCCGGGTCATGCGTGCATCGGGCCACCCGCTGGATCGGAGGTGCCACATGAGGTTTCCCTCGCAAATGGTTTCCCTCCAAACCGTCTTCTAGAATCTCTTGCCTTATTGGGCTTATCCTCATTAGGCTTCGTTGGTGTTAATGAGCTAGAGTCTGCTCATGAGGCCATCTCATGGGTAGGCTCTTTTGTTTTGTTTCTCATTTTTTTTTCATATGATCCTTCTTGCCTATGCCTAGCAAAACTAATTGTTTTCATTTTAACTCATAATATATATACATGAATTTGTATTATATATATATAGCACACTCATTTTTTTAACAAAAAATATATTTTTAAATAAAAAATATGATAATTGTTCTCTCATAATCAAATGCACTTAGCATATTCCCATTTCAAATTTGAACTGTCTTATGACTACCTAGCTTTGCATGTATAGCCTAACATTGTTCGAAAACTTCAGTTGTATCTAAACAAATATAAATAAATTTCATGATATGAGCATATAATAGAAAATTCTACCAAAATTGAATCGTATTTTAATCATGTAAAGTTGTAAACATCTTACAAATAATGACTTTTAACTTCTAGAATTTCATAGGGCCCCAAAATTTTCTTTCGCTTTGGCCCCCAAAATGGTTGGGCTGCCACCGCCTTATGTATCGGGTTCAAGTTAGGTATAGAGCTAAGTATTCTAAAATCGGGTATTTGAATTCCCTGTTTCTGGATATTGAAAAAACCGTATTATTGGTTTTTTTGGGGTGTCGATTGAATTTTTTAATGGGCTGTATTTTTAGGGGTATTTTTCGGGTATAGATTGGTATTTGAAAAACTTGGTTTCAAGTATTGGAAAAACCAGTTCGGGTATGGAACCGGGATCGGTTTTTGAGTCTTACCGGGTATAAATCGGGTCCAGTTTGAGTACGGGTTTTGGTATCGAAATGCATGCCCTATCCGTACCCTACGGGTAGGGTCGGTATTAAAATCCCAGGTATACAAAAAACCGGATCCGGGTTTTATTTTCGGGTCCGGTTTTAGGTTCAGATTTTTTTGCACCTCTATGTATATCCTAATTTAGTTATGAGTATATGGCAATTGGCATGTTAACCGGTAACTTGGGCTTTTCTTTGTGCTTTTTTGTGTATTGAATTTTTTTATGGGGCCGTTTATTTAGTTGTGACTGAAAACAATTAGAGTTGTAGGCCGAAACTAATTAAAACTTAGTGCTCAGTTGATTAATTGGTTGGTGTACTTGAATGATAAGCACTTAATGAATCTTTTTCTTTAGATCGAAGCCTTTTGGTTTAAATTAAAAGTTAAAAGAAGGACAAAAAAAATCTCCTTCCTCCAAATATCAAGGCTCTGATATGCTACAAAGTTTGTTACTAATAGCTAGCTATAAACTCTCATGTCATGTATTTTTACTTTTCAAGTTATTTTTTTTTTTCAAACTAAAAGATCCTAAGAGCAATTCCAACTCATTCCTGCTGCTCATCTCCATCCTTAGAAGTTGTCTAGGGGAACTCATCTAAAAAATCATTCCATTCCTATACCGAATCCCTATAAGTTAGGGTAATCTATAGTGAATATGTGTATTTAGGGATTCATCATTCATCTGTTGATTATATCGTTAGAACATGGGTAATATTAAGAACCATAAACATGTAAACTCAATCATGAACATTAGATAATTAATGAATTATTAACCATACTTAGGGATGGTTATCTTTGAAGATGATGAAACCATTATACTAATCTTTCTTACTTTCCTTTAGATGCCTTATTTTTTATAGAGATTGTGTGCATATGAGATAATATATGGTGTTCTATTATATCTCTATTTATACGCATACAAGACATCAAAGGGTAAGAGCCATTTCACATTATGTAATTGCATCCGTCATGTAACTACCAAATAAAAGGGGACTTTTCATGGTCATTTGGCTAAGTTCAATGAATGATCTAGAAGACCATATTTAAGTAGCATTATTTCCAACATTCTCCCACTTGGTCGAGTGATCATTTATGATGATTATTAACTCTCGTTAAAACACTCATCAAGTCTCACATTGAAACTGAAGTAGATAGTTATAGTCATTCGAATTTCTATTAATTCGAGACCCCCAACAGTCATACAAAAGCCTCAATATAAAACAGTTAAACGTAAGACCCAAATGACTATGATGAACCCTTATTGTACAATATTTAATTTGTACAATTTTGTCTATAGATCATTAAGTGCACACATGCTTTATTATAGACAAAATAAGCATTCGAGGAAATTACATTAGTAAAATATAATGCACACTTAATATGCTATTATAAAATATCTTTAATAAAACCCATCCTTGTCACTAGCTCTTGGAAAGTTTTGGGTGGCAAACCTTTAGTCATCGGATCCTCAAGCATGTCGTCTGTGCTAATGTGATTGATACAAAGATTATTTTCCTTTACTCATTCACGTACGAACAAATACTTTGTATCAAGGTACAAACCAGCTCCGCTCGAATTGTTACTGTTTGAGAAACTCACAGCAGTTGAATTGTCACAGTAAATCTTTAACGGCCGTGATATGGAGTTAACAACTTTGAGTCCAGTAATGAGGTTTCTTAGCAACATCCTGTTTTGGGTAAATATCAACAAGTGCAATTTCGTAACCAAATTAGTAAGTGAGGTATGGTGCTTGAATGAAATGAACATAGAAATGCAATGACACAAGGATTTGTTGAGAGGAAAAAACCCGTTATCCTGAGGATAATAAGAAAAAAACCCCGGACGGTGAAAATTATCACCACCTGTTTATAAATAATAAAAAATGGTTAAAAGTGTTGGAGCTTTTCTCTTTGTATCGTGTTACATAGTATTGCTAGAGCTAGTGTGATTGTTGTGTGTGTTGATCCAGAGATAAGTTATGTATTTATGCTGAAATCAGCTAACAAAAATTCCTAAAATCAAGAAAAGCTAGACTATTTCAAAATTAGTCGTTGTCTAAATTTGAGTGTGATATGATGATGTATCAGACTCTTGTGCATGGAAAGCATTTATATATAAGGCATTAAGCACGTTCTTTGAAGTAGTTGATTAGTGGTCCGAGTCTTCAGGAAGGCATGTGAACGTTGTATGACCGGGTAAACATCAAATAAAAGAGGTAGAACTGTTAGTATAACAATATATTAAGGATACCTGTTGTATTGGAGGATACTATATCCTGAAGTTATCCTGAATGCATCGCCTGCTTAGGATACCGAAAATTTGATACCTAACAATTGTCCCCAAAATTGACGGCTGTAAAAGGTGGTTTACAGCTGTCGATTTTTCGAATTTTGAATTTGTAGATGTAGTGGATAAGCTATACGTGTCGATCATCCGGAAAACCGTCAGAACCCCTTTGTTATCCTTATATTTATCTCGGATAAATAATTTAAATCTTCACCCGATCATTATCCAGGTAATCTCCTTTCTCTCTTTGCTCTTCATCTTCAAGCATTATGAATATGAAACTCAAACCCTCTAGCATCGAGGATTTAGCCTCGCAAAACCTCCTCAAAAATCCTGTTAATGAGATGTGTGCCTTCAATAACACGGATATTGAAAACCTAAAAGCCAAAAGTTGTTTTCCTCCAGAAACCATCTTCAAACCTTTCGATCACTCGATTACATCTGACATGATTTCAAAATCTTGGATCTATTTTCCTTTTCTACAGTTCAAAATTGGTTTCACCTACACTTTTCTAGCTTTCACCACTGATTTCTTTAGAAGGATCGGCCTTAGTTTTATCCAAACGATGCCCATGGTCTGATGAACCTTGTATATACTTGAGAAATTGATTTCTGATCATGCTTTCGATTTCACTCTCTCAAGACTAGCCTTCGTATATGACGATACCTTCTCAAGACCAAATCCGATGAACCCCTCTTGTTCTGAGGAACACTCAGAATAATGACCAGTGGAAGAAACAATTTTTCTTTGTTAAGAGGGATTCTCTTCCAGATCCCACAAGCCTTCCTTATCTTTGGGTCAAAAAAATAGGATACATTATGCTGAGACAGTATGCTGAAGCGTAATATACCAACATGTTTCTCTTCTTGTCTTTTTTGCAGCTTTAAAGTTTTTTCGAGATTGCTCCCCCAGGTAGACAAACAAGAAACAAGGTGAACTCGTTCTATCTTATTGACGAGGAAGAGAGGACCTTCTATTTACAGTCAAGCTTTCAAGAAGATTCATCCTGCTCGGAGGAGTCTGACATGTCTGGTAAGAAACAACTACATATTAGTCATAAGGATTAAGGATTTAGAGATACTGACCTGTGTTCTCATAGGTAAGGCCGCTGTTGTTTTCGGCCTTGAAGATATTGATAGTATGGTGTCAACCCACAGTGCCGTCAAGAAAGAAGCCGCTCCAAGTTCCCTGTCCAAGCCAGAGAGTAGCCGTGCCAAGGGCTCAAAGAAGAGGAAAAATCAAGAGTTCTCCAACTTCACCCCCGTGCATGACATTGACTTCCAAGAGGCCATGAACAAGACACAACAGGTATGTATCTTTTTCCTTCCTATCCTTATATCCTGAAAATAACTTATGCTAAGGATTGTTTATCTTCTCAGAGTCTTGAGTTCCTCTCCTCCAGGTTCGCCACTATGAGCCAAGAACTCCTTGAATCCAACACCAGTGTTACTGAGCTGTTGAAGATTGGGACCTCCAAGACTGTCCTTCTAGAGAAGAAAACCAAAGAGCTTGAAGATGTGAAGCAGGAGCTCGCATTGGCCAGGAAGGAGCTGGTCCACATGGAGGCGGACAACTTGGTGAAGATCCAGGAGGTCATGGAGGGGGCTAAGAAGTCAGCCGCGATCTCAATATTCCAATCCAGGCTAAGGATGTTGGCTTGGATACTCCCTTTTGGGATGTGGCAGCTTGGTAGAAGATCGTGGCGGAGCTGAGCGGGGAGAATGTGGAAGAGCCGGGGCCGAGCACGGTGGACAAGGTGGCTGATGAGACGTTGAAGGCGGTGGCTGGCGAAGCGGTGAAGGTGATGGCCGGTGAGGATCCACAAGGAGATGATGGTAATAAAGTAAAGGCTTGCGCCCTGTTTTTTTATTAATGTGTTTGTTTGTGTTTGTGGTTTCTGGATGGTAGCTTGTGGTGGTTGCATGTCGAACAATTTTATCTTATGTTTTGAACAATTATGCTTAGGATAATCTGACAATAAGAAAACATAGGTGGAGGGATCTTTAGTTTCAAGACGAAGCCTGTGTTATCCTGCACTTTGACATTTCAGTAATGCCTGAGTGGAAGGTCTTCTGTTTGTTGAGAACGAAACCTGGGCATTGTTCTTAATTTCCTGGCGCTTTTGTTAGTAATAATATAATCTTTTGGCTTTATATCGTTTTTCGTTTGTGTGATGTTTTGGATAGATTATCTTGACATGTTTTAGAATATCTTAAACATAATATATCCAAGAAGTATTTTTAAGACTTATTAAGTTTCAGAACAAAACATCTTAAGGATAATATATCCAGAAAATACATCTTTAAAATTTATCATATTTTAGAATAAAATATCTTAAGGATAATATATCTAGAAAATATATCTTTAAGACCTATCGTGTTTCAAGATAACACATCTAGAAAACATATATTTAAAATTTATATAGATGAGAGTTGTCATAATTAAGCCAAAAGATCATATCTTTGAAATGAAATATGTAGTAAAGTTAGATGTAAAAGTGCACCTTTGCAGTAGATGCATATATATTTAACAAGCTTACACATGATGTCCCCAAATGTGAAGTCTTTTCTAAGTCTTGCTTCCAGAATTTGCTCTAGCCAAGCTAAAAATAACTAACATCTTTTCACTTAACGACTTGGCCAATCACTGATCTAGCAAAACCAAGTTAGAAAAATCTGGCGATAAATCCTGTTTAGGATAAAACCTTTTTACTGGCGATAAGGCCTTTATTGGGGTAAACCCATTATGCTGGCGACAAGGCCTTTATTTGAGAGACATGAAAATGTCTAAACCTTAAATAAAACTGGGGAAAATCCCAAACGTGATCGACATGAAGATGCCGAAACCTTAGATAACATGAAAATGTTATAAACCTTAGGAACGTATGTGTGACACATCTGCCACTTATCTTAAGGATCCGAACTATAGCCAACAACAACAAGATTATCAGCCACTCTTCATGGTTTGGTCCGGACGTCTCGAACTATAGTCGAATATCGTGCGCTTCAGGCGGGGTGTTACCCAATTCGTTAGAAAGGTAAAGACCTTTAAACCTTAGAAGATATGCAGGATATCTTAGTCGTGTGTGAGGTGTAGCCTTTAACTTTTGTCAGGATAACGTACCCTTAGGATACCTGCAAGACACTGAACTCTTGATAAGGGGTGGGTGTTAGCCTGGCTAACACCCCTCCGATGCTTAAGTCGGTAACTTGAATAAGGGATAATATAAAGATCAATATACAAGAATTTAAAGATAGATCAGGAAACATACCTTTATTCAAAAATGTTGAGGATGTGAACATACCAATTGAAGATACAAGTTAAAATATGCCTTAAGATGTATAGCATTCCAAGATCTTCGTATAGGATCACCTTCCATAGTGATTAACCTATAAGCTCCTTTGCTTGCTTCTAAATCAATTAAATAAGGACATTTCCACTTTGGAGCTTGTTTTCCATCTGCCGGATTGGTGGTATTTTGAAATGCCTTTCTCAACGCCATATCTCCTACTTGGAATTTTCGTATCCTGATATTCTTGTTGTAGGACTTGACTATTCGTTGCTGATATGCTGTCATTCTGATCTTAGCAAGATCTCTGAGTTCGTTAATAGTGTCTAGATCTTCAGTAAGGCTTTGATTGCTGGACTCAGTATCTTGCATGCTGGTTCTTGCTGTGGGGATCACCATCTTTGTAGGGATAACAGCTTCGGCTCCAAACACCAAAGAGAAAGGTGTTTGACCTGTTGCATTTTTTGAAGTAGTCCTATCAGCCCAAAGTATGAATGGCAATTCTTTAGCCCATTTTTCTTTCTTGGACCCTAACTTTTTCTTCAAATTTTTGATGATGATCTTATTGCTTGATTCTACTTGACCAATGGCTTGAGGATGTACGTGTGTTGAAGTTATCATCTTGATTCCCCAACTTTCACAAAATTTGGTTGTCCTGCTACCAATGAACTGTGAACCATTATCACAAATGATCTCCGCCGGGATAACGAATCTTGTTAGGATATTGCGCTTGATAAAATAGATCACTTCTTTCTCCTTAACTTGGACAAATGCTTCAGCTTCGATCCACTTGGAGAAATAATCTAACATGGCCAGCATAAAGACTTTTCCACCAGGGGCCTTGGGCAGCTTTCCCACAATATCCATTCCCCATTTCATAAATGGCCACAAGGATATAATAGGATATAGTGGTTCAGCTGGTTGATGCAGGATGTTTTTGTGTCTTTGACAAGCATCACATTTCTTAGAGAAATCCATTGCATCCTTTTTCATGGTCGGCCAGAAGTAACTTGTTCTTAGTATTTTGGATACTAAGGCTCTGCCCCCAGTGTGGTTTCCACGATCACCTTCGTGTATATCCTTAACGACTTCTTGTATTTCATGATGTTCCAAGCACCTCAAGTATGGACCTGCAAGTGACTTTCTCTATAAAATATTATTTAGGATAATATACTGGGTTACCTTCATTTGAAAAGCTCTAGGGTTTTCTCCTTCTAGGATCTCTTTATCCTAGAGATACTGTATTATGGGACGAGTCCAGGATACTGGATTATCTTCAGAATTTGAAGTGTCCATGACTTCGTGATTTTCCTTTGTCGCTGGTGTTGGTACATAGATGTCAGTAGTTCATAGTCTAGCGTTTGTAATCGAGTCTGTAATGTAATTGTGTTTAAGTTTATCTTTATGTATGTAAGCGAAGTTGTCAACAAGTTCGCTTAGGCGAACTTGTTGAACAAGCGAAGTTGTTGACAAGTTTGCCTAGGCGAACTTGTTCAACGAGCGAAGTTATTGACAACTTCGCCTGAGGCGAAGTTGTCGTGTATTTAAGTAACCTACGGGTTACTGTTTAATGGTTCGGTTTTTGATAGTTTGTTTTAGAGTTCGTGATAGTTGTGATCATTTCACGTGTTAAGTGTCTGTAATAGACGTGGTTCGAGTTATAATATAACGTGGTTTCGTTTGTATCGTGTGTTCGTGTTTTACGTATTCTACGCTCGTAACTACCTACGCAGGGATTCCGCACCTGCGTAGATAGCGATATCCCGTGTAAGATCCGTCCGGGAACCTACAATTGGTATCAGAGCTTAGGCTCGATTGTGAGGTTCGGGATTTCACGCGGGTGTAGAAAACGTCTCGTTTGACCTATTCGCAGGACACGTTTTCGTTGATATTGTGTTATACTCACCTTATACAGTCATATTCAAGCCGTTACACCGACTGGAAACTGCTAAATCGTCAAAAACAGATCTGAATATTTTCAGTGTTCTTCGGGCGAAGTTGTTGTTCTTCAGGCGAAGTTGCCGTCACTGGAAGTAGGGTTTCGGCGAAGATATAAGGTTAAGCGAAGTTAACCACAACTTCGCCTACCTCATAAGTTCGCCTAAGCGAAGTTATCCTCAACTTTGCTTACCTCCTAAGTTCGCTTAACTTAAGCGAAGTTATTCTCAACTTCGCCAAGTCACGCGAATTTAAGAATTTTCCAGCGAAGTTAACACTTAAGCGAAGTTAGCCTTAACTTCGCCTATAGTACTGTTTGGAAGATTTTTTGAATTTTCGGGTTTTTCTTGTTTTCGCGAAGATGTCGCCAATTAACATCTCAGAGTTAGTCAAAATGGAAGTAGAAGCGGGGTCGGCTACTAAGGCCCCAAGGTTGATGAAAGGAACTGACTTTGTGGCGTGGAAGGATAGATTCATTCAGTATATTAAATACCAGGATGCAAAGATGTGGGTGTGCATCCAGGATGGATATATCCCACCGACAATGGAGTACGAAGGTCGTGATGTGGTTAAGAAGTACAGCAAGATGGAGGAAGAAGAGAAGAAAATGTATGAGGCCGAGAGCAAGGCCCATGCTGCAATTACTATGGCTCTTCCTCAAGAGGTTCTCCATACATTCAGGAAGTACACTTCTGCACGAGAGCTTTGGGATGCTCTTGAGAATAGATTCGAAGGGAACGTGGGCATTCGTGCCTCGAAGATTAAGCTGTTAAAGACCCAGTTCTCTGTATTCAAGCATTTGAAGAACGAATCACTCGATGATATTATCACCCGATATTATCATCTAATGACAGAGCTGAACAACTATTCGATTGCTTACAGAGAAGAGGAAATAGTTGAGAAGCTTCTCGATGCTCTCCCACCGAAGTGGGAAATGTACACTGTTCTAATGAGGGAAGACAGAGACTTTCCTAATTATGATTTGGAGACAGCAGTAAACAAGCTCAGAACCTTTGAGCTTAATATGGTTCGTAAAGAGACACCAACAGATCAGATTCAAGACCCTGGTATGTATGGTGCCAAAGTTAACTCAGGCTCAAGTTCGAAGCCTGACTCCGCTGCTTACTACTCAAAAGGAGAGTCAGGTTCTGACTCTTCTCATGAAGGAAATGTGTCTGTAAACATGAACGGTGATGTTTGCTTCGTTGCTGGAGGATCAAGTGCTTCGAAACCTCAAGCATCCACAAGTAGTTTCTCTCCCAGTGCTTTAAGCAATAACTATTCCAAGATGCCAATGAGTGTCAAATCTGCTGAAGAGCAGTTTGCAGTCTATGCATCTTTTATTGCTTCTTACGAGAACTACATACAAGGGAAGATTGTGGACCCTGCTGTTTTGGAAGAAGACTATGACCAGATCGATCCTGATGATCTGGAGGAGATGGATCTGCAGTGGCAGATGGCGATGATAGTCAGAAGAGTGAAGCGTTTCATGAAGAAGACTGGCAGAAAGTTCGTAGGTGGAAAGCCAGGATTTGACAAGTCAAGGGTGAGGTGTTACAATTGCCAACAAAATGGACTCTTTGCAAAAGAGTGCACTAATGCACGGGTAGAACGTAGTCAGGGGAGGACTACACAGCAAAGTGGAAATAACAATGGGAATAGAGCCATGATGTCTGATGCTGGTGAATACAACTGGAATATGTTCTCTGGAGAACTCTTTGAGCAAGCTCACATGGCGAAGGTTGCAGCTGAAGAATGTGTGAAAGCTGCTGAAAATGAAAAAGCCTTCATGGCTGATGATCAGAACACCAAGGTATGTACTAAACCTATCTGTACTAAGTGTGAGAACTTGTCTGAACAGCTTGCAACAATTACTGATCAGTATGTTAAATTGGATGCCGAATTTAAAACCTTGAAAGAAGATCATCATTTTACAAAGACAAGAGAAAATAATTATAGAATAAAAGTTAAAGCGTGTGAAAAGGACGTTAAAAGTTTAAAAACAAAATTAGCTGAAAAAATTGATGTGATCGATCTAAGCTACGAGGTTTTAGAAGAGAAAACCAAGTTAATTGCTGAGAAAGAAAAGCAGATTGCTGATCACCAGGTAAAAGTGGTGGAACTAAATAGGAAACTGGAGCAATTCCGGAATTCCTCTGCTATTCTTGATCACCTCGTCAGTGATCAAGGTTCCTCACCTAAGAGGGGAGGAATTGGTTACCATGAGGTTCCACCACCATATAACCATAATTATACTTTCAATCCTAGTGTTCATGAATCTGTTAATTTTGTAGCTGATCAGACAGGTACTGCTAAGGAAACTGGTAAAGTACCGGAAGTTAGTAAAGGCGAAACAAGTTCGCCTGTCTCAAAAATTAAAATTTCAAGTCCAGTCTCATCTGATTCGGATAAGTCATCCGAGTCGGGTAAGACAAAAGAGAAGGAAGTATTACCCACTAGTGGAGAAAAAGTTAAATCAACTCAAAAGAGTACTCCACTCAACCCATATGTCCCACCTTATGTGAGACGTACGGGTGGTAATACTGCCTCCACATCTAAAACATCTGCTGAAAAGAAAGCTGAATATAGATGTTGTTTTAGATGTAATCAAACAGGGCACCTTGTTGCTGATTGCCCTCTGAATCAGCGTTTCAGAGAGGTGAGGCCCTCGAAAACTGAGACTAAGGTTTTTAGTAATCGTTTAAATGTTAAAAATGAAAACCATTCAAATTTGAGATATAATACCGGTTTTCAAAGAAACACGTCTCGTTTTCACACTACTAATAACCAAACCAACTGCTATAATTCTTTTAATTCTCTTAATGTTCGTCAGTTTGGTTGGCCTCACTATCAGTCTCCAAGGAGGTATCCTGTTAGGACTCGTGAAAATTTTCCTAATGCTAACTATGGTCAGTCAAGGTGTGTGAATTCTGATAAGAAGGTTAGTCGACCCAAGACAAGAGGTCTTGGGTCCCCAAATTTTAATAATCTCTTTTGTTTGTGCAGGAACAGTTGAACAGGGCTTCCAATAATCTTTGGGTTGTGGACAGCGGCTGTTCCCGGCACATGACTGGTAACAAGAATTTGTTACAAGATTTAAAACCTGTTCAGGGAGCAAGAGTCAGTTTTGCTGGTGAGAGTGGAGGCAAAATAACTGGAAGGGGTACGGTAACTAATGGGAAGATGACGTTAGAAAATATGAACTTTGTTGAAGAACTGAAGCACAATCTGCTGAGTGTGTCGCAGATTTGTGATAAAGATTATACCGTACACTTCACGAAGACTGATGCGATTGTGTTAAAGGCTGGTTTTCAAATACCAGAGGAGTGGATAGTTATGAAGGCTCCACGTGATCGAAATACGTATATGATGGATCTAAGTTCAACTGAAATGACAACGGAAGAATCGTGTCTTTTGACGAAAGCAAGCGAATCGGAATCTGAACTGTGGCACAGGAGAATGGGGCACATTCATCTTCGGAAGATGAACCATATTGTCAGACATGGGCTTGTGTTGGGTGTTCCCTTAAAAAGTTTCAATTTTGAAGACAAATGTCTTGCGTGCAAAAAGGGAAAGCAGCACAAGAAGTCCCATCTCACCAAGAAAGTAAACTCAATTGCTAGTACACTAGAGCTGCTTCACATGGATCTCTTCGGTCCTGTGAATGTAAGAAGTCTAGGTGGTACAACTTATTGCTTGGTGATTACTGATGACTACTCACGATACTCGTGGGTATACTTCCTGAAATCAAAGGACGAAACGGCTCAACTGGTGAAGAATCTGATTACCAAAGTTGAGAACATTATGGATAAACGAGTGAAGTTCATCAGAAGTGACAATGGTTCTGAGTTTAAAAATTTTGAAATGGAGATCTTCTGTCTGTCAAGAGGGATTGAACACCAATTCAGCGCTCCGTATACTCCGCAACAGAATGGAGTGGCTGAAAGGAAGAATAGAACTTTAATTGAAGGAGCCAGAACAATGCTGGCTGATTCGAAGCTTCCAGTGGTGTTCTGGGCTGAAGCTGTTTCTACAGCTTGCTATGTCCTGAATAGAGTGTTAACGGTAAAAAGACTTAATAAAACATGCTACGAGCTGATGCATGGAAGAAAGCCCAATTTGTGTGGACTTGAAGCTTTCGGGTCCCCGTGTTCAATTTTAAAGGCACATTCAAAGTTTGGTGAAGCAGCCGATGAAGGAATCTTAGTCGGCTATGAAGTTGGGACTCCCAACAGGCGTGTCTTTAATACAACGAACGGCAAGGTTGAAGTGGTATGTAACACTGACATCACGAGTTACAGATCGCCAAGACCAAGCATCGGACCTCCTGGGATTTTCGACTATGATAGGCTCTTCAAGTCTTTTAACATACCTGATTTGGTTCGTACAGAAGAAGAAGAACGTGTTGCTACGAAGATGATTCTAGATGAGGAGGAAAATTTGGCACATAGACAGCTATTTGATGATTGTCAACCTTCCTCATCAAATTCTATCGATTCCCCTGCTGTCTCTCCTGAAGAAGAGTTTATCAATCCTTTTCACTCTCAGCCAGAAACAACCATTGATGTGCTCTCTACTAATTTAGAAGATAATTTGCATGTTGGTGCTGTGCCGACCACGAGAATTCACATAGATCACCCTTTGGAAAATGTTATAGGTGATGTGTCCTCCGGTGTACAAACCAGAAGTAGCTTGAATGAGCACACCTGTGTTTATACAAGCATTAAGGAAACGGGTATAATGAACGAATGTTTGTACTCATGCTTTATTAGCCAGATTGAACCGAAAAATTATCAAATGGCTCTTAAGGACAGCTCGTGGGTCGAGGCCATGCAAGAAGAGTTGGCTCAATTTAAGAAGATGGAAGTTTGGACTTTGGTTGAAAAACCAAGGAATGTGCATGCTATAGGCATAAAATGGGTGTTTAAGTGCAAGAGAGATGAAAAGGGGATTATTATAAGAAACAAGGCGAGGCTGGTCATTAAAGGATTTAATCAGCAAGAGGGGATAGATTATAATGAAGTGTTCGCTCCGGTGGCCAGGTTGGAAGCGATAAGATTGTTTTTGGCGTTTGCTGCTTTCAAGAAGATGAAAGTGTTTCAGTTGGACGTGAAGAGTGTGTTCCTCAATGGGAAAGTTGATGAGGTTGTGTATGTTGAGCAACCTCTGGGTTTTCCTGACCCAGACTTTCCTGATCATGTATACAAGTTGAGCAAGGCGCTGTATGGATTACATCAGGCACCTCGTGCCTGGTATTCAACGTTATCGGCCTACTTGCTAGAAAATGGTTTTGAAAGGGGTTTGATCGACAGTACTTTGTTTGTGAAGAGAGAAGGAAGTGACTTCCTGCTAGTTCAAGTCTACGTGGATGACATCATATTTGCTGCATCAAGAGTCTCCATGTGTCAGGATTTTGAGGCAGTCATGAAGAAAAGATTTGAGATGAGTGCTATGGGTGAACTAACGTTCTTTTTAGGATTGCAGGTTGATCAAAAGAAGGATGGGATGTTCATTCATCAAACAAAATATGTTCATGATGTCCTCAAACGCTTCAAGATGGAGGACTCTTCTCAATTTGACACTCCAATTTGCGTCAACCACAAGTTGGGAGCTGAAATAGACAGTGACGCAGATGTGGACCCAACTCAGTTCGGGCTATAATAGGTTCTTTGATGTATTTAACTGCTTCTAGGCCTGATATAATGTTTTCTGTTTGTCTTTGTGCTCGTTTTCAGGCAAACCCAAAGGAATCTCACATGAAGGGTGTGAAGAGGATTTTGAGGTATCTCAAAGGCAAGCCGAAGCTAGGGTTGTGGTACCCGAATGGAGGAGACGTGGAACTGGTTGCTTATACGGATTCTGATTATGGAGGGTGCAATCAGAGTCGGAAGTCGACAACAGGAGGATGTCAGTTTCTCGGTGGAAGATTAGTTTCCTGGCAGTGCAAGAAACAGACATCAGTCGCAATCTCAACATGCGAAGCTGAATATATGGCAGCATCCAACTGCTGCTCTCAGGTTTTGTGGATTCAGCAACAATTGCGCGACTATGGTCTGAATTTCTTACTCACTCCTATTTTAATTGATAACACTGCTGCCATCTCAGTAATTAACAATCCCGTGAAACATAGTAAAACTAAACATATTGACATTCGTCATCATTTCATACGGGATTGTGCTGAGAAGAAACTGATTAAGGTCGAAAAGGTCGATACGCTAGAAAATTTCGCTGATTTATTTACAAAAGCGTTTGATAAATCCAGATTTCAAAACCTAATTGAGCTGAACGGGATGATCAATCCCGAGTAACCATTTTTTTTGTGTTTACTTGAAAAAAAAAATCACTATTGCTTAAAATTAGTCGGTTACCTCAGTTTGATGGACATATCCTCGGATATGTTTTGGTCCTCATTTCTACTTGTAGAGAATGAGGGTCGCCATTAACCAGATGACTGAAAGTGACCGGGGCGTTTATGATGTGTTTTCTTTCTGTCGCTGAAAATTAGTCGGTCATACTTAGTTAGAAGGACACATACTTGTATGTGGTCGGTCCAGTTGATCCATTGGATCTTCAGGATTGCCGTTTACCTGAAGACTTTGAGGTGATCGGGGCGATTGAAGTAAAATTTTTTTTAGGGAAATGAAATTACTTTTCTAGTCTGTTACTTCGTAAGAAGTTAGTTAGCTATGTTAAACGGAAAATTGATCCAACCATGGAAAATGATATATATACTAACTTTGTGTGCTTAACTAGTGAAGTTATTAGGCTTAAAAGGCTTTAGGACAATCATTGTATGTCATGGTAACTTTTTATGGTGCGTAAAAGTAGATGTGATACAAATTAAAGTTTACTTGATTTTATGTGGAAACTCCTTAAGAGTTTTGCGTGTCTTCATGTATATCTTTCCGAATGATAGGCAGAAAAGTGATTACCCAGTCATACACGAGCCCGTAAGTGTTCTGATTCACGTGAAGAAGGCGTTTCAAGACACTGCAGTGATCCAGATTCGGGACTTGCAGTTGCTTATTACTCTGAAGTCTATAAGTACGTTTGAAAAAAAAAATAATAATAATAATAAATTAGTACTTATGAAGTTATTGTAACATTCGAGAGTTCAAGATATCGAGACTTCTCAATCATGAAGTAAGAATGAATACGGGATCCAGACATAGAATACTTACAAGTTAATCAGACACTATGGGTCGAAGTCAATTCGGGGTGACTCGGGGAAAGCCAAATACGCTTTGAGAATAGATAGGAGGCATCAATATTTCTGAGTTGTTACCCACTTAAATTTTAAGGATTAATTGAATCTAACTCGTATCACAGAAACGATGAAAACCATCTTAAGTATATTACCTGCCTACAACCAGTCTCTATATGTCATAATACAGCTAAACACGAATCTATGTGACAGTCACGTAGCTAGTATGATTCCTGTTCGGATCTTTTCTAAAACGTAGCAGTCCCTATCGAGACTGAAATTTGATCCCTTATACTTTAAATTTATTACGTTTTTGTACTTAGATAGCTTTATGATTTCTTAACTAGTTACTTAGAATTGATCATGCTATTTATTTCTTAAAGGACAACTGTTAAAATCTTAAGGGTAAATTTTTGAAATTTTAGGCGATGTTGTTGAATAGGCGAAGTTGTGAATAACTTCGCCTAGGCGAAGTTATCAGTAACTTCGCCTGTATAACTCCGCCTCTATATAAAGGATTTTAAGGGTCAAACTGTTCATCAGATTATCAAGCGAACTTATCCGAAAATTTCCGGCGAAGATATACATATTCCGGCGAACTTGTTTCGATTTCGATTTCGACCCTTTTTCTCAGTTTCGTTCATAGATTCGAGGTGTGTGTTATTGATTAACCGTATATCCATCGACAGTGGTGCTTTTCATAGGTCGTTTTGAACGGTTTCGTGACCTCGGTCCGGTGACCTTTCAAAACCGAGATTTAAAAGCTTGTATTACGTGTTCATGGACAAACTGTTCGTCCACATAACCTTAATACCAAGTGTTTTTGAGTTCTTCATCGTCAAACCTTTGCCGAAACATCGGATTCCGACTGTTAGAATCTTAACAGTCGCCGATTCAGTTCAGGCGAAGTTAGGGTTTCGGCAAAGTTATCCGCAACTTCGCCTAAGGCTTAATTTCGCCTAACCCTTTATCTTCGCCTGAGGCGATGTTGTGATGAGGCTAAGTTATCACTAACTTCGCCCAGAACAGTTAACTTAAAATTAATTAGACGAACTTAAAGATGAAGCGAAGTTGTTCCCAACTTCGCCTCACCTTTAACTTCGCCTATACAGGTTTGATCACAACTTCGCTTCTGGTAATCAAGCGAACTTGTGTATAACTTTAATGTTTATCTAACTTGGTTCGTTTATTACAGATATGGCTGCTGTTGGAGGTGCAGGTGATGACGGTGATGATCAAAGACAATTCTTTCCAGCCCATAACCAGTTTATAACACTTGACCCAGATGCAAAGGGCGTGGAGGATTATAGGGAGATAATTACTTTTCTCCTGCGCTCAAGGATTTATCATGCAATAACGACTACCCTGCCTATTTCGCTGCCGAATATTGAAGACTTTTGGCAGACGGTAGAGTATGATTGCCGGGTTGAGCCCCCGGTTATGCGAGCCACCGTTAACGGTCAAGTAGTTCAGTTTTCTTCTGAACATATACGGGTGGCGTTGCAGTTTGGTGAAGAAACGAGGGATGACCCAACGGAGTTTGTTGCGCCATTCCGTGATGGGGCGTTCCTCAGGATGGGATATTCGGGTCTCTTAGGAGACACTCAACGGAGGAAGGGGTTCCTCTTAGATCAGTGGCGCTTCCTTATGCACGTCATGATCGTATGTATGTCAGGACGGAAGGCAGGCACTGATGGGATGGGTGCGACAATGCAGTCTGCTATGACTGCATTGACTTATAATAAAAGATATTCGTTCAGCCAGATGATATTTTACGAGATCGACAGGCAACGAAGGGCTGTGGCGCGTGAGCGGTTTACAATGTATCCTCGATTTCTACAGATGATTTTCAATCATGTGGCTCCGACGCTGCCTCAACGACGCCCTATACGATACGTTGAAAGTGTGACAAAACGTATCTTTGCACAGTGTCGCACTTCCAGCGCACGAAGCAAGCCTGAGCTGCGTCCCAGGCATACTCCGCTTTTTGGGTATCTTATAAACCCGGAGTATGTGCCTGCGGCAGGGGACGAGTTTAGGGACCCAAGACAACAACAGGCGGCAGCACCCCAGGCTGTATCAGCTGCGCCTGCTGTATCTACTGTTGTATCTGCTGCTGTGCCAGCTTCTGAGATTGATCTTGACGCCATGTTCGGCGGGCAAGGGTTGTTTGATATGGACCGAGTTGATCCACATGAGAATATTCAAGTCTCGGGTCCACAAGCTGATTTTGATGATGTGATGGAAGAGGCCAGACGGATGATGGTGAGGCATGAGAGAACGGTGGGTAAGCAGAAGAGAATTGTTGACGACGATGATGAGGAAGATGATGAAGAAGAAGCTGTGCAGCTGGTGAGAAAGCGCTCACGAAGGGAAACGACAGGTATGGGTGTAGGAGCCGGAGAGACTTCAAGGTTTGCACGTTTTGCTCCACCTGCCTTGTCTGGTATGTCCCTTGTTCCTACCTCTGTGCAGGTATCGAGTACAAGCGCTACGGTTGTTC